>NC_056624.2:131898435-132228435 GCF_002870075.4 Lactuca sativa
GGATACCCTCCTTGATCGAACCGAAGATCACAGGAGTCTGCTCTAAAATGATACGAGTAATCTCTGAAGAAAGAAACTCTCTGGTCTTCTCATCCATGCGCTCGTTCCCCGAGCCTGATCCTGATCCCTCCCCGGCACCTCCACTGCCGGCTGCTGGCCTCGAACGCAAAACCACCATTATGAAACACATCATAGAAACATCAGAAAACTGAAATACCTCAAGGGATCATTGATACTACTACTAGCTTCCTGGTCTTGTCTCGGCCTTCCTTGATTCGAGTACGGATCCTCTGCTTTCAGTAGTACGGGCCCATACTACCTTCCACATCTATCCGTACTTTCCTCAAGAACCGCCTTGACTCCACCAAGTCACTTCTACTACTACTGATCTCTGCTACTCTCATCCTAGGCTTGCCCTAGGGAAATCTATGAGTCCACTCAAACCATTCCTCAGCTGCTGAAGGCCCTCTTGTAATGCTAATTAGCCATCACCTGAATACCATCACATGTGATGAGGCTCGGATAATCCTTCGAGTAAAAGGCTCGTCCCTACAACGGTTAGACTCAAACGAGAGCCGCGCAATAAGGCCAAATCCAACACTTTGAAATTATTCAACCCTGATCACATGTGACGTGATGTATTCACCCAACGGCTAACTCTCATCACCAAGAGTCCTACAAAGCACGAAGCAAGCAGCATTCGGACACCGGAAACTACCCAAGCAATTCTACTCTCATAACGAGAACTGAACTAGCATACAATGCTAAGCTCACGCTACCAGGCATAACCTAAACAGGCTATCGTACTGCTATCTACTCGATACTAGCATGCAATTCTCAATAAGCTGAAACACATATAACAGGCACATAATGCATCCTCCTAGATCCTTAGTCCTATACTAGCATGTTGTTCTACTGAAACTGAACTGAAACTGAGACTAAAACTTGTATGGCTAATTTGGGAGTACTTACTTGAGCTCGGCTGATCGCATGCACCACACCCTTATCTTGCTTAAAAATTCTTTTCTTTCTAAGTGGTTTTTCAAAATTTCTTTCGAAAACATTTGTCCTTTTGAAAATCTTTTTATCTTTCCCTTAGTTTGAGTTTAGATACACCCAGAAGTGTATCCAAATCCCTCAAACCAAGGCTCTGATACCAACTTGAAACGACCCAAAATACGACCCGAAAATTTCATTTTTAATATAACCAAAAATCATAAAACTGAGTATATCATAATAAGACCATGCGCTGCGTATCTCAAAACCATACTAAAATATTGTAAAAAGAAAACTGTGTCACAACTGTATCAAACATATCTAAGAAAACTGAATCAACTCCCAGGATAAAAACTGAAGCTGTGGTGTGTGCGATGCCATCATCCCGAGCTCTTCCCTTTGCTTGCGGAAGTACCTGAAACCAAAACTGAAACTGTAAGCACGAAGCTTAGTGAGCTCCCCCAAACTACCACATACCACACAATAACATATAAAGCACATACTGGGCCTTGCCCACTACATCGGACCGAATTCCGGCTAACTGGGGCCTTGCCCCCTACATCGGACCAAAGTCCGAAGCTAACTGGAACATCGGACCGAAGTCCGAAGCTGACTGGGACCTTCGTCCCCTACATCGAATCGAAGTCCGAAGCTGACTGGGACCTCTGTCCCCTACATCGGACCGGAGTCCGAAGCTGACTGAGACATCAGACCGAAGTCCGAAGCTGAATGGGACCTACGTCCCTTACATCGGACTGAAATCCGAAGCTGACTGGGACCTTTGTCCCCTACATCAGACCGAAGTCTGAAGCTGGCTGAACATAGCATATCAACTGGCATAAACACAATAATCCTGTCTGAACCACGAAGGCATCAAACATACTAACTACTACATCGGATCGAGGTCCGAAGCTGACTATTAGCTAGACGGGCTGGCATTGTGACCTTAGACCCGTTCCTACTAGAAGGAAACTCACCTCGTGAACTGGCTGCTGTGTGTATGGCTTTGGAAGCTAACTGCTGCTGCTCCAGTATCTCCCCGGCTACAAATCCATAACACACTCAATCAAATACTAAACACTGCACTGGCGTAAAATGACTCTTTTACCCTTGGACAAAGTCAACTTTCCTGGTCAAAGTCAACCTACCGTTGACCTGACTCGCCGAGTTGGCCCGCCAACTCGCCGAGTCCCGATTCTCACTTACCAACCCTACTCGCTGCTACTCGTCGAGTATGGCATCATCTCGACGAGTTCCCTTTCGAATCTAAAACTTCAGGCAATCTGCATCAGACTCGCCGAGTCGTATGAACAACTCGACGAGTTGTTCTTCGAGCTAAGAAGATTGCCTTGGACTCGCCGAGTTGTATGAACAACTCGCCGAGTCCCTCCATTACTGAGTCTAACCTCAACTCGCTGAGTCCACTCCACCACTCACTGGTCCCACTCGGCATCACTCAAAAAGGGGGAAAAATCGGGGACTCACGGCTCGACTCGCCGAGTCGCTTGCATGCAGCAACTCTAAACTTGAATATGCTTGAATCCAGTGCATAAAACTTATAGATCTGGACTCCCTTAACTCGATTAGCACGTAAAGATTCTATCTTTACGTGCCCATATGCATCCATGAAGATAAAATGGCTCAAAAAGCATAATAAAGGCTAGATCTAGGGTTTCCATGCAAAGTATCTTCAAAAAGGCAATAGATCTGGGTTCTACAGCTCCTAAATGAACAGATCTAAGGATATCTCGACCTATTAGGGTATCCATACAATCATAAGGCTTGGGAAAAGCATCAACTAGATCTAAAAGAGTCCTAATGGAGGTTTAAAGCATAAAACAGGAGGGAATCCGAAGAATACCTCAAAGAACTCTAATTTGCCCTTGGATCTTTGCTCTACTCCTCTTCTCCTTGCTCCTTTCTTCTTCTCCTTCTTCAAGCCTTCACAATTAACACAAGAACAGTTAGATCACTCAAGGATGGATTAGGGTTTTCTCACAGCGTTCTGAGGGTGAAGGAGGCGAGAATGGAGGCTATAAGGTGGATTAAATAGTGAGCAACCCGGGGATTTAGGGTTTCTACCAGGCAGGCAGACTCGCCGAGTCCCGAATATGGACTCGCCGAGTCGCCAACTAACACGTGCTCGAAATCCCGACCCTACTCGGCGAGTCAGGCCATGAACTCGCCGAGTCGCTCTTACAAACTTCTAAAATAAATACTATGGAATCATCATACCGAAAATGGGTCGTTACAATACCTTTAGGATCATAGAGATAGTAAAGTTAAGTCGTGTGACTCTACTTCAGGTACATCCATTATATAACTCCATAAGTTCCTATTCTTATACTCTTAATACATGATGTGATGATCAAATTTTGATGGTGTTGCAGGATCTAGAAGAAAGAAGGAAGCTTAAGTAGAGCAAGCAAAATCTAATCATAGGAAATGGACTTTGGTCACATGGTTCGATGGTCAGAATTTGGAGCTACTGCTAGGGAGTTAGGATAATTTAATAGATTTCTATTACTCTTCTAAGATGTTTAGAAATATAGTTTTTCATTTCATGCATTGTAAGGGCAATTTCCAAATTTTCATTTATCTCAATAAAAGCGAAGTTTTGATTACTTAGTTGCCTTATCTTATTTCCTTGCAATGACATTAATGAAAGTGTTAGTTATTTTTCAAATAATAGCAATATTAATTGTAGGTTTGATTCTTATGATATTTCTTGTGGTACTATCATAAATGACCAAGTGAAAAAGAAATCTCATCGCCAATTGGACAAATACTTGGTGTCATACAATTTGAATTGTATAATATATGAGAATCTTGTTCAATGAAAAATTATGATCAAGTCATTGATCACATGTTTGTGTGATGAAAAGTGAATGACTAATGGATATAGTACATGTTGATATGGACTCTTCAGTTCCACCACAAGGCACGATAACTCTAGTCGTCATGATTTACTGATGCTTCAGTAAATATGATTTTGTTTATAAGATTAAACAAAATTCTAAAACTTTTGAAAATTTCATGAGTGGCAGAACGAATGGAAGAATCTATTAGGAAAAAGTATAAAATATTCTCAAATCTTAAAGGAAAAGTAGGTGCTTTAGTATCATGTTTTATAATAATCTTAGTAATTGTGGAATTGTATCACAATTGACTCATCCAAGAACATCTTAGTGCAATTATATGACTAAGAAGAGGAATCGAACATTGTTGGAAATGGTTCGATTATAAATCGTATCTTGAAAAGCATTTCAAGCTAATAAGGAGGATAACACCTTGTAATATGTAGAGTAATAATGTTTTTTTAGTCTAGCACATTTAGAATTGGAGTTTTTCTATTTTCGTTGATCGATAAACAAAAGATAACTGAGTCCTATTCTATGAAGTGTTTACTTGTCGGAAATCCGCACAAAATCTTGAATATTTGTTTAACTCGTCAAGGAATGTTCCTTGATAGAAAACTCCCATGTCAAGAAGTCAATGGGAGTCATGTTTATCTTGATCTTGTAAGATTCGACCGACAATGCTCCTTTTAGTTATCACTAGCAGATGAACTGAGGTTGAAAACCTATTGTGTTTCTTGATATGTTCTTATTTATGTGCATTTCTAGTTGAGTTGGTATTTATTATGAGTTCTATGTTCTTCATTTAACTTTGAAAGCAAAGCAGGTTAGTCAGTAAAAGTACATTGATCAATATGGATAAACTGCTAACAACATGGAGGCAATGGTGGACCTTTTGAGCTGCCAGAAGGCAAGAAATTAAAATAATCGTGAATTTCAGTTCATGAAGGAAACCCAAATTTGAATTTGGTTTGTCCTAAACCTTGTCTTATGACTGTAGGTTGAAAATGAAGGTTTTACATAGATTGGAACGTGTGCCCCTTTGACTCTAGGTGACAAAAAGGTTTCACTCTAATTCATGAAAATGGTTATGAGGAAACACTTTCATTAGTAGATTTTAAGGATCTAATAAAGATGAATACATATATTGTTTGTATTAATTGCATTCTCAAATTCACATTATCATTACGGTATCTCTTTTTGTGACAACTGTTAAATTCAGGTCATTCTCGGACTCATTCAACTTTTTATAAACCATATATGCACATCATGTCAGGACCTAGTAATAGAAATTAGGTCACAATCTTGTGTACACTAGGATCCAACTAAAATCTAGGACTAATATACTTGACTCTTACGATTCTAGTAAGTTGTCTAGCTACTATAGGAAATGCCAATACCCAAATTAGAACGGACTCTAAACAATAGTTACAATTAAAAAATAGGTATAAAACCCTAAAAATAAATTAAAATCTTCTAATTTCATTTCAACATGACGGTAAATATCTATAAAGTTCCAAAAGCCCTAAAGAGCCCAAAAATCCAAATTTATAAACTTTAAAACCTAAAAACTCTATAAGATTTGTTATACACCTTATTATATCAAATTTAAATAATTAAGTTATGGGATATAATCAAAGACATAAAAATTTAATTAACAAACATACATCATATTTTATGAGCTAAAAACAAAGATTTTTAATAAATTAAGAAGTAAATAAAGAAGCCTTTTTATAAAAATTAGGGTTTTATAAAAATTAAAGAGAAATTATATAAAAATTTAATTATGAGAGAAAAGACCTCTCTCATACTTAAAAAAAAATCGTCCACCACATCCCATGCTCCCTCTTCCCCAAGTCTTTAAATCATTTTATCTTCTCTTACACTTCAACTTCCCTTCACTCACACTCTCTCTCTCTCTCTCTCTTGCTCTCTCTCTCTCTCTCTCTCTCTCACTCCACTCTTTACCACACTCAAATTCTCTCTTTCTCTCTCAAATTCCACGAAATTCTCTAGCCAAGAACATCTCTCAACATTCAAATCTTCATCTTCTAGGGTTGTTCTTCAAGGTAATCACGAAAATCCTTCATCTTCCTTCACTTTCTTTCTTTTTTTAAAAGGTTTTTCTTGCACTTCTCATTCTTCTACACCATTATTTATGAACATTCATGAAAATATCAATGAATTTCGAGTTTGATGATAATGGTGACAGGGTTTCACCCAAGAACAACATGCATGTTGTTTGATGGTGAAATCCAAGGACCAAAACCTATGTCAAACCCTAAAATATGAATTTTCACAAGTTTTGAAGATTCATCTACCTTATGCATTCAGGTTTTTCCTTTGAAAACATCAGTATGAACAAAATATGTTCATGCATGGTCTTCAAACCGTGATGCATGTGCTGAACATCAAGTTAAAGAGCTTGATGATCAAAGTACATTGTTAATAGTGCATGTAAATGATTTTATTCATAAAATATCTAGATAGCCTTTTCTGTTCAAAATAAAATTTCCTTCGATTCCCAGTAAGATGACATGAGGATCTGGAAAATCTCACGAGTTTTTATCATTTCTTTAATTTATTAAAATTGTTACAAAAAACAACACCATAAACCATTTAAAATACTTTCCGAGGTCTATAAATCCTAGGTAAATTCTTGGAAGACCCATACAGTCAATGATGACATCTCTGTAAGTTTCATTGATTTTGGTTACTGTTTGGTATGGTTTTTAATTTTCTATTTGTTTAATTCAAATAAATCATAAAACCACTTTAGGGAATGTTAAAAGGATATCTAAAATTTTTCTCAGATCCTACCTCATGTTTAACACTCAAAAACATATTTTTAAATTTTTTCATAATGAATACCTAATTTTCCCCGATTTTTGAATTTATAATGGACTAATAATGGGTAAAATAGTTCTACTCATCCAAAATTCATGAAAATTTACCAGAGGACCTCATGATATATTATAACTCTAAATAAAAATTTGGACGATTTTTATATTCAGTATGCTATTTTTCTTCTATTTTCTAAGATTAAATACACTTAAATCCACAAAATCGGATTACACTCTATAAAAATCACCATTGGTATTTTTGCAGGATTGTGTATGCTGTAAATGAAGTTAAATTTTTTTTTTTTTTAGTAATTTACTTTAACTGTTTGATAATTGTTCACCAATTAATTATTATTCAAGAGAATAAAACAAAGAAAAATAGCAAGAGTAATTGAAAAATATCTTTTATATTTTCTACAGCTTCTATATATATATATATAATAACAGTGTTACAAAAAGTTTGGACAATTTTTGAAACTTTTTTCTATTTATTTCAATTTTTCTTAGAATAAATGCACAAAAATCATAAAATCAGGTTAAACTGTTTAAAAACCCATTTTTATATTTTTCCCAGCTTAAGTATGTTTTGTGGCGGTATTATAAAAGGTTTGGGAATATTTATCATCTGGATGCTATTTTTCACGAATTTATATTGTTATGAAGGCTTAAAAATTTGGAAAAATAGTTAATCACATCAAAGATTCAAGGGAAAATTTCTGGAAGACCTCTACTATATTTGGAACGAAAATGTAAAATTTGATGAATTTTGGAAACTGTTTGATAATATTTTTGGATTTTTAGGAGTTTAAAACACCTTTAAATGTATTGAAATACCCTCAATTAATATTACAAAAACCTGGAAAATAATATCCATAGTTATCTTTATTGCATGAGTTATATAATAGCACCATTTTAGAAAAATTGTTACCCATTTAATATAAAACCAATTTTAGAGCAAAATTTTGGCATTTCTGTATATGTATAATTTAGTATATTAACATTAGATTTCGAAATAGAAACTCACTAGCATGTGTTTGATGTCGTAGGATCCCGGTAGTAAAGGCATTGGTGTATTCCGAGGCATCACTTGTAGTTACTTGAAACATTGTGAGTATTCACACCTTCTCCCTATTTTCGTTTTTTATGTTTTAGGGTGCAAAAGCATGTCCTAACTATTTATGATTGATGTATTTATATTGAATTGTATCAAACTTGATTGCTATATGTTTCTATATTGTGTTGTGTATGTGTATGTTATTGTTAAAACATGAGGCCTTATCGTTTTAAGTCCCTTCCACTATACTCCAACCATTATCTCTTTGAGCCAATGGTCATTATGAATAACACTATTAGGAATTGACAACTCCTTAATCGCCCGATTGCTTGAGTGCATGATACCATATTCATCTATGGAACGATAAGCATAGATCTTGATAGGGCATCAGTCATAGGCTTAGTTGTGAACTCATTGTTTATTCATATACATATAAACTTGCTTATTAATTATAGCAATGAAATTTGTTTCTTATTATAGCAATATACTTGTATTTATGGAAAGTTTTATACCAAATCTTGATTTTGTAAACTTGTGAACTCACCAACTATTTTCATAGTTGACCCTCGTTTTACATGCAACATCGTGTGGAAGTTATTTTATGAAGCTATCTTTTGAACAATGTCATTTTGGAAAACTTGTATTTGTTTTGTTTGAATTATGGGTTGTAAACTTTTAACTATTACTAGGGTGGTGTATCTTTATCTTTTGCAATGATACCTTTATCGTTGTCATATCTTGCGTTTCCGCTTTAGCGGGATGTGACACTTTTCATATTATGAATTATGAGGAATGGAAAGGAATTGTTTAAACTTTCAGGAGATGTGTTTATCATGTCTTGAAAGGGGTTGAACACATACACTATCTGGATAAAGTGCATAAGATTAAGAAGCCTAATTAAAGGCTTAACAAAGTATCGTGAAATAGAAATCTACACTTCCATGAGAAAGTCAAAGGGTATTGATTTCTAGAAGTCCAGTTGATTTCTGAGTACATGTCAAAGCTAGCGAGAGCATAATTGTTATGTTGATATTGTATCCATATGGAACAATGTCTCTAATTTGCAAGTTGCAAAATTTAGGAACTATTTAGCTATAGTATACATAAGGGAGAGGGAACTCATACTTTGTTACAATTCTAAAGGCTTAGATTGTATAGTTTAATATAAATTAGTCAAAGGCATATATGAATAGTTGACGTGCAAAAGTATACCTATCAACTTTTAATTTATAAACCTAACTAATTAACTAATTATGCACCTATAGGCAGTGTACCTAGTCGGATTATAGAATATCTTAGGTAAGTTAGGCATTGAATACAGGGAACATAATTTAATTAGTAAGACAATTACTAAAGTTAAACTAAGAAAACAAACTTTAATTACGAGTTTTATTGATTTTTCAAGATCAGAAGAACTTAAATCAAACAACTTTCAATTAACACTAATAAAATAAGTAAAGAAAATGAATTGAATTCAATATTAAAGAGTACTTTCGTTAGATCCGAATCCCCCCTTTTCCCGATAGTTAACTTCTTATTAAATTGCTATTATTGGTTAACAAATTATTATGAAACTAGTTAATATGATCAAATTCCCAGTACTTACCATTTTATGACTTACTATGTTATGGTAAAACACAAGTAAACACGAAATCAATATTAAGATGAATTTGGCTATGCACGATAAATCTAATAGATACTTTCCTATGATTAAGTCAAACATCCAAGAACAAATTATGGATTAAGTATGATCTTTAACACAGTTAAAGTTACTAGCTTTAATTACCCAATCTAATATTTGTTCAATCTTAGCTCTAGCAATTTAATGATCATAAACCACTAGGAAATCAAGTTCATGCAAATATAATGATCATCTACTACACTAAACTTATATCAAGGCAATCAAAGACTAGAACTAAAACATGTAAGGTTTCGATTTACCAAAACTAGAAAAACCAGCAATAATTAATCATAAAATAGACATCAACATGTAGTCCAAGGGGTTCATCTTCACCAATGAAATTAAAAGGTCTCCACCCTCTCACTATAACAGAAAAAAAAACAAAATCAATATAAATAAGACTAGACATGATTAAAGCAAGCAACTGAACAGATCAATGTTTTTCTTCTTCTTGATCTCTTAAACTATTAAGTTCCAATCGATTTCAGAACTTCAATATACTTTCCAGGGGGTGTTTGACGAAATCCTTCTCTAGAAAATTAGCCAAAAGTCCCTCTCTTTGACTTGAAACTGAATATTTATACTTTCCTAAAATCTACCTCCCATGCTATGGCAAATTGGGTCCACGGCATGGCTATCTTCTTCCACGTGTATTCTTCAAGTCATCTTCTCAGACTGTGAATCTTCTAATCACTACAACGTGGCATGGATTCCCATGCTACGGGCTTCAAATATTTTTACTTCTTTTGACTTTGAATGTCTTAGATCACTCTTTCTTGCTTCTAGATCCTCAATTGCTTTTTTTCATCCTGAGCATGTCTTTGCTACTATAAAAAAATTTCAAACATAATAAGTACCTTTTTTTCCTAAAATAAGCACAATTGTAGCTAAAAGTATTAGGAATATGCACAAAATACATGGTTAAATATGCACACATTAAAAACACTTTCCTTTTGCTTGCTCCCAAGCAAAGCTGATTTTATAATCATATTATCACATCAACACCCTAGCCACCAACATCACACAAGAAAATCAATTTTGAGCTCATCCATTACATCAAGACTGCAATGCATATATTTGTGTCTAATATTTTTAGAACTTCCAAGTTATTTTAGACAACATTCATTTTATGAATGCCTCCGAATATATCCTCATAAATCTTTCTTAACCTCAAACTAATTTTTGGTTAATCCCCCAAGCATACATATGGAAAAATAATCTAGAAAGAAAAATGACAATAAATAATAACTGAACATATTACCTTATTTTTTAGTCTTCAACTTGAGTCATCAATAATTTAGATCTTTTTTGAACTTTTCTTCATAGTATTTCATCTTCATAGATTTGTAGACTCTTATTCACTCAAACTTTGCAACTTTTTTTTTTCTTTTCTTTTTTTTCTTTTTATTTATATTTTCTTTTATCAACTCACTTTTTTCACTCAAAACTAAAAATACATAAAATAAAAACATATGCTTAAGCAAGGGAACTTAACTTCAACCCTTATTGGTTAGAGACATTAGTATAAAGTGCAATCACTGCATCATCTCTCCTAAATACATTTCTGGTACACGATGCTAAACATATTATGTCCCTCAAACTGAACAAGGTTATGTTTCGTCCCATGATTTCACTAGGATAGGGAAGCCAAAAAAATACACTAGAACATATATTGGCTCAAATAAACATTGAAGCTTGCATCAGATTGTCCCACACAACACTAGAAACCTAGGTCTTAACACAACATTATGACAATTTTTTAACTAGATTCAGTTTTAGACCATTTTTTCAAGTCTTTATATACTAACTTTTTAAATCCTAGTCTGTATTTATATATATATATATATATATATATATATATATATATATATATATATATATATTATCAATATTCATGCATTCCTCTATTCGACCCCTACCTCAAACTTAATTGATGCGATGTCCCCATTGCATGCTTAAACAATTAAAGAACATAAAAGTAAAGAGGGAGAAAATTGAACAGACTCCCTTGGGGTAGTAGTGGCGAGATTCAAATCAAAATTTATGTGGTTGACATCTCGTATAATGGTTGGAAAACAATACTTCTGAAACCTCTCTTCTTGAATGCAGATGCGTTGGATAAATATAAACTAAAGAACCATCTTCAAAAATTGTGCATAAACTGGCCATGACGTGGGAAATATTCACCACATCATGGTGATGAGTCTGAAAGAAGTCAGTCGTGATAAAAACAAACAAACTCCACAACGTGCTAGTGATGGCCACGCCGTGGTGACTTCACAGAATGTCTTTTTGAGCTAAAATGTAATTCATCTTTACTTCTCAATGGCTTAGGACCATTCCAGACCTCTTCTTGTCAGTAAAATCCTTCCAAAATCTTCTCGTTATCTGGTAGGTACCCCACACTTATTTAAAGATTCGACTCTTGATTGTAATCTTCTAAAATCTCTCGGCCTTTTCCATTTAAGCTTCTTCACTGCTTCCATTTCTTTTAATACTGCAAAAATAAGATCAAGAACTATAGAAACACATCATATTTTCGTTGGATGATCTATTGTGTGTCTTTCATTGATGAATACTTAAGGAAAGTATGGCTGTCTTTTCAAGAGGATAGATGGTGAAGTTTTAGGAAATTTCAACGCGTGGAGGACTATGATAGAAAAACAGACAAAGAAACAAGTTAAGACACTTATACAAGATAATAGGTTATAGTTTTAAAATGAACCGTTTGACAACTTATGAAACATAGAAAGTATAGTAATGCACTATACGACACACACTACAACAAAACAGAGTGGTTGAATGAAAGAAACAAAAATCAATACAACGTGCAATATGCAAGTGATTATTTATTGATTTTTTGAAAAAATTATGGGGAGAGACAATCAATACCGGTTGTAATCATGTAAATAGTGTTGGGATATTAAGATCTTTAGCCACAAAGGCATAAACGCAACGGAAACAATCCTAATCGAAAATCAATAACTCGTAATCCAAGAGTCGGATCTGTTGATCAACCAGTTAATGCAACATAGAATCAACTTAAGAGAGGAAAAAGGAAACATACATTTGTTGCGTTTGATTTCTTTTTTCTCAGCACATGAATGGATGGAATAAAACCCAAACAAGGATTCATCTTCTATGATCTCATCTAAGGAATTCAGAACAACAATCTTGCCACTTTTGGAATAAAAAACCAAACAGATTTCGATCTATTCTTGAGGTGCATCACGACTACAAGGAAGCGTATCACGCTTTTCAGTTTTCTTTAAGGTTTAGAGAGAATAGAGGGTTGCCAAAATTTAGAAAGTTTTTCCACTTAGAATCATCATCAGATTTTGTCCAACAACCCTTCTATTTATAGGATGGGATTAGGGTTCCTTATTAGGTAATAAGTCTATTATATAATAACTATCTATGAGGCAAGTAATTACTAAAAGATTTGAGTTTCAAATCTTTACACTTAACCCCTTGATAATCTAGGAGTGTACAATAATTAATTATACACTTAATTAGTTATCAAACGAGATCCTTATATTTCTCCTATGTCATTAATTGCTCAATTTTGTCCTTGTGGCTAACCCAAAGGACCCTACCTCTGATAGTAATATTACTAATTGTTGTGATTGTGGGCACTATTTCTAACAAATAACCCCTCTAATTATTCTGGCTTACATATATTTGGTTTCCATCTTATGCCATATTAATGATGGTAAGTTGGAGTCAAGGGTTGTGGAGTGCATATTTCTAGGATATGCAATTGGAGTGAAAGATTATCAGATATGGTGTACATAAGAAGGAACGATCTCAAAGTTTATTAATAGTAGAGATGTTACATTTGATGAATCTCCTATGTCTACCCAAAGAGATAAAAGTACATGTATTTTAGGGAGACTTGATCATGGTGTTGTTTAGAAGATGGATTTTGTAACACAAACATCAAGGAACATTCTATACAATATTAATCTCAAGATCAATCCAATGAAAAATAGTCTAGAGATGCGTTTTCTGAGAGAGAATAATACGAGGAAGAAACTACAGCAAAAAGAAGGCAGAAAAGGAATGTTTAGAATTGCGTTAGATATGTTAGATGTGCTCATTCTTGTGACGTTGGTTCTATAGAATATGGATTATTGATTGGATAAGACATTGATATAGATAAGCCTCGATCATACAAAGAAATAATAGTGAGTAAAGAGCAACAAATATGTTAATGGCAATGAATGAAGAAATGCAATCATTAGAGAAGAATGAAATGTGAGATCTTTTTCTATTACCTAAAGGAGGAACACTAGTGTGTCTTTACAAGAAAAAAAAGTAATTCATGGATTTGAACCAACAAGGTTCAAAGCATGGTTGGTAGCAAAGGGTTTCTCACAAAAATAAGTGACTGAATATCACAAGGCTTACTCACCTATTATGAAGCACGTGATGATTTTATTAGCCATGACGAGAGCACTTAATGTGAAGCTTAAACAACTAGATGTCAAAACTACATTTCTTCATGGATGTCTACATGATAAGATTTACATATCCCAGCCAAAAGGGTTCCTTGATTCAAACCAAGATCATGTATGTTTGCTATAGAAATCTATTCATGGTTTAAAACTGTCTCCAAGAGAAAGGTACAAGAGATTGGATTTTTTTTATGACTTCACACAACTACACTCAGAACCCATTTGATAGTAATGTTTCCTCAAAAAAATTATATGGTTGGAACTAACGACTTGAAGATGCTACTAGAAAGTTAGTTTCAAATGGAAGATTTGGGAGCTGCAAAGAAGATATTAGGGATGGATATTCAAAGGGATAGAAGTGCAGAGCTGTTATACATTTCTTAACAAAGCTGCATTGAGAAAGTGTTGCAATAGTTCCATAATGGTTGGTCCAAACTACTTGGAACTCCTTTGGCAACACATATATCAAACTTGATCCAAGCACCTTCCCACCTATGCATGAGGAAAGAGATTAGGTGAATAGGGTTCCATATTTGAGTGTTGTTATGAGTATGATATATATTAGACCTAATTTGGCTCATGTTATTAGTATGTTAAGCAGGTTTATTATTAATCCAAGAAAAGCTCATTGGGAAGCGATCAATTGGATTATGCGATATTTGAAGGGAACAACTAACAATTTTCTAGTTTATGATGCTAACATATAGAATAATGGCTTGGTTGGTTATGGAGACTCATGCCATGGTGGTGATTTGGTGAACAAAAAATCACTTACATCTTATATCTTTACTTTTATAGTATAAGTTGGAAGTCAAGTTTACAAGCTATTGTTGCCTAGTCTATAACTGAAGTAGAGTACATAACAATGACCGAAGAAATAAAGGAATGTATATGGTTACACGGTCTCATTCAGAGTCTTTGGTTGAAGGTGGAAAAACCTATCTTTTTCTAACAATCATAGTATTTTGTGTGTTACATAGAAACCAGTCTATCATGAAAAAACACATCATATTAACGTAAGGTTGAATTTCATCAAAGATGTTGTGGAAGAAGAAAGATTCTCTATTCGGAAGATAGATACCAATGAGAACCTGGTTGATATGTTGGCAAAGTCGTTGCCCATAAAGAAGTTCTAGCATTACTTGATCTTGGTAGATGTTGGCAGGTCGTAAGCCCTTGGTTGTGTTTACATGTATCCCTCTCGTGTTGAGAATATATGTATGCATGAGTAAGATGTTTCATATTTTGCTTGTGTTTTGAATATAAGTATCCATGAAAGAGAAACTACTTGTTTATCTTGTGTTTTCCTACAAACACATAATCGAACACAATCTTGTCTTAGGTTCCATTAGTGGCCTAAGAAAAATGTGACAAACGGTTCGCTAGTGGTCAATATGGAGATCATCCTCATTCAAAACTCTTGAGTGTATTTAAGGAGATCGAAATTCCAAAATAGATTGTCATTTTGTAATATTTTTCTAAAGTTGTGATTTTGGGATATCAATATATAAAAATTGATATTTTGGTGATTATCATATGCATCTTTTATCTAACGGCAACCCAATTAAAATCTCTAAAATGGAATTTTCATTGGATGTTACAAGTCTAGAACATCAACATCACTTTAGATAGTATTTCTGATCAACGATGGAAAAAAAGATTCAGTATGAGAAAATTTAATTTTTTTTCTTTCAAAACTGAAGTCAAAACTTTAGGAATCGAACAAATTTTTTTCATGTGCAGAAAAAGTTTTGCTTTGTATTAATTTCAGGAACAAGGAACCTTTTAATCATTATTTGATTTAGTGGTGTTGGCATCTTTAATCTTTTTTCTAATATTCCACTAACTAAAAGGAAAACCCTTCTTTTTCATGAGTTGATTCCTACAGCCAGGGTATTTTTTATTTCTATTTTTCTCATTTTCATATATCATACTAAGCTAAAGTGAGTAATACCATCCATTCTAAAAATATAAAGTTCTTTAATTACACATGTATTTTTAAAACAATATTAAATCACAATTAAAGTATGTCTTGCTTTTTGATTTTTCTTTTGGGCCACATCAAATGATATTTAATAGAGACAGAGTAGCAAAAACTAGTCAAAAATACATAAAATCGAATTAAAAGAAATAGTGGGGGTTCGTAATCTAAAAATACCATTATAATCTATCTGTTTTAAACCTACTCTGAAAACCAAAAAACCCCCGGCAGTAATATTGTGAAAAGCTCAAATTTTCTTAGCTTTTAGAAACTAAATAGTCCATTTCAAAATGCCAAAGAGATATGTTAGAGTGTGATTTTGATTTTGGTTACCCAAATAAGTAACCTAGATCTGACAATGGAGCGAATTTTGACCATAATTCAATCCAAACCTATTACAATTATATAGGTTTGGAGCGTAGTTTTTGATTTGTTACTCGTTATCGATCCGTACCCCTTAACCCTTTAACTAGTACAAAAATCAACAATGGCCACACCACAAAAATATGACCATAGATCGTTAGCCACACATTATTTTTTCAGCTCAATTGAGATGAAAGGTCATGTCTTTTAGGTAGCATACGACCATATCATATTTAGTGGTTGTAACAACTAGAAAAGTGTGATTGTATCATACAAGTGTGGCTAAAAGGTATCAACATTTATGACTGTAATGAAAGATTCCGTCCATATAAATTTTAGGTATGAATCATCATTAATCCGCTCCGTTTATAACCCACCCATATAAATTTTAGAATTATATATTTATATTTTATACTACTTAACGTTTAATTTTAATTTCAATCGAAAGTTTAAAGGGCAAAGGGCAAAGGTCAAAGGTCAAACCGATTTTACCTATCGAGGAGTTGACTTCTAAACTTCCAGACTTCTTCCAAGATTCACGATGTTATTCCATTTATATTTTATCAAGCAATCATCAATTCCATTTATAAGTCAATAGAATCATTTACTAACCATAAGCAAGTTTCCGATTGTTATTTTCAGTCATTATAATCAACAATCAAAAACCAATTGAAAGTTGCTGTAATAGTGATTTTTAATTCCAATCGAAAGTTCATGGGTACGTAATGCGCTATCTAAATCAACATTTATTTTATTTACGAAATGTTATTTTAAATATTAAGCTATAATAGACATTTTTTATTTACGAAATAATATTTTAAAAATTAAGTAAAATGTGTTTGATTATTCAAAGAACCTATATGTTATGGGTCGGGTTTGGATAGTTGCTGATTTGGTGTATAAAGGTATGAGTTTAATTATTCGAAACCCTGTGAGTTATGGAGCAAGTTTGGAATGGATTTTGAAATTTATTAAAAAGGTTTAGATCAATGTCGATTCACACCAAAGTCATTCCAATGTAAGATCTAGAGCAATCCGATCAAAAGGAAGCTATGAAACCAAAATGTTGATTTCAAAATAAGTGTTTGGAATAGGCCAAGGGCTATTAAGCCCAAAACTATACACCAAAAACACTTATCTCATGGGGATGTGGGATTCAGACACATAGTTGCTATGGTTTACCATTATAATTATTTATAGCTAGGGGTTACATTGTAATCATGTTTGAAAACAATCAATATCAATAAAAGTTCTTTGGTTCATGTCCCTTGACGTATATCAAATCGACTAATCCAAGTTAATCCTCTGTGTCATTTTCTTTGGTTTTTTCCGTTTTCTTTCACAACAAGAAATAAATAATGTTGAGGTAACTACATCAAAACATGTCTTAATTTTTTCCATGCCGACAAAATAATCCACCATCTTCGAACAATCATGAATAATAAAAGATTATAATGGCTTAATCTCCCACCATCTAATGATTTTTCTCACAACTCGTTGTCAAGATTGCAATTGATGAAGAGAAGATTAGAGGTTTTAGTATCACAAATAGGATAAAACATAAATAGAAGATTAATGTGGCACCTATCCAAAATTTTCCTAGTTTGAATATGATCCTATACAATACACCACTAAGGATATTAACCCTATGCGGCTAATTTGTTCCATCAGATATCTCTTTCAATCAAACTTGACAATTTGTTGTCCAACAATTTCCTTAAAATGAGCACTTGGAAAATAAACCCAACTAGATATATCAAGTTCATTTTTTGACGAAATTTGAAAACTTAAAGCCATCCAAACACTAAATTAGATTTTACTTGTCCATTTCATCCCTCCAAGATTGAATTTGTTTGTGCCACCCACACATCCAACTTCTCGAATGGCAATGATTCGTAACCAAACAATCATTAAGAGACCCAAATAGAAAAAGTATTAGGAATGTAAAGCGAGGAAGTTTTTTGCCTACCTAATGATCTGTAATCAAATAATCCTTTAAAGAATAGAACATATATATAAAGTATAGGGAATGAAGGTTTTTTAGACATCTATGGATGAATGTATCCAAATGAAGATCCAAAAAGTTCACATGTATTTATTTAATTGAATATTGCACTGACCTACTTGGGATTTCACTTCATGGATCAATGTCATTGAGTGAACCTTGAGATGGATATGTTAAGTTTCTATTAAACTTCAGCCAGAAATATATGTAGATCTCTAAATGATTGTAGTGTAATTCTTAGAAGTACCTCAAACTTTGACTTGTAACATAACAATTATAAAGGTTATTATCAGATAACATAGCATGAAATTCATAAATATGCCATATAGCCAAAATAAGGATTTGTTCCTCCAAGATTCTAGAGTGTAATGTGTGATTGGGTGTTTTCGATAGAATCAAATAAGTTGAAGTGTATGGTCATGCTCATATTGGTTAAGTATAAGTCTGTTATTCTGTTCTCCGAATTTAGAAACCATTAAAACCTTGATGAGGAACCAAGTGATTTAAATAGATGCTTCGTGCTCCATAACATTAGGCCGAAGCAAAATTTGGAGAAAACAACATATTCTTCAGTTAATTGTTTATAGAAGATTTATGGATGAAACGAACTCACACATGATTGACATCAATAACGTGTTGTTAGACACTTAGCAATGTTTGTACAATTAGATGATTTATTTCTTACACAAATGGGAGCTTGTTGGAAGTTGTACACAAAGAAAAAACAAATTAACTATACGTCTATGTGAGACTGTGGGGTCAAGGGTTAAATCCTTAAAAAATCTAGAATAAATAATAATCATGTATTTGATAAAATTTATAACTCATCAACTTAAAATAAAAAATGAATAGTGAATTATTAGATAAAAGAATTAATTAAAAGAGTGTATATAATAATTAATAATATATTTTTATTAATTCAAGGTTTACTTTTGCCAGACTGATATAAAGCCTAGCAAACACGATAGATTCCTGGTATGTAGTAACTTTATCAATGTCTTCCCGTCTACCTCAGCCACTACTCTCCCAAGAGAGTTATCAGATCATAGCCCAATAATATTCCAAACTTCCTCCCCGGATTTTGGGAAAACCCCATTCCGGTTATTCAATTCTTGGCTCGATCGAGAAGGTTTTGACGCGGTCGTTAAAAAGGCCTGGGGTGAATTTAAAGGGTACGGTGTACCAGATATGTACATGATGGCGAAATTGAAGTATCTAAAAAATGGGATAAAAATATGGAGAGCTACAGATCAACCTAAGGAAGTGGTAGAATTACAGGAAACAAAAAGAATAGTTCATGAGATTGACCTGATAGCAGAAGAGCGAATGCTTTCGGAAGAGGAGATAAGTGAAAGGAGGTCCGGCTTTCAAAAAATAGCAAAAATGGAGAGGTTCTTGGTTGAAGATATTAAACAAAGGGCTAAGATTAAGTAGGTAACTGATGGAGATGAAAATTCAGCCTTCTTTCATGGTTTTGTAAATAACAAAAAGAGAAAGAATAGGATTGTAGGATTGCTTGTTGACAACCAATGGATTACTGAACCAGAAGCAATTAAATATGAGATTTTCAGATTCTATCAAGAGAAATTCCGAGAAAGGTGGCCGTCCAGACCAAAGTTCTTTAGCTCCCGGTTCACCACCTTAGACCCACTGGCAAGCTCAAGTATTGAAGTCCCGATCACAATTGAAGAAATAAAAGAGGCAATTTGGGCATGTGGAAATGAAAAAAGCCTAGGCCCTGATGGATTCTCCTTCAAACTTATAAAACAACATTGGGAGATAATGAAGCACGACATAGTGAACGTGGTCAAACACTTTGAAAGACACGGAGACATCAACAGGGGATGTAATGCTTCATTCATTACCCTTATCCCGAAGATGAAGGACTTGCTCTCAGTTGGGGACTACCGGCCGATAAGCCTCATTGGTTGCATGTACAAGATCATTGCAAAACTACTATCTAGTAGGTTAAAAAGGGTAATTGGTGGATGTATAGGAGATGTACAATCGACATTCCTTGAAGGTCGGAATATTCTTGAAGGACCCTTAATCGTCAATGAAATGTACTCATGGGAAAAAAAGCGAATGAAAAGATGCTACTATTTAAGGTAGAATTTAATAAAGCCTTCGACTCGGTCAATTGGGAATACTTGGATCACATACAAATGCAACTGGGGTTTGGTGAAAAATGGAGGAGATGGATACAAAGCTGCTTAAAAACCCCAACACTATCGGTCTTAGTTAACGGGTCCCCGACTAAGGAATTTGGAATGGGACGTGGAATAAGGCAAGGGGACCCTTTATCTCCATTCTTATTCCTAATAGCGATGGAAGGGCTGCATATTGTAATGGAAGAGGCGTGTGCTAAAGGTATCTTCAAAGGGATGCAAGTCCCTAATAGTGAAGTACGCATCTCACATCTATTATATGCAGATGATGCCCTTTTTGTTGGAGAATGGAGTGATGAAAATATTAAAAACCTTGCAAGAATACTTAGGTGCTTCCATGTATCTTCGGGACTGAAAGTAAACTTTAATAAGTCAAGGATCTTTGGAATTGGAGTGGATCGGCAGGAAGTATCAAGATTGGTGGAGCCGCTAGGATGTAAACCGTCTGATTTTCCATTCACGTATCTTGGAGTACCTATAGGGGCGAACATGAAATACAAAAGACATTGGATGTTGGTGATAGAAAAATTCCAATCCCGTTTGAACATATGGAAATCTAAAACCTTATCCCTCGGGGGTCGACTAACATTAGCGAAGGCTGTTTTGGGAAGCCTACCCACCTTTTATTTTTCGTTGTTTGTTGCTCCTACAGGTGTTATCAAGAAGTTGGAAAACATAAGACGAAGATTTCTTTGGGGAGGCACGGATGAGAAGAAAAGGATCAATTGGGTGGCATGGCAATCAGTGACTGCTCCTAAGGAGATTGGTGGATTAGGAATGGGGTCTCTCAGGGCTCTAAACCTGTCACTAATTACGAAATGGAAATGGAGGCTCAAAGTAGACAACTCAGGTTTATGGAGCAAAGTTATTAAAGGAATTCACAATCTTCATGGCAAACCTGCACAACATATCTGTAAGAAAACACTACCTGGAGTATGGAGTCGAGTGGCTGGAGTGCAAGATGAATTAAAAAAATTTGGAATTGACATTGATGAAGTAATAATAAAGAAAATTGGATCAGGAGATGAGACTATGTTTTGGCTTGACAAATGGATTGGCGGCTCAACGCTGAAGGATTCCTTCTCAGAGGCTTACAAACTGGAAGGCCACAAGCATTGTAAAATAAGTAATCGTCTACAGCATGGTACCATGAACTGGGAATGGAAATCAACTCCAAGAACGGTGGATAAGATTAGTGAGATTAACATGCTCACTAACACAGTCGGTGATTATCAGCTTATGGATGGAAGAGATAAGTGGAGGTGCACTTTATCTAGTGATGGTGTTTTTCATGTCGATGCTCTCAGATTTAAAATTGATTGCTGGAGCATACCATCGATGGAGACTCACTTAAAATGCATTCATGAGATTCCATTAAAGGTGACATGCTTTATATGGAGGGCAAATTGTAACATCCCCCTCTTGCACGTATCACAATATTGTCCGCTTTGGGCCACTCGGCACAAGGACTTCCCAAGGGGTCACCCATCCTGGTACTACTCCCGCCCGAGCACGCTTAACTGCAGAGTTCTTATGGGATCTGCTGCCCTCACGGTTTTAAAACGCGTTGTGTTAGGGAAGGTATCCACACCCCTTATAAGGAATGCTTAGTTCTCCTTCCCAGCCGATGTGGGATCAGATCCAACCCACTTTCACCCCCCATTATAGGGTTCGACGTCCCCGTCGAACACATCGACCCGTGCCCTGGCTCTGATACCATTTGTAACATCCCCCTCTGGCACGTATCACAATATTGTCCGCTTTGGGCCACTCGACACGAGGACTTCCCAGGGGGTCACCCATCCTGGTACTACTCCCGCCCGAGCATGCTTAACTGCAGAGTTCTTATGGGATCTGCTGCCCTCACGACTTTAAAACGCGTTGTGACAAGGAAGGTATCCACACCCCTTATAAGGAGTGTTTAGTTCTCCTTCCAAGCCGATGTGGGATCAGATCTAACCCACTTTCACCCCCCATTATAGGGTTCGACGTCCCCATCGAACACATCGACCCGTGCCCTGGCTCTGATACCATTTGTAACATCCCCTCTTGCACGTATCACAATATTGTCCGCTTTGGGCCACTCGGCACAAGGATTTCCCATGGGGACACCCATCCTGGTACTACTCCCGCCCGAGGACGCTTAACTACAGAGTTCTTATGGGATCTATTGCCCTCACGGCTTTAAAACGCGTTGTGTTAGGGAAGGTATCCACACCCCTTATAAGGAATGTTTAGTTCTCCTTCCCACACTCCTTATAAGGGGTGTGGATACCTTCCTTGTCACAACGCGTTTTAAAGCCGTGAGGGCAGCAGATCCCATAAGAACTCTGCAGTTAAGCGTGCTCGGGCGGGAGTAGTACGAAGATGGGTGACCCCCTGGGAAGTCCTCGTGCCGTGTGGCCCAAAGCGGACAATATTGTGATACGTGCTAGAGGGGGATGTTACAAATGGTATCAGAGCCAGGGCACGGGTCGATGTTATCAATGAGGACGTCGAACCCTCTAATGTGGGGTGAAAGTGGGTTAGATCTGATCCCACATCGGTTTGGAAGGAGAACTAAACACTCCTTATAAGGGGTGTGGATACCTTCCTTGTCACAACGCGTTTTAAAGCCGTGAGGGCAGCAGATCCCATAAGAACTCTGCAGTTAAGCGTGCTCGGGCGGGAGTAGTACCAGGATGGGTGACCCCCTGGGAAGTCCTCGTGCCGAGTGGCCCAAAGCGGACAATATTGTGATACGTGCCAGAGGGGGATGTTACAAATGGTATCAGAGCCAGGGCACGGGTCGATGTGTTCGACGGGGACGTCGAACCCTATAATGGGGGGGGGGGGTGAAAGTGGGTTAGATCTGATCCCACATCGGCTGGGAAGGAGAACTAAGCATTCCTTATAAGGGTGTGGATACCTTCCCTAACACAACGCGTTTTAAAGCCGTGAGGGCAGCAGATCCCATAAGAACTCTGCAGTTAAACGTGCTCGGGCAGGAGTAGTACCAGGATGGGTGGAAGTCCTTGTGCCGAGTGGCCCAAAGCAGACAATATTGTGATACGTGCAAGAGGGGGATGTTACACAAATTTAGACAGAATACCAACCGCATGTGCTCTACTTAAACGAGGCATTCAACTGGATTCCCCCATATGCACATATTGCGGGACTGCAAAAGAGGATGCATCCCATGTGATCCTTCGATGCCCAATGGCTATGCAGGTTTGGGATTGGGTGTTCCGTTGGTGTGACATCCCTAATGTTCAATTCGCATCCATGGAAGAATTATTGAAGTTTTCATCGTAGTGGGGGACATGTACAAAGAGGAGAAAAAAATTCGCCAGTATCTGTTATAGTATAGGGTTTATCTTAATTTTGGACCGTTAATGGGTGAGTTAAGACTTGTCCAACAAGTGAAGCTTATAATGAAAGGATTACGAAAAACTAGGGAAATAACAATTGTCGAGTCCTAATTCTTCCTATCCTAGGACCAAAATCCTCTCTCTCTCTTATATATATATATATATATATATATATATATATATATATATATATATATATATATATATATATATATATGAGAGAGAGAGAGAGCGGATTTTAGTCCTAGGGTAGGAAGAATTAGGATTCGACAAATATACCCTAAAATCTCAAAGTTGACCAAAGTTGAATTTTAGGGCTACGCCATGTGTACCCCTCCTCTACGTCATGCGTAGAAGAGCTAACCAGAAAACGGGGTGACTAATCAGTACATGTTGCGTACTCCAGCCTTACGTAGGGCGTATTCCTTAATTTACCAAACTTTATTTTTAAGACTTAATCCATTAAGACCAAACGGCTAACTCACAGAACTCAACCAAAGGAACGTCTTAACTGATAAAGTTGACAACTTGATGCCTTTGCATGGCTCAAAGAAGCCAAAAACCAAACTATAACCTCGTAACTTCATATTATGAACAACCACTCATGCATGGCTGAACGAAATCCCTCAAGATATGATTTTTATGTACTAGGGACCTCAGAAACATCAAGAAATGCTAACCTTAGCTTCTGGAGTACCTTTTACTCACAAGAATCAATCCATGGGACCAAAATATGCCAAAACCCTAAGCTAAACTAGATCCAAGCAATGAATCATAAAGGTTAAGACTTTATACCTTCTTGAAGATGATGAAAAAGAGTAGAATCAATAAGCTCCAAGCCAACCAACACTTCTCTAATGAGCTCCTTCTTCTTTAATATGCACCAAAAACACACCAAATCACTCAAATGGCTTAAGAATCTTACAAATGGGGCTAGGGTTTTGAGGGGACTACTTTAGAGGATGGATGTTGAAGATAAGGCCGGCCTTAAAGGAGATAATGAGGTTTTATTGTAACACCCGATTCCCAGGTAAAACTCTTTTAAAGTTTAATTATTAAAGCTTTGCATCTTTCTTGTAATGTGAGGCGTAACTAAGGAAGTACATCGAGTGTACATTATTAATTTGGACGCGAGATCTTATTGAGTATGCAGGGCGTACCTATAGTACGTAGAGCATACTCATGAAGGGTGAAAACCCTAATTTTTAGGGTTTGGACCTTATAAAACCTCATTATCTCCCTTGAGGCTGGCCTTATCTTCAACCTTCATCCTCTAAACAGTCCCCTCAAAACCCTAGCCCCATTTGTGATATTCTTGAGCCCTTTTGAATGATTTGGTGTATTTTTTGTGTATATTTAAAAAGTAGGAGCTCATTGGAGAAGTGTTGGTTGGCTTGGAGCTCGTAGATCTAGATTCTACTCTTTTTCATCATCTTCCAGAAGGTATAAAGTCTCCACCTTTATGACTCGTTTCTTAGATCTAGTTTAGCTTAGGGTTTTTGGCATATTTTGGTCCCATGGGTTGATTCTTGTGAGTAAAAGCTACTCCAGAATCTTAGGTTAGCATTTCTTGATGTCTTTGAGTTCCCAAATGCATAAAAATCATATCTTGATGGCTTTGGTTTATCCATGCAAGAGTTGTTGTTCATAATATGAAGTTAGGAGGTTAGTGTTTGTTTTTGGGCTTCTTTAAGCCATGCAAAGGCAACAAGTTGTCGACTTTATTAGTTAAGACGTTCCTTAGGTTGAGTTTTGTGAGTTAGACATTTGGTCTTAATGGATTAAATCTTAAATATGAAGTTTGGTAAATTGAGGAGTATGCCATGCGTAAGTCTGGAGTACACAACACGTACTAATTAGTCACCCTGTTTTTTGGTTAACTCCTCTACGCATGGTGTCGAGGAGGGTACACATGGCGTAGCCCCAAAAGTCAATTTTGGTCAACTTTAAGATTTTAGGCTAGGGTATGTTTGGATATGTTAAGCCGTTGAAGGGTAAAATGGTTTTTTACCCTCGGGAGTGAAAGTACGTATTGGACCGTTGACCTTAGATTATTATCGCCTTAATTGTTAATTAGGGTTGTTTTAGATATGTATAGTGTAACGAGATTTTGCAAGCAACAGTTTGGATGCGGAATTTATTCTCTTTAGTTTGAGGTGAGTCTCTCCGCTGTACTCGTGGGTCGAAGGCACCAATGTCGGCCTACTACATTATGCTTGTAGGATTCTAGTTGTTTGTGTAATACTTGCATGTTTTGTATGTTGGGCAGGGAACGTTATGGGAGTTAGGGAGAGGCCCGTTATACTCATTGGTTGGGGCCCATTATGCGAGTTATTGTGAGGCCCATTATACTCATTTGGGTGGGGCCCTTTACTTGTATGTGATGTGGTATTTTGGCGAAGTCAATAAGCTTTGTGCTTACGGTTTAAGTTTATGTTTCAGGTACTTCCATTTCGAAAGCGAAGGGCCTGGCCTGATTCCAGCTCCACCCGTGTCCAACTTTTTACATGTTTTGGATTGTACTCTAATAGATATTTTCTATTTTGATATACTTTGAGGATCTGAGATGAAGATTGATGATTTTTGTTGATTTAAAACAAAAAATTTTACTTAGTATTTTTGAGATGGTACATTTATAGAGTCCAAACCCTAAAAATTAGGGTTTGCACCCTGCATGAGTACGACTTGCGTACTCAATAAGATCTCGCGTCCAACTTAATGAAAGTATGCCCCACATACTTCCCTAGTTACAACCCGCGTAACGGCCAAAATGCAAACATTTTAATAATTAAACTTTAAAATATTTTTACCTGGAAACCGTGCGTTACAATTCTCCCCCTTATGAATCGGACTTCATTCCCGAAGTCCGTCACTACAAATAACTTTGCGTAGTGATCCCTCATCTCTTCACTAGGCTGCCATGTCCACTCCGAACCCTTCCGATGATGCAATTGCACTTTCATTAGACCCACAACCCTGGTCCGCAAATTCTTTGGGTTCTAGTATAGAATCACAATCGGTCTCTCTATGTAATTCAGATGCTCATCCACTTAGATATCCTCTAATGGAACCACTACATATTCATCAACCAAAGACTTCTGCAACTAAGAGACGTGAAAGTGTTGTGAATCTGAGTGAGATTATTAGGTAGCTCCAAACGATATGCTACCCTGCACACCTGGGTGATAACCTTGAAAGGACCAATGTATCTTGGGGCCAACTTGCCACGCTTCCTGAATCGGATGACACCTTTCCAAGGTGACACCTTCAGGATTATCATATCCTTTGCCTGGAACTCCAAGTCTGACCGAAATCTATCAACATAACTCTTATGTCGTCTCTGCATGGTCTGCAATCTCCCACGCACCTGCTAGATCAACTTGGTAGTCCATAGAACCACCTTTGTGCTACCCATAACTCATTGATCGACATTACCCCAACAAATGAGGGTCCGACACTTTCTCCTATAGAGTATCTCAAAAGGAGGTTGATTAATATTGAATTGGTAGCTATTGATGTAAAAAAAACTCAGCTAATGGGAGATATGTATCCCATCTACCGCCAAAATCCAGCACACATGCCCGAAGCATATCCTACAAGGTCTGGATAGTCCTCTCACTTTAACCATTAGTGCGGATGAAAATCTATTATAAAGTGCAGTCGAGTACCCAACTCCTCATGAACTCTATTTCAGAACCTGGAAGTGAACCGAACATCCTGATCAAAAACTACTGAGACTGGACTCCATGTTATGCCACAACCTCCCGGATGTAGACTGTCACACCCCAAAACCAAGAACGGCGGAAACGTTCTGGGGTGGAGGACGTCATGTACAGTATCACAACAATGAAAAGTAGTAAACAAGCAACAACATCATCCATTGCATTAATAATATAATTATTATACAAGTGTTCTGTCAAATTTTGATAAACACTAAAGCATAAATCAAAATGAAAGATGAGTCTTGAACAAGCTCCATTTTCCCTTCTCCTTGCATCGGTACCTGTCTATGATGACCTGAGGATACAAGTAATTTTGAAAGCGAGTATCAGCTTTGAAGCTGGTGAGATCATAAGTATTTAGTGTCTTAATTTGTATGTAAGAATTTGTAAGTATTGAAAAATGTGTATGAACTGTAAGTATGAAAATGTTTGTAAAACAACTGTAAACGTTTGAAAAACTCTAGAAATCCCTATGATTCCTACTATTATATAATGGTGTCTTCTACCAAGACCTGACTGTTCTCAATGTAGTCTTCTACCAAGACTTAACTGTTCTATATGTTCGTCTCTTGTAAAAGTGTGTAATTTTTCCCAAGTGTAACTATCTTATCAAAATATAGTTTTTACATTTATAGTTTAAGTGAAAAGATCACTAAATATATGTACGGGGAAAATTAATGTAGTACTAAAACGTAGCGCTATAAGAACTACTGCTGTACTAACTACCTTAAACCGGATTTATATTAAGGCATCATGTGATTAATTGCACCATACTATCGACTGGTAACAACGACATACGAATGGTCGTAATAACGAAATGACGTTTGGCACCCGCAGACCTGCAGGTCTCGCTGTAGCTAGCAACAAGGTGTAGGATAGTCAATCCAGTATAGATCTATACGCAAACTCACGCTCTCCCTTCAAGAGACTCTGGCTACAACTCGGGCCATGACATTTAAGGCATGCTCCGATACACATCACAATAATTAACGTATTCATATCTATGTAACGTAATGAACTGTTCTAGCTGTAATGTACATGCTCTCTACCTAGCAAGTATAGTAATGTAATCGTTCTAGTATCGTTGTATATGTTCTATTCCTAGTATCGTAGTATATGTAATGTACTGTAATGTTCTAGAAAGTATTGAATCATGAATGAACTGACTCATTGTATGATATCGCGTTCTAGTAATTGTTCTAGTATCTTCCTAAACTACCCATATGGTAGTTTACTAGTAATCTAACTGGTACGTATGGACATGGATGTATACCCTTGCTACCTAAGGGCATGGGATGAACTGGAAGGACCTTTTATGACTATATATGTAAATATGTTATATAACTAATATTTAAACGACCTTCGGACGAGTACCCGATATCCCACCAGACCACATCTCAAGCGCGAAAAGGAAATAGGGTGGTTAGCCTTCTTAAGTCTTTTAAACATTTCTTATATAACTAAACATATAGAGGCATGCAATTTATAATTTAAAAGCATAAAATAAGATTTGTAAAACCTTTGAGCATAAATATTTTCTAAGAAAAGACCGACTTGATGTCAATCTATAAAACAATTTGAAGGCATGGGTTTGATAAAACAGTTTAGTATAAAGAAACATTTGTTTGAAACACAATTGTAAATAAGTTTGAAATGTAATATACAGAGTAAAATGTATAGTGTAATAAGGAGTTTAAAACATATAAAATGTTTATAAAAATCATTTGAAGGAAACTGTTTGGTAAAACGACTAATGTGTAGTAAATCATTTGAATGCTGCATATTAATCACATGTGATTGATATAATAACTAGCGTAATTCTACTTATTAATCACATGTGATTGATATAATAACTAGCATAATTCTACTTTGTCACACCCCAAAACCAAGAACAGCGGAAACATTCTGGGGCGGAGGACGTCATGTATAATATCAACAACAATGTAAACTAGTAAACAAGCAACAACATCATCCATTGCATTAATAAAATAATTATTATAAAATTGTGTTCTGTCAAATTTTGATAAACACTAAGCATAAATCAAAATGAAAAATAAGTCTTGAATAAGCTCCATCTTCCTT
Source organism: Lactuca sativa (assembly GCF_002870075.4). Taxonomy (NCBI): domain Eukaryota; kingdom Viridiplantae; phylum Streptophyta; class Magnoliopsida; order Asterales; family Asteraceae; genus Lactuca; species Lactuca sativa. The sequence continues at coordinate 131,927,996 of NC_056624.2, forward strand.
TCTCCTTGCATCGGTACCTGTCTATGATGACCTGAGGATACAAGTAATTTTGAAAGCGAGTATCAGCTTTGAAGCTGGTGAGATCATAAGTATTTAATGTCTTATTTTGTATGTAAGAATTTATAAGTCTTTGTAAATTCAAGAAATTGTAAGTGTATAAGAATTGTAAGTATTTGTAAGTGTAAGTATTGTAAGTGTTTGAAAAACCCTGGAATCCCTATGATTCCTATTAGTATGAAGGTGTCTTCTACCAAGACCTAATTGTTCTGTGTGTGTCTCTTGTAAGAGTGCATATTTTCCCAAGTCTGACTACTATTTATCAAAAGATAGTTTCTACATTACCGTGCGACGTATGAAACATTCACGAAGTGAATGTAATGGGAAAAGAAATAGTACTATGGTGTAGTGTCGAACTACAATCGTACCTATTAGCTTAAATCTAGGGTAATACTTCCAAGTACCGTAGTATTTGATATATATATATATATATATATATATATATATATATATATATATATATATATATATATAAATAACTACATCGATACTCAACTGCCTTATTTGAGGGATAAGGTATAATGTGATGTCTAGATCCCAGACTGTACGCTCCCCTATCAAAGGGATTTTGGGACCTACCCACGACCCCTGCATGAATGCAAGCCGTGAGCATCCACATTACTAATGATCATGTATACTCGATATAACAATCACAATTGCGGTGTGATTTATCAGTATAGTTAGATCCTGAACTGGTTCCGTGCTATAGACCCTAGTGACGTCTATTCTATGTATATGTAAGCGTACTCATGTAAGTGTGATCATGTAATGGTACTCATGTAAGTGTGATCATGTAATTGTACTCATGTAAGTGTGATCATGTAATTATACTCATGTAAGTGTGATCATGTAATTGTATTCATGTAAGTGTGATCATGTAATTGTACTATGATGTTCTAAGTGTGTTAGCTGTAATGTGTGTTCTTTCTATCTAGCATGTATAGTAATGAAATCATTCTAGTATAGATGTATATGTAATGTACAGTAATGTTCTAGAAAGTATTGACTCATGAATGAACTGACTCATTGTATGATATTGCGTTCTAGTAATGGTTCTAGTATCTTCCTGAACTACCCATATGGTAGCTTACTAGTAATCTAAGTGATACGTATGGACGTGGATGTATACCCTTGTTACCCAAGGGCATAGGATGAACTGGAAGGATCTTTTATGACTTTATATGTACACATGATATATAACTAATCTTTAAACGACTTTCGGACGAATACCCAATGTCCCACCAGACCACATCTCAAGGCGCGAAAAGGAAATAAGGTGGATAGTCTTCCTAAGTCTTTTAAACATTTCTTATATAACTATACATATAGAGGCATGCAATTTATAATATAAAAGCATAAATAAATTTGGTAAAACATTTGAAACAAAAATATTAGTTTAAGGAAAAATCGACTTGATGTCAATCTATAAAACAATTTGAAGGCATAAGTTTGATAAAACAATATAAGTACAAGGAACATTTGTTTGAAAACACAGTTGTAAATAAGTTTGAAATATGGTAACAGAGTAAGAAGTACAGTGTAATAAGTAGTTTGAAAACATATAAAATGTTTATACAAATCATTTGAAGGAAACTGTTTGGTAAAACGGCTAATGAGTAGCCAAATCTTTTGAATGCTGTATATTAATCACATGTGATTGATGTAATAAGTAATATAATCCTACTTACTAATCACATGTGATTGACATAATAAGTAGCATGATATTACTTGTATCCCCCTTATAAAACATTTAAAATAGTTTAAAACATTAGTTAAGGGGTATGAACTCACCTGCAGTATGTGACTGGAATTGAATGGACTGTTATCGTACGGAAGGATCGGACAAGTGCTTGGTGCCAAGTGAAGACTTAGACACACACAATGATCCTAATTACATATGAAGACATATGTATATAAATAATTAGAGATTAAATCACTAATTATTCAAGTATAAACATTTAAGCGCTAGGACAACACTTTTGGTCAAGTGCTAGGAGGCTAATGGGTTGCAACAAAGGAGTGCAATGCCCCTAATGGGAGTTTACGGCCCAAAGACCCTTTTCCCTTGGAGTTTACGGTCGTAAACTCCCTTGGGAGGGTTCTTATTGTCCTTTCAAGTCTTTAACATGTCTAGGAACAAGTCTAAGCTTCAATACTTGACTTAAGGAAGGTGTATGGCATTAAATGGAACCATTTGATGGAGTTTACGGCCATAGAACTCTTTAGGCCGTAAACTCCCTCACACATGAGGTTCTAAGAATTTTAACTAGTCCAAAACTCATCTAGGTACTTGCCCTAAAAGTCTCTTGGCCTAAGGAAGTGTCTAGGGTGTCCTTTGACCCCTTTAAAGGAGTTTACGGCCCAAGAAATACTCTTGGCCGTAAACTCTTCAACACTTATGCTTTTCATGAGTTTTCTAGGTCCTAAACACATTAAGGTGCTTGCCTAAAATGAAGACTAAGCCCTAGGAAGAGTTTGAAGGGATTTTGGCCCTAAATCTTGGAGTTTACGGCCTGAGGAGCATCTTGGCTGTAAACTCCCTTCCAAAGTGGGTTTCTAATTGTTTTGTTGGTCTAAGACATGAGTTTAAGGCTTCTAGGTTCTTGTTCTAAGGCTAAAGGATCACTAGGCACTCATTTGTGCCCTTTACTTGGAGTTTACGGCCCAAGAGGTGGTTCCTTGGCCGTAAACTCCTCAAACTAGGTGGTTTTGATTTGTTTCTAGCCTCTAATGATCATACACTAAGTCCTTAGTTAGATGCCTAACATGGAAATGGGACTAGGTGGCCTTTAGGCTTGATTTTGGAGTTTACTCCCCAAGAACGTTCTTGGGCGGTAAACTCCCGGATCTTGTACTTTGGACATGTAAAAATGTTATTAAGCATATAACAAGTATTAAAACACATCTATGAAAGTAGACTCACAATCTGGGATGAAAACCCGAAGATCCGTGAGAGAGTATTTGGCTTTTCTCTAATTGGAAATCAAATAATGAACCAATTTGGTTCAGAATTCTATTTATAGTCCTGAGATTTTTGGCAGAAAATATTTCTATTCTCGAAATGGATTCTAATGACCTAGAGTAATGGAATTACAGTGTTGCACAAAATCCTAGTGCAACCACTCTCCTAATAACTCCTTAGGTGTAAAACCCTAAAACTGCCAAACTTATTCCATAAGTCTGAAATTTTCACTGTAGCTGCTCTACTACTATTGGATTGAAGTGGTTTGATTTGAATGGAAAATTTCGGGTTGTCACATACTTGTATCCCCCCCCATAAAACATTTAAAAAATAGTTTAAAACACTATTTAAGGGGTATGAACTCACCTGCAGTAAGTGACTGGAATTGAACGGACTGTTATCGTAACAAAGGATCGGGCAAGTGCTTGGTGTCAAGTGAAGACTTTAGACACATACAATGATCCTAATTACATATGAAGACATATGTATATAAATAATTAGTGATTAAAACACTAATTATACAAGTATAAACATTTAAACGTGAGGAAAACACTTTTGGTCAAGTGCTAGGAGGCTAATGGGTTGCAACAAAGGAGTGCAATGCCCCTAATGGGAGTTTATGGTCTAATGGCCATATGTTTTGGAGTTTACGGCCCAGGGGAGTAAACTCCTAGCCGTAAACTCTCAACCAAGTCTCTAAATGAAGCTTAGAATTATTACAACTCTAGTGGTGAATTGTTTCAAGGCTTAAACAAATGTTTAGGCTTCTTATTAAGTCCTTTGAGGAGTTTACGGCCCTGGGACCATATCCCTTGGAGTTTACGGCCGTAAACTCCCTTGGGAGGGTGTTTATGATGCTTTCAAGTCCCATACCCACATAGGATATGTTCTAGGCAATTGTTCAAGGCTTTAGGAGGAATTATGGCACCATTTGGCACCATATATTGGAGTTCACGGCCCTAAAATATCTTGGGCCATAAACTCCCTTTTCTTGGTGTTTTAGTGGTGTTTGCTAGCCCCAAACACACTAGGGTACTTGTCCTAATTTGTCTCTTGGCTTAAGGAAGGTTTTCAAGGAATTTTGACCCTTAAACATGGAGTTCACGGCCCAAGAAGCTCCTTGGCCGTGAACTCACTTTCATCAATGATTCTAATAGCTTTTGGTGTCCTAAGCATGCAACGGTGGGTTCTAGTTCGAGTTCTAAAGCTTTGAGTGTCATTGGAACCCTTTAGGACCTTAAAATGGAGTTTACTCCCCAAGTGTTCTTGGGCGGTAAACTCCCAAATCTTGGGGTCTTAATCCAATTTTGATGTTTTCTAGTCATATACACACTAGCATATAAGTCTAAGTTAGTTACAAATCACGGGGAAAGGACTAAGTAGCATTTAAGCCACATATTGGAGTTTACTCCCCAAGAACGTTCTTGGGCGGTAAACTCCCGAGTCTCACAGATTTGATATGTAATTGGTGTTTCTAAACACAATCTAAGCTATATAACATAACTAGATCGAAGTACTCACAATTTGGGATAAAAACCCGAAGATCCGTGAGAGAGAATTTTGACTTTTCTCTAAATGGAATCCAACAAATGAACCAATTTGGTTCAGAATTCTATTTATAGTCCTGAGATACTTTTGGCAGAAAATATTTTTATTCCTGGAACGAACTCTAATGTCCTAGAGTATTGGAATAACAGTGTTGCACAAAACCCTAGTGCATCCACTCTCCTAATATCTCCTTAAGTGTAAAATCCTGAAAACTGCCAAACTTATACTCGAAATCTGAGTTTTCACTGTAACTGTTCTACTTCTATTGGCTTCAATTGGTTTGTTCAAAATGGAAATTTCGGGTTGTCGCATAGACATCCGCCAATTTCTCCGTAGAGATGCTCTCTTGAATAGGAATGCAATGCGCACTCATGGTCAATCGATCCACAATGACCCAAATCAAATATACCCCCACGTGGTCCGTGGTAGCTTTTTGATAAAATCCACTGTAATTTCTTCCCATTTCCAAGCAGGAACACTCATCGGTTCCATCTTGTCGTATGGTTGTGGAAGCTCTACCTTGACTTTCCTACAAGTCAAGCACCTATCCACATACCATGCTACATCTTGCTTCATGCAGGGCCACCAATAATCAAGCCGAAGGTCTTTATACATTCTTTTTGCAACAGGATGAATAGAGAACCTCGACTAGTGCGCCTCCTCCATCAAAATCTGCCACGTGCCCTCGAAATATAAACCCAAACTCCCTGATGAATGGTCGATAATCCTCGACTATCATAATCAAAAGATGACACTTGACCCACTACATGCTCACTCTTCCATTGCTGCTCTTTCATACCCTCCACCTGAGCCTCGCAGATCTGCTCCAATACTGGGGTAATCACTGTCATCCTCAAAAATGCATCTCTGATAGAAGTACTGGCCACCTTGCGACTAAGAGCATCGGCCACCACCTTGGCCTTCCCCGAGTAATAAAGGATCTCACAATCATAATCCTTCACCACATCGAGCTGCCTACGTTGCCTTATATTCAAGTCCAATTGATCCATCAAATACCTTAGACTCTTGTGATATGTGTAGATAGTACAACAGACCTCATACAGATAATGTCGCAAATCTTGAGGGCGAAAACTACAGCCCCCAACTTCAGATCGTGCGTAGGGCAGTTCGCCTTATGTGACAACCCGAACCTTTTGCAGTCAACGAAAGTCAAAATAGTTAAATAAAAATTTTGAATTTTATTTATTTTGTCTAACTTGTAAAGGTTGAAAACAACTTAGATTATATAAATTAAATTTATATAAGTGATGGGAATAAAACCATGCGAAAAATCAAGTTTTTCATCGAACATCAGTCGAGTCTCGTCATCCAAGTGTTCACGACTGCAAATAGTTCACGGCCGTAAACTGTTCATGGCTGGTGGACCCCACCACCGACCATGTACCCAACCTATATATACGTGTTCCTACCCTCATTTATACTTTTCTGGCCGAAAACCCACTTTCTCTCTCTAAAAAAACATCACCTGAAAACCCAAGTTTTCTCTTCATCTATCACTCAATCCGCCATAGAACTCGTTTTGGAGCATCAAACACCCGTCTTTTCATCAAATCAAACATTGTTGTTCTTGAGTTCACGGCCGTAAACCCTTCAAATCTTCATGGGCCGAAACCAGTTCACGGCCGTAAACCCTTCAAAGATTATGAGCCCTTTAAGGCAGAAAGCTATTCACGGCAGAGAACAGTTCATGGCTGAAAACCCTTCACGACCGCAATCAGCGCCAATCAGAATCTTGGTTGAAAATCCACTTTTTCCCACCTCGATCAAGTCTCGGTAACATTCCTTACCCAAAAGCAAATGTTTTTCTAACACTTAAACTAATGGATTCGCTAATTTAAATACAAATATGTGTTTAATTATTATTAGGATTTTGTTAACTTCGCGTATAACTCGAGGTTCGTCATATCCATTCCCGTTGTCCAACGCATTTACGTATCCAACTGTGAGTTCATACCCCTTCAACAACCAGAAATGCCTGAGTGGAAGTGGGAAGGAATTGTGATGGATTTCATTACCAAATTGCCCAAGACTCCAAGTGGTTATGATACTATCTGGGTAATCATCGACAGATTGACTAAATCGGCCCACTTCCTGCCAATCAAAGAAACATTCAAGATGGAGAGACTGATACGAGTCTACATCCAAGAGATAGTCAGTTTGCCTGTGTCCGCTATCTCCGATCAGGATATGGATTCACCTCGAGATTTTGGCAATCACTGCAGAAGGCTCTTGGAACTAAGTTGGATATGAGCACATCTTACCATCCACAGACTGATGAAAAGAGTGAGAGGACCATTCAAACCTTAGAAGACATGCTGCGAGCGTGGATGATCGACGTTGGTAAGTCGTCGGATACCCATTTGTCCTTGGTCGAATTCTCCTACAACAACCACTATCATACTAGCATCAACGCTGCGTCGTTTGAAGCCCTCTATGGCTGCAGGTGCAGATCCCCTCTGTGCTAGGATGAGGTGGGTGACACGCAGCTAGCTAGAGGTCAAGTACCTGATAGTACTCTCACAGGCCCAGAAATCATCTGATAAACCACAAAAAAGATCGTACAAATTCGAGAACGACTAAAAGCTTCAAGAGATAAACAAAAGAGCTTCACTGACAAAAGACGAAAACCTTTGGAATTCAAGGTTGGTGACCGCGTTCTATTGAAGGTCTCACCCTCGAAGGACATGATACGCTTTTGAAAGCGTGGAAAGCTGAATCCGAGATACATAGGACCATCCGAGATCCTCGCTAGGATTGGTCCTGTAGCATACAAACTTCGTTTACCTCAAGAGCTTAACAACATTCATCCCATCTTGCATGTGTCAAACCTCAAAAAGTGTCTATCCAACGAGACTCTCGTAATCTCTCTTGATGAAATCGAGATCAATGAGAGTCTTAATTTTGTGGAAGAACCAGTTGAAATAATGGACAGAGAAGTCAAACGAGCGAAACAAAGTCGCATCCCAATAGTGAAGGTTTGCTGGAATGCGATGCAGGGACCTGAATTCACTTGGGAGCGCGAAGATCAAATGAAACAGAAGTATCTGCATCTCTTGCTCTAGTCCAGAATTGTATTCGTTTTAGAATTTCGGGACGAAATTCCCTCTATCGGGGGATGATGTGACAACCCGAACCTTTTGCAGTCAACGAAAGTCAAAACCATTAAATAAAAATTCTGAATTTTATTTATTTTGTCTAACTTGTAAGGGTTGAAAACAAGTTAGATTATATAAATTAAATTTATAGAAGTGTCAGGACTAAAACCATGCGAAAAATCAAGTTTTTCATCGAAAATCACCCGAGTCTCGTAATCCAAGTGCTCATGACCGCAAACAGTTCATGGCCGTAAACCGTTCACGGCTGGTGGACCCCACCACCGACCATGAAACCAACCTGTATATACGTGTTCCTACCCTCATTTATACTTTTCTGGCCGAAAACCCACTTTGTATCTCTAAAAATACCATCACCCGAAAACCCAAGTTTTCTCTTCATCTATCACTCAATCCGACTTAGAACTCGTTTTGGAGCATCAAATACCCGTCTTTTCATAATCAAGCATTATTGTTCTTGAGTTCACGGCCGTAAACCCTTCAAATCTTCAAGGGCCAAAATCAGTTTACGGCAGTAAACCTTTCAAAGACCATGAACCCTTCAAGGCAGAAAGCTGTTCACGGCCGAAAACCCTTCACGACCACAATCAGCCCCAATCGGAATCTTGTCTGAAAATCCACTTTTTCCCACCTCAATCGAGTCTCGGTGACATTCCTTACCCAAAAGCAAGTGTTTTTCTAACACTTAAATTAGTGGATTTGCTAATTTAAATACAAATATGTGTTTAATTATTATTAGGATTCCGTTAACTTCGCGTACAACTCGAGGGTCCTCATTTCCAGTCCCGTTGTCCGGCGCATTCGCGCTTCCAACTGTGAGTTCATACCCCATACGCTTTTACAATTTTAACGTTTTCAGGGGGGAATATAAGCCAAATACAAATTGTTTTTGTGAACTTATACAAAATTACAACATGATTTAAAACTTATGCAATTAATACAACCAAAATACCACCACATTTTATAAAGTCTTTAGACATCTTATCCCTTTTGTAACATGCTGAGCATAAGGGAAGTTTTCAACTCACAACTATAATTGCATAGTTTTCAGAACAATACACAAACCAAGTACTTAACATACATGCAAACTATAATAGGTATAGTTTGGGAAATCAATACACAGTTTTACCAGTTCAAGGTTATACATTAACAATCATATAAACTATGATAGATATAGTTAATGGTATACACTACTACTTTCTGAATACAAGAGTACCATACCTAAATAATTATTCATGTATAATTATTTTTACTCTACAAGGCATACGTATAGATTCAAGTACAAGTGAACATTACATTACACGTAAACTAGTTAATACAGGGTTGTGAGACATCACTTCAATTGTACCCCTCAGGGTGCAGGCTAGGTCCTATCATAATATAACCAGAGTCTCCTGGAGGGAGAGCATGAGATTTGTGAATAGATCTATTCGGGATTGACTATCCCACACCTAAACTGCTAGCTACAGTTAGGCAAGCATGCTTGGGGTGACAAATGTCATAACATCTGACGCCTGAAGAACATTGTAGAGGTCACTAGGTCATATCATGCATGGTTATACAAACTCACAACAATATAAACTAACCTTTTGTTTACGGGATTTCATTCTTCAATAGTTTTGTTTTCATTAATAGAACTACTACATACTACAATTGGAGGAAATCCAAGGATTTAAATTCATGGTTTCATTTTAAGTAATAAACTACTATACATACTGGCGTTATCTAGGGCTTTTATATAGAACATGCTATACATAACGACGTTAACCGAGATTTTCATACAATACATTACTTACATTACTAGAGGTAGCCAGGGTTTTCATACAAGTACTTTCATGCACAGAAACAAAATGCAATAACAAACATACAATTGGTCTTAGGGTTTGAGACCACCTTTTTACTAAAGAAAATAATGGATTTTCTTGGAAACATACATACATTTTCACATATTCATTAACATGTTTTCATTACAAAAACATGCTTATGAAGTCACCATATTTAATGCTGATACTCTTTCAAAATCGCTTGTATTCTCAGGGAATCAATAGACAGGTACTCTCGCAGCTTTTGAGAAGACGAAGCGTACAGAGTCACGTCTTTTATATTTTGCTATACTTTTGATGTATATAAATATGAATCAAATAGATGTAAATACCTTTTATATATTCAATGTGATGGTTGTGTTTACTTTGATTACTATGATGCAATTATTATGATACTTTACATGACATCCTCCACCCCCGAATGTTTCCGCCATTTCAGTTTAGGGGTGTGACACCTCATAAGGCTTCACAATACACTTTGAAATCATCAACACACTTTGCCAGGGTCAGAATCGGATCCTCTCATAACTTCAGCCTAAAAGTCTCAAACTTCGTCTGTTGCTCAAGCCCCCAATAGAAAGTAGCAGACTTCTTCGTCAACTTGGTCAACGGAACGGCAACCGTGGATAAATTCTCGATAAACCTCTGATAATACCTAGCTAAACCAAGGAAGCTAAAAATTTCAGAAGGAGATCTTGGAACCTCCCACAACATCATGGCCTCAGTCTTGGCCGGATCAACCAATATACCCTTCTGATTGACAAGACGCCTCAGAAATTGCACCTCGTGCAACCAGAACTCGCACTTGGAGAATTTGGCATATAGCATCTCCCTCCTTAGAGTCTCCAAAACCTATCGTATATTATCCTATTTCTGCTCCTTGGTCTTAGAATAGACCTATATATATCATTAATAAACACAATAAATAACCGATCCAGCATCGGTCTGCAAACCTTGTTCATAAAATCCATAAACAATGCTGATGCATTGTTTAGTTCAAAAGGCATCACTACGAACTTGTATAGACCATGATGAGTCATGATGGTCGTCTTCTGAACATCCTCATCTCGAACCCTTATATGATGATAGCCCGAACACAAATCAATCTTCGAGAACCAAGATGCACGCTGAAACTCGTGGAACAAATCATCAATCCTCGGAAGCGGATAACGGTTCTTCACCGTCAACTTGTTCAGCTCCTGATAATCAATGCACATCCTATGGGATCCATCTTTCTTCTTCACAAATAGAATCGACGCTCCCTAGGGTGAACTACTCAGTCTGATAAACCCATTGTCTAATAGCTCCTACATATGTGTAGACAACACCAGCAGCTCTGGTGGTGCTAACCAATTGGGTGTCTTGGCTATCAGAGTCGCATGTGGAACCGGATCAAACCCAATAGGCTGTCTTAGCTATCAGATAACAACTGGAAGGCTCGATTCCTTACAACTGGCACCTCCGCCTTCCCCTGGCGGTCGTCGGTAATCCTCAATATCTCCTGACCGGGTGCTTTAACTGCTTCCCTTGCTTCCAAACCCATACAATCGACCTTCCTGTGGCCTCTCTGGTTCAATGAAATAAAATCAAACCCAATCCCTGAGTGGTGGTAGTGACAGTGCAGTCCCTACTGAAGTGAACAGTCTTGTCACACTTGTAGCAGCCAGAACCACACGCCCGACAATCTCCCACGTGCGTCCGCCTGCATCAACCCCAATCCTGTTGGCCCCTCGATCTCTAATCTACAACCTTGGGCTTTTCCCCTAATCCCTCAGATACTTTAGCCTAAACCGACTTCTGCTTCCTCATTGACTCCATATCTATCTCCTGGTCGCGAGCTTGAGCTATCATGTCCCCAAATGTCTTGCAGCTGGACAAGCTCATAAACTCACATATCTCATCCTTCAACATATCATAGTACCTATCCTTCTTCATTTCCTCGTCCGCCACATACTGCAGAACCAACAAGGACCTCTCACGAAACATGGTGGTGATCTCCGCCACAATCTCGGTAGTCTGGAAATGGTCCTGAAACTCCTCGCCAACTGTTGAACCTCAATCAACGACACAATCTTAGCCATGAGTCTCATAAAAAATTCATCCTAAGACATCGTCTCAACATCGTTGCCTCCAAAAGCATAGTCCACCCCCTCCCACCAATTAAGGGCTCTGTCTTCCAAAAGACACAATGCAAATCTGGCCCCTGGCCCCTTAGGGCGGAAGCTAGTCCGGAAGGCATTGCTTATGTCCGCCAAACACCATCTGCTAGCAATGGGGCCCTTCGTTCTGAAGAACTCAGGAGCTCCACATGCACGAAACTCTCGAAAGGTCAGAGAGCGTGCACCAACCATAGCCACCATCTCAGTGCGAAATGTGTCCAGATGCTCATCCAAAATCTCCATGATGCCCTACTTGATCGTACCAAAGATCATAGGAGTCTTCTCCAAAATGTTGCATGTAATCTCAGACAAAGTGAACTCCTACATCTGATCATCCAAGGGTCTGGCTCTGGAGTCCGAACCCAACCCCTCACTAGGACTTGACCCACCTCGAGTGAGCACCATACTGAAAAATAAACAATGCAAACCATCAAAAAACACTCGAAGCATCTCACACCATGTGGGCACCTTAGTATCATCGTGACTCCCCAGACTCGAGAATGGATCCTATGCTTCCAGTAGTAAGGGCCCAATACTACCTTCCACACCTATCCGTACTTCACTCAAGATTCATCCCGATTCCCCTAAGTGACTCCCTTAATTGCAACATTCCACATTCCTGCTTATGATAACATGCTTCCTAGATTCTTCTAGGAAACCCTTCCCACCACTCTTCGCCATCAGCTGCAGCAGAAACCCCCACTAACACCTGTTAACCACCTTACGGTTATAATTACATGCAACAGACAATAGATAATTCTTTGACTACAAGGTCTCACACTACAACGGTTGGAATCAAACAAGAGCTACGAGATAGATTTAAACCTAACCTTCTAAAATTATCTAATTTCTGTAACATGTAACCTAACATATTCGCTTGATAGTTAACTAGTATTAACAGTGGTTTTCAATTTCACAAACCAAGCAACATTCAAGCATTAAGTTCTAACCAGAGAACTACCTAACAGGTCATCCTAACATATCATCTATAATCCATACCAACATGCATTCCTAGAGGCTCATACAGTAAGCATACAAAGGCATCTCTCCTAACATACAATTTTGAGCAGGTCCATAGCCTTAATCTAGCATGATATTCACATATTCACGTACAGAATCAAACAAACATGTATAGGTATTTTGGGAACACTTACTTGAGCTCGGCTGATTGCATGAATCACAACCCATTAAGCAAAATTATTTTTAGAAAAATCTTTATCTTTTTACTAATTCCTCATTTTGAGTTTAGACACACACGAGAGTGTGCTCAAATCCCTTAAACCAAATCTATGATACTAACTTGTAACATCCCAAAAATACTAAGTAAATTTTTTTATGTTTTAAATCAACCAAATCAAAAATCATTCATCTAAAACCCTCAAGTATGTCAAAATAGAAAATAGTTATCAGAGTATAATCCAAAAATCGTAAAATGCTCGACACAGGTTGATGCACTGCGCTCAGACCGGACCCTTCCCTTTCGAACCTAAAGAACCTGAAACATAAAATTTAAACTGTAAGCACAAAGCTTAGTGATTTCCCCAAAACACCACATATCATACTAATAACAAACCTCTCCCAAATGAGTGTAACGGGCTTCACCCTTAATCACATAACGGGCCCCGCCCAATGAGTATAATGAGCCTCTCCTTAACTCGCGTAATTGACCCCACCCAATGTGTATAATGGACCTCACCGAAACTTGCATAACAATCCCCACCCAATGAGTATAATGAGCCTTCCCCTAACTCACATATGGGCCCCACCCAACACACAAAACATGCAAGTATCACATAGACAACTGGCATCCTACAAACATAATCCAGTAGGATGGCATTGGTGCCTTCGACCCACGAGTATAGTGAAGAGACTCACCTCAAACTAAAGATAATAAATCCCACCCCTAGACTACTGCTAACAAAAGCTCTACAAACTATACATATCCAAAACAACCCTACTTAACAATTAAGGTGATAGTAATCCAAGGTTAATGGTCTAATATGTACTTTCACTCCCTAGGGTAAAACGACCATTTAACACTTACATGACTTAACCCATCCAAAAATACACTAAAATCTCAAAGTTAACTAAATTTGACTTTTGGGGCTACACCATACGTACCCCTCCTCTACACCATGTATATAGGAGATAACCAGAAAACGGGTTGACTAATCAGTACGTATTGCATACTCTAGCCTTACGCAGAGAGTACTCCTCAATTTACCAAAATTCATTTTTAATAAATGTCTAAGTCACAGAACCCAACCTAAGGAACATCTTAATTTATAAAGTCGACAACTTGATGCCTTTGCATGGCTCAAAGAAGCCCAAAACTAAACTCTAACCTCCTAACTTCATATTATGAACAATAACTCATGCATGGATAAACTAAAGCCATCAAGATACAATTTGTATACACTAGGGACCACATAAACATCAAGAAATGCCAACCTAAGCTGCTGGAGTAGATTTTACTCACAAGAATCAACCCATGGAACCAAAATATGCCAAAACCCTAAGCTAAATAGATCTAAGAAATGAATCATAAAGGTTGAGAGTTTATATCTTCAAGAAGATGATGAGGAAGAGTAGAATCTGGATCTACAAGCTCCAAGCCAACCAAAACTTATCCAATGAGCTCTGTCTTCTTCAACATGCACAAAATCACTTAAAGGCTCAATATCTCACAAATGGGGCTAGGTTTTCGAGGGGAATGCTTTAGAGTGTGGAGGTTGAAGATAAGGCTAGCCTCAAGGGAGATAAGAAGGTTTTATAGGGTCCAACCCCTAAAAAATTAGGGCTGGCACCCTGCATGACTATGCCCAACATACTCTTTAAGATCCCACATCCAAATTAATATAGTACGCCCCACATACTTCCCTAGTTATGCCCCGGGTAACGGCCAAAATGCAAAGCTTTTAATAATTAAACTTTAACATATTTTTACTAGGGAACCAGGCGTTACACAAAGGAAAGAAAGAGAATGTGTCTTTGATCAAACTGATATCTAGAAGTTAGATTGACTTGTATGGATACATCATAGGTATGATCAGTATAGATTGTGATCTCCTACGCATCAAGGGTGTCTATTTTTTAACTCACTATTGTTTTTTCGGGTAAAATCATGTCTAGTTGGATCCATGGTATAGTGTTGATAAAAAATTGACTTGATACTTCCATTGTGCGAACTTCTTTTATACTGATATTTTGATTACATTGACCCCTAACAAAATATTCCTCAAAATATACGCCCCTCACATTGCTTTTTATGTCTTCCATATACCACAAGGGGAAGCCATCGCTGCTAGTCATCATCGATACCACCTCTAGTGCTCACCAAAAATTGGCCCGACCGAGGGTGGTGTCTTTCATTCATGCCATTATTGACACACTATGTATACTGGTGCAAACTCTTTTAGGAGAAAACATCACTTGGGTTAAAACGTTGTTCACACTGGGAAGGGGGGATTTGTAAAACCTATAAATAGGTTATCGAAATTGCAAGATTATGTGATAAGATTCTCATCCATTTATGTCTCACCAATGCAAATGCAAATAGACACTAATCCTCAGGTGGAATACCATCAATGTTCAACCATAGTTGTTTTCAGTGGAACAAACTTATTAGCCCAATTAAAGATATCCCCAACCAAAGTACAAACATCGAAAGAATCTTAAAAATACTTACCATCCCTTCAAGGAAATTCAATCAAGACCAACAAACCACCATTATATTTATTATTTTGGTCTGCAAATCCTTAATCATGGCAGATAAAGCACATATTACATAATGTCGGCAATTGTTTGAGATACGTAATTAATAAGCACTGGTCCCAGCATGATTTGAGATAAAGAATCTGAAGACAATCGAATTAGTCCTTAATCTGAAACTACCATGATAGTTCACTCCACCATTCTTTTTTTTCTTTGTAAACATTAATGTATGATGCTTGTGGATCACCCTCTTTGTTGATAAAATGAAATAGGGTTAAGTTTAGAGAGTCTCAAACTCTCGCACTAACGATGACTTTTATCATTATATGTGTCGAGTATGTTTACAATTAGTGTAACATGTTTGCGCATATGAATATGATTAACATTTTTTCTATCAAACTTAGCGATAAAGACAATGATATTATAAGAATTTGTCTATATATTCTCATAGCTCTTCAATAAGTCATCAACAATTGTTACCTTGTAGATGGAAGGAATACATCGCTTACCATGTCATACTTCTCAAACATATTCCATAACTCAAGAAGCTCTCAATCTAGAAGGAACTTAGTTACATAAAACACGCATGATAGCCTATTAACCACATATAATGAAGATGACTAACCTCATTTCCTAAACATGAAACACGACTTTAGTATTATCGGATAAAATATTTCCCATATTTATCTTCTAGTACATTAAGTTATTTTTATCCCTTTAGGTTTATCGGGCATCTATTCTTGGTTGGATATATATCAGAGAAAATATAATATAAACCCTAAACACCACAAAACCAAGTCGGCAGCCATGGTCCGCGATGTAGAACCATCAAACAAGAAAGATGAAGGTGCATCGGATTCGACATCAACACTCTATATCCATGCATCCGAATGCATAAAATCGTTGCACTCCAATGACACCCTCACCGACATAAATTATGCATATTGGTCTCAAGAGATAATGAATTTCGTCTTCGCAAAAACAAGGTAGGTTTTGATCTAGAAACCCAAGAAGGACTCCGTTGTTTACATATTATTGATGTGATGCGATGCAATAGTGAAGCGATGGATCACAACAAAAATGGAAAAGTATATTAGAGTTAGATTCAAGTACGCCAACACAACATTAGAGATATGGTTTGATCTTATCAAACTATTTGGAAAAGAAAGCGCCCTTTAGGCTTATGAGTTGAAGCAAACGTTCACTGAAAATCAAAGAAATGGAGCTTCAGTCTCTTCATAGTACACCAAACTTCAAGGAAATTGAATAAGATGGAAGTTGTGTGACCTACGCCTCGATGCACATATAGTTGTTGTACATGTGACATCGGAAAGAATATAAGCCAACTCAAAGATAAGAAAAAAATACTAAGAATTTATTATGGATCTTCATAACGCTTCTTCTTTCATATGAACTCAAATACTCATAAAAAAAGTCAAAACCTAGTCTGGGAAATTCATACCATCTAGTTGCAAAACATAATCGATAGAGAGCGATATCTACCAATAAGAAACCCTCAATAGATGCGGCAACCTTCAAGACCATCATGCCTCCTCGAGAAAAAGGGATTTTTATCCAACGTCGGGACAAACCAAGACCAAAGGACTCTAAACAAAGCAACATCATTGAGAATCATACCTTTTATGGGAAAGACAAGAATTCACTTGGAGGGTGCTTGTCACACTCTCAACCGGTAGCAGAAACACCGAGCCGTGATAGGGTATATTGATTATTTAAACTACAAAGCATAAAATGAACAACATCATTCTTTTATTAATAACCCATGATTACATTGACTTTTACATGACGACATCTAACTAGTCCCATGCTTATTCTCCTTCCTTGCAACGTATAACACCTATTCCAGGTATCATTTAATTTTCTAAGTTGTAGAGTTTTGTGCTAGAACTCGGCGAGTTTGGGAGCTCAAACTCATCGAGTAGAGATCATTTATGAGGACGCGGGACTTCGGATCTACTCTGCTAGTTGGAAGGCCCCAACTCAACAAGTAGACACTGTAAAGAGAAACCCTAATTTTCAGGGATTCGTACCTTATTTAAAGAACTTATGGCTCATTTGTAGCCTCTTTCATCGTTCTTACAGTCCAGAGAGAAACCCTAGCCGCCTCTTGGTGCTTTCTTGAGTGTGTGTGTGAGACATAGAGAGTGGAACTTGTGCTTTTGGAAGGAGAATTGAAGGGTGAAGAGGTTGAAGTGAGGAGAAATCTTTGGATCCGGCATCTACCTGTTATTAGCATCGATTTAGAGGTAAAAAGTTGCTACCTTGGTCTCTTTTTACTTAGATCCCATCTTATGGAACAATATGGTCACTTTTGGTGCAAAATGGTGTCATACTCGAATTTGGACTTGTCATGAGGATATGGTTCCAGATCTGGACACCTATAGGTATTTCATGACATAAATTTGCTTCTTTTACCTAGTCTAAGACCTTTTCCATGTCCTAAGTGTTGCATGAACCCTAGTTTTAGTGTTTTAGCCTTGGGAGGCCTTGCATGCACATAAAGTTTGCAACTTTACGTGGTAACTACACCATAAGGGGTTGGATCTGTGATCTGGAGCCGTAGATTCCACTGGAAAGGATTGAACACAAAAAGAACTAAAGGGACTCGACGCGTTGCTTAGCCAACTCGACGAGCCGGGTAGGGTTTAGCAGTTTTCGGGAATATGAGTAAATTCGGTGAGGGGTTAGGGTTTTCGATCTGCATGAGCTTTCGGTCTTCTGGACATTAAAGGAACTCGACGAGTTACTCAGGTGACTCGGCAAGTTGACTCAGGATTTCGTTTGTATGGACTCAAAAGGAACTCGACGAGTTGCTGGATGCACTCAATGAGTTGAGGTCAACATGGAATGTTAATCATGAATGTTCACCTTGACTTTGATCAGGGTTGACTTTGAGGGTATTTATGGTATTTCGGGATTGTGACATAACATCATCCTATATACCAAGATACCGACCTAACCGGTCACTAACATAGCAACATCCTATATACCAAGATATCGACGTAACCAAGTCACTAAGCATCTCACCATCCTAACTACCAGGATGAAAATCAATAAGCAAATCATGCAATAACCTGGATAAAAATCCGAAAAGGGTCGGCATTGGTGCCTTAGACCTTGTTGGTATAGTGAGGAGAACTCACCTCACAATGTTGATCGGAACTGAAATATGAAACTCCCACAACACGACTCCAAGCACCAACACCTACAACCACCAACAATCCACTCCCATAAATTCCCAATTTACTATAATTCCCTCGGAAGCCAAATTGGTCAACCCTTGATCAAAGTCAAAATCAACAGTCAAAGTCAATTGTCAACTTTCCTCATTATTCCATCCTCACGTCGTGACCTTCCCTGGCTCACGTCGTGGGACTCAACTCATCCTGGGTCGACATAGCGAGTTGACTCAGTTCACTCATTTCAAGGTTTTAGATCGGGGCAAAACCATGCTCACGTCGAGAGACCATACATCTTACGCCGTGAGAATTGTTTTGTAAGTATTAAGCTCTTAATCCTTTTTGATGCTTTTTGGGACTTTCCAGGATACCATATCTAGCCTAAAGGATCATAAAAATCATATCTTTTCAGTCATGGATGACCCATGCGTGGCTTAAATGCTAGTTAGGTAAAACGATGGGTATAAGTATCAAGATTCAAACTTGGAGTCCAAAGCTTGCACCAAAATCTAGATCCAAAGGACCTACCATGGCAAATGAGTTAATGGTCCATAAAGTTGCTAACTTTATGAACCTTAAGCATGATAACTCAAGATCCCTTGCAAAGAAGATAACCATAACCTATATCTAGAAAGACTAGAAGAGAAAGGTGGAATCTTTGAGACTTACATAGGTTTATAAGCTCAGAAATGACACTATGAGGAGCTTATCTCGTCCAAGGGAACCTCCACAAGAGCTTCTTCTTCTTCTTCTCCAAGGAAATCCACCACTATAACACACCAATACCACCAACAATGGCTCAAGGGCTTAAGAAGGCCAAATCTAGGGTTTTCAAGTGACTTGGGAGTGAAAGAGGCTTAGGAGGGATGACCCTAGCCTCCTCATTCTGTTTTATACCCGATTTTTAGGGTTTAGGACCATCAGACATGACTCATGTTGTGAGGTCTTATGCCTCACGTCATGAGGTCCGAGAACACGGGTCAAATAGTCAAGGGTCTTACTCACGACGTGACCACTATGGCTCACGTCGTGAGACTCTTCCAGTTGCAATTTAAATTAATATTTTTAATACCTTTGAATTGATGGTACAATTCCCCCCCCCCCCCCCCCCCCCCCGCTTGAACTAGACTTCGTCCTCAAAGTCTGCTACGGTAAATAACTAGGGGTAATGCTCTCGCATCTCTGCCTCTGGCTCCCAAGCCCACTTGGATCTCCTAAGGTGCTGCCACTGTACCTTTACCAAAGGTACTTCCTTGTTCCATAGAACCTTCACCTTCCTCTCAGTAACCGCCATTGTCCTCTCCACATAATTCAGGAGCTCATCGACTTAGATATCAACTAACGACACTACTACATCCTCATCCAGTATGCAATTTCGCAATTGCGAAACGTGAAAAGTGTTGTGAATTTGACTGACATCCTTTGGGAGGTCCAGTCAATATGTCACTTTGCCAACCCTAACAATGATCCTGAATGGCCGGATGTATCAGCAACCCAACTTCCCTATCTTCCTGAAGGGAATCACACCCTTCCAGAGTGAGACCTTCAGTAATACCATGTCTCCCATCACCTTGTTACTCTAAGTGGTTTGCAACCGTTGTCTAGTCTGCTGAATCTTCTATGTAGTCTGCGGAACTACCTCTGTCCATCCCATCACCCTGTGACCGATCTTACCCTAACAGACTGGGGTGCGAAATCTCCGTCCATATAACAGCTCATATGGTGGGGCACCAATACTAGAATAGGAGTTGTTGTTGTAGGAGAAGTCTGCAAGGGGTAGGCAAGAGTCCCAACTCCCACCGATGTCAATAACGCAGGCTCTAAACATATATTCGAGAGTCTGTATGGTCCGCTCACTCTGTCCATCCGTCTACGGATGATAGGTTGTACTGAAGTGCAGTTGCGTGCCCATTTCCTCGTGGAACTTTTGCCAGAAATGGGAGGTGAACTGAACATCATGGTCTGACACAATAGAGACCGGTACCCCATGGCAGGTGACGATCTCACGGATATACAAGTTGGCCAGCTTCTCGGCTGATGAACTCTCCCGTATCGCTAAAAAGTGGGCACTCTTGGTTAATCCATCCACGATGACCTAAATAGCGTCGAAGCCCTTTCCTGTCCTCGACAGCTTGGTGATAAATTCCATCGTGGTCTATTCCCACTTCCACATGGGGATCTCCAGGGGGTGCAGCTGTCCGTGTGGCCTCTAGTGCTCGACCTTGACCATCCTACAGGTCAAGCACCTCTCCACGTACCAAGAGATTTCTCGCTTCATGCGTGCCCACCAATAACTCAAGCGCAAATCCCGGTACATCTTGGTGGCCCCCGGGTGAATAGAGAAGCGAGACTTATGAGCATCCTCCAAAACAATCTGTCTGACCCCACCAGACATTGGAACCCATACCAGACCACAATGGGTCAACAATCTCCGGCTATCCTGCACAAACCGAGTGTTCTCACCCCTAATCATCTCAAGCTTCCTGTTCTCCTGACGCATACCCTCTGCCTGAGCTTCCCTGATCAATCTCACGAGTGGAGAATCTACATATATCCTCATACACGTCACTGTTGCAGAAGATCCAGCTGACTTGCAGCTCAGAGCGTCTGCAACCACATTCTCTTTACCTGGGTGGTAAAGGATCTCATAGTAGTAGTCCTTGACTACATCCAACCGCCTATACTGTCTCATGTTGAGGTCCGGCTGATCCATGATGTGTAACAGACTCTTGTGGTCTGTGTAAATAGTACAACGGACCCATAGAGGTAATGTCACCAAATCTTGAGGTAGAACACCACTGCTCCCAACTCCAAATCATGAGTAGGGTATCTCATCTCATGCGGCTTCAACTGACGCGATGCGTAGGCTATCACTTATCCTCTCTGCATGAGGACCGATCACAGTCCTGTGATGGATGCATCACAAAATACCACAAAATCCTAAACTCCTTCCGGGAGAGTCAAGACTAGATCCTCGCATAGACACTGCCTGAGGGTCTCAAATGCCCTCTGCTGCTCAGGGCCCCACCAGAAATCCACCCCCTTCCTTGTCACACGAGTGAGGGGTACTGCAATCTTGGAGAAATCCTGTATGAATCACCGGTAGTACCCTGCCAATCTCAAGAACCTCCTGATATCCGAGGGAGATTTCGGAACCTCCCACAACATAACTGCCTCGATTTTGGCCAGATCGACCAAAATATCCTCCTAGTTAACGAGGTGTCCAAGAAACTGAACCTCTCATTACCAATAATCGCACTTCGAGAACTTGGCATAAAGTTGTTCTCATCTCAAAGCTCCCTATAGCTCCCGTAGATGCTCCTCATGCTGCTCTCGGGTCTTGGAGTACACCAATATATCGTCTATAAATACGATGACCGAGCGATCGAGCATCAGTCTATAGACCCGATTCATTAGATCTATAAATATTGTCGACGTGTTGGTGAGCCCAAACGGCATCAGCATGAAATAGTAATGACCATAACGAGTCTGGAACGCGGTCTTCTCCACGTCCACCTCTCTAACCCTGACCTGATGGTACCCGGACCTCAGATCTATCTTGGAGAACCAAGATGCTCCCTACAACTGATCTAAAAGGTCATCTATCCTCGGGATTGGATAATAGTTTTTCACCATTAACTTATTCAACTCCCGGTAGTCAATACATATCCGGTGTGAACCATCCTTCTTCCTGACAAAGAGAATCAGTGCTCCCCATGGACAACTGCTCGGATGAATAAACTGTTTACCCAACAGTTCCGGTAGCTGTGACGACAGCTCAAGCATCTATGGTGGTGCCAACCAGTACGACGCCTTGGTGATAGGCACCGAACTTGGCACTAGGTCGATCCTAAACTCGAACTGCCTCTCTTGAGGCATTCCTGGTAACTTCTCCGAGAACACGTCGGCAAACTCACTCACCACTGGAACCTCTGATATTGAAACCTGATCACTAACCCGGGTATCCACGTAACTTAGATAACCCGAACCTCAGATCTATCTTGGTGAAAAACTGTTATCCACTCCCGAGGATAGATGACCTTTTAGATCAGTTGTAGGGAGCATCTTGGTTCTAACCAGTACGACGCCTTGCTGATAGGCACCGAACCTGGCACTAGGTCGATCCTAAACTCGAATTGCCTCTCTGGAGGCATTCCTGGTAACTTCTCCGGGAACACGTCGGCAAACTCACTGACCACTAGAACCTCTGATATTGAAACCTGATCACTGACCCGTGTATCCATGTAATTTAGATAACCCACACACCGTGCTGAATGTACTGCCGAGCTCTGGCAGCTCCCTAATCCAAATCTTGTGCCCTCGCCATAGACAATCAGTTCTCCGTCAATGGGGTTCGAACTACCACTCGTTGACCCTTCCACTCAAACATGGCATCAAAGTAACTAAGCTAATCCATACCCACGATCACACACACACACAGACACATCCCCCACGGGAATCGGAATCAAGTCTATCAGAAAAGATACCCCGAAGATCTCCAACATGCAACCCCGATAGACTAAAGAAGCAGAAACCCCGTGTTCGTTGGTGATAGAGACTCGCAACGGGCACTCTAGCTCTCCTACCGGAAACCTGAACTCCCTACTGATTGACTAAGAAATAAACGGCCGACTCCCCCAGATCCAAATAATACCAAAGCAAGTAAGGAGTTTATTAAAAGCGTACCTAATCATAGTGTAGGGTCCATTATATGTTGCGTCTTGGGCTCGTTCTTTAGTCCAATTTTGTATCCGGATTGGGCCTGTCCATCCATGAGTTTCTTTCTAGGGTTTAGTATTTATAGATGCTTCCATGCATCTTAGTGCGTAAGATTTGGAGTCGATCATTCATAGATATTTTTTCTTTTATCGTTTGTAACCCTAATAGCCTCTACAACGGAAGTTCTTTGTCGAGCTCGGCTGAGGCTTGAATCTATTGAATCATTCGACATATTTTGATTCACTCTTGTGTTTGATATTTATATTTACATTTTTGTGATTAACCTGTTTAAAGATCTAAACGATCCAAGAGTTTCGTAACTCATCAATTGGTATCGGAGCAGGAGACTGTGTAATTCATACACATCTCTTCTGTGAAAGAAGTGATTAGGGTTTATTCCGCATTCATTGATATTTATTGAGACGTCACTCATTATTGACGTATCTCATTAATTATTCATCTTTACCTAATATTACGTATTACAAAGTCTGATCTTATAATAGGTTACACGATCAATCATGGACGATTCTCAATCCAATCCCATCAACATCTCTAACAGCATCGGATCAACAACCAAGATTCCAATTCTCTATACTCAAGACTATGAAGTATGGACGCACCACTTTGAAGACTACGTTATTGGATCTGAAGATAATGGGTACCTGATATGGGTAGCTATAATATCTGGTCCTTTTGCTCATTCAGGCACATCTAGAATTATTAAAACTCAAAAGGAGTACAATGATTTGTTGAAAGATGTGAAAGACGTCACTCAGGATGAAAAGGAGAAGTTCCAATGCAACATTAAGGCATTGAGACTAATTCGATTCGCTCTTCAGTCTGACACGTTTCGATTAGTTAGTTCTTGTAGTACAACAAAAGAAATTTGGGATCGGCTGCGAGATTTGTACTCCACATATGAAGATCTAGAGCATTCGATTCAGACCCTACTTCTCTTTGAATTTGGAGAATTCAAGCAAATGTCGGATCAGGTTGTTACACAAACATTTGATCGGTTCAATCATCTTCTCAGCAAGATGATCAAGTATGACATTGAAAGAAAGTTTATTGAACAGAAGGTCACATTCTTAAATGGTTTGAGACCCGAATGGAGGGCTGTTGTGTCGACGGTTAAAGCGCACGAGCAGTTTAAATCATATTCCTTGGCAAAACTGGTGGGGATTCTGAAATCCCAAGAAAAGAATGTGTTGCAAGAGAAAAGTGTGGTTTCAAACTTGGGGTCTTTGGCGCTTTTGTCCAAAGGTAAGAATGCAGAAGAAGAAGAAACAGCTGAAGACTATGCTATGATGGTATCAAATCCCAGAAGGTTCATTAAGAAGAAGTTCCCTACCAACAAGAACCGAAATTGGCAGGGGAGCTACAGTTCTGAGAAAGTGAAAGAGGAGCCAAAAGTTGAAGAATCAAAGAAAGAAGCGAAAGGTGAAGCTGACTCTGGTGTCTGTTGCTTTTACTGTGGTGGGAAAAATCACTACGCAAAAGATTGCGTGCTAAAGAAGATGGAAGAAAAAGATGAAGAGAAGGATGAAGAAGCAAGTCTCCTAAAAAGACTTGAGGAGATAAAGAGGAAGAAAGCTGCTACTAATCCCTCTATGAATGCTCATATTGTGCAGGGTTCGATAGATGATGATGAGTTCGGTGGCGTGCAGGTGTGGTCGACTGACTCAGAGGATGATGAAGTGAGAAAGCCTTCTCATGGAAAGGCATATGTGGTGAAGATTAGTGATGTGAGTGGAAGATTTCTGATGGTGACAGATGTATCTCAGATGAGGGGATACAACACTGATGGTGCAAACGAAGAGGCTAAGGAGCGAGAGGATGTATGCTTTACAGCGAAGCCCCTTCGTGTGCAGATCAGTGAGTCTGATGAACTGATCAAGAAGGTACAATCTATTTTCATTTCATTTAAAATTCCACAAAAATCATATGAAAAGGAATTAAATAACTTGAATTCAAGAATTTCAAATCTAGATAGTTTTTTAACTCAGACACGGGTCACGAATTCTAATCTAACTGACCCAATAAGCAGGGTGTCATCCAAGAGTGAGGAGCGAAGGATGTGGATAGAGCAGAAAGAATTAGAGCTGATTAAGTATAGGGATGAAAACATTTATTTGCAAAGAGACAATCTTATATTATTAAAACAAAGGAATGTTTGTTTTTTGATTGCCAAAAGGCTTTATGCTAACATTACTCAGCTGCATTTAAACTGTGAAATAGGACAGAAGATACATCGCATGATTTTACCCTTCCTTAAGTTTAAGGAGGATGAAATTGATGCCGAAGCATACAACTGTGAAAGTGTTGTATCTTCTGGTGATGTCAATCCTACTAATATGTATGGTCGGGACAAAATTGAATCTTTTATAAAGTCCAAAGACCATAAGGACATGCTTAAAAATCTTTTGGATGAAAATGATAAGTTGAAACTCAGGGCCGAAACCATACAAAAATTTGACTCATTGAGAACCAAATTGACTTCAGAAAATAAAATTGATGTTGAAAATGCATCTGAACTTAATGAGGACGATGACATGAGTGAAATTTCTGTAGAGGATGAACTTGACTGTTCCGAGTTCATTAGGAGCGAACCTGAAAACCACAAAAACCTGATTTCTGAAAATTCTGTGGAATTCGCTCGTTTGTCCAAAACTAAGTCCCAATCCTTAAAGAAAAGGCCTTCGTGTTTCAGAAGGTTAGAACAACTCCCAATCAGGTGTATAAGGTCACAGGAGTAACTGAACATCAGACAACCGAACTCACTTCCATAGTAAATGAAAATAATGCATATGGCTGTGATGAGTTTTTCTGGTCTGCACCAATAGACAACACAGATGAAACAGTCGGTTTGTTGGAGCGAACATCATGGAAGGCCAAAGGTAGATATGTTCCCGAACCTCTGAATAAGCCTACCAACTTTCACGTACCAAGTTCCAGTGGCACAAAAGAGATTCCAGTGGAAGAAGTTGTTGGGTTTTGAGCATTCTAACACTCCTATGGTGTACATGCAACCTTATAAACCTTGGATCTATGTTTTCTCTATAATACATGCAAATAAGAACTTTCCAAGGCTTTAATCCTAACTAGCATATTATGAAGTTCTTATACTACAAAGTACTAGTTAGATGACATACCTTTTGATGTAGCTTGATGTCTTCAAGCTTTAAGAGCTTAGCCCCAATAGTGTGGAAGCCTCAAATGGAATCACAAATCACCAAAACACCTTGGAAGACTTTAGAGAATATGGATACTTGGTTCTCTCTAGTGAAATTGGCTAGCCCTTCTTAGTGTACCACACTAGTGCCAATTTCACCAACCAAGGACATCTTTATATAGTGTGGAGGATTAGGGTTAAACCCTAATACCCATGACCTTTCATTTCCTAGGATCCATGGGTTAAACACTCCATGGACTATCCATGAAAGCTTAACCCAACCTAAGTGAACTTGGCCCATTCCTTATATATAAGAGTCCATATTTAATTAGTTCCTTTTGATCACTTAATTAATTATAAATTAATTCTTGATCAATACTAATTAAATAATATGATTCCATATTAATATATTAGAACTTATAATAAATTAATATTAATCATAAACATACTATTCTCAAAAGATTATCCATATAAATTGTGTCGGTGAAGTGCAACCCAAATGGACCATGTCGGGTCGGGTCAAGTACATACCAAATATAGTTATGGACATAGACATTAATCCAACAGAAGTCACCTCAACAAGCGAAGCCTCTTCCATGAAGAGTGAACCTGTTGGTAAGAAGCTGAAACAAAAGGCAAATATCCACAGACAACCGAAACAGGTGAAAAATTAAAAGCAGCAGAGAAACTTGAGATACAAGAAAAATCTCTCAGAGCGAAAGTAGTTTTGGCGCTCTCAAAATCCTCACTACAATCACTTTGACAAAAATTCTAAGTCAAAAGGAGAAGAAAACAAGAGTAAAATGAACTTCGAATCACCGATTCAAAAGAACCAGAGGAAGACTTTCGGGCCACAAGAAGAACAAAACCGAAAGGATAAGTTCGGTCACGAAAGCAATAACAACCGAAAAGCTAGTTTCGGTCCACCAAAAACAACAGGCAAAGACCAGATTTCAGCCCGTCAAGCTTTTACAATAAAAGACCTAGGTTCGGGCCACCGACCAATAACACCTGAAAATCCAGCTTCGGTTCATCATCAAATAGCAACCGAAGGTCCAGGTTCGGTCCCTCAAATGACCACAACCGAAAGAGTCATTTCGAACCTCAAGTCAGGAAAGATTCTCATTCTAATTTCTTTTCCTCTACTTCTTCTCATTCTCAATCTTCTTCTAAGCCTAATTCTGGTCCTACACCAAATTCAAGATCGTCAACAGATTTGAAAGGAAAAAAGGAAGATTTCCTCAGCTAATGAAGACCAAAAGCAGGCTATAGTCCAATCACTAGAACCCGAATCCAAAACACCTACATCTAATTCTAATAAAATCAAAGTGTTTACTATTAAAAAGAAAGATGAAACAACCTTAATAAAACAAACATATCTCGTTGATGTTTCTCTTACTATTCCCGTTACTATAAAAGGCTCACGTGGACCCATGAAACTTTGGGTTCCTAAATCTGCCTAATTTTTGCAGGTTATTAGTGACGAGCAGTTTGACGACGAATGGTACATAGACAGTGGTTGCTCACGTCACATGACAGGAATGAAGGAAGAGCTAAGGGAGTTTCGGTCACTTCAAAATGGTGGCAATGTCAAGTTCGGTAACAACTCTTATGGGACGATAAAGGGTTATGGGATGATAACAAATGGAGACTTTACAATAAGGAAGGTGGCATATGTAGAAGGGTTGCAGCATAATCTCATCAGTGTATCTCAACTAGTGGGAGGTACCGATCTCAAAGTCTCGTTCGACGACGAAGGTTCAGAAATTATAGAGAAGAAAACCAACAAAGTCATTCTCAAGTCAGATCGAAAAGGTGAAATGTTCCCTCTGAATCTCAGACCAATCAAAGGGAATCCAACCATATGTCTTTTGTCCAAAGCTCATTTAGACGAAAGTTGGTTGTGGCATCGAAGGCTTTCACATCTCAACTTCAAAGACATCAACAAGCTTGTCACCGACGGTCATGTTTGGGGTCTTCCATTGCTTAAGTTCGATCGAGAACACTTATGTGCTGCATGTGAAATGGGAAAACAAAGTCGTCAAAGTCACCCAACCATCGTAAATACCAAAGTGGTTGAACCACTTGAGTTGCTTCACATCGACTTATGTGGTCCATCATCAATCGAGAGCATTGGTGGTAACAAGTATATCCTTGTTGTTGTTGATGACTTCTCACGTTTTACTTGGGTATTCTTTCTAAAGCACAAATCTGAGGCGACTCCCAAGCTGAAGATCTTTATCAAGCAAGTCGAAGTGCAACTGAGGAAAGTCGTTCGAAACATTAGGAGCGACAATGGACTGGAATTCAAGAACAAACATCGGGAGCCCCCTATACACCTCAATAGAACGAAATTGTCGAAAGGCGAAACCGATCCCTGTGCGAGGTAGCCCGAACCATGCTAAGTTTTGCTTCCCTTCCCTTATATTTTTGGGCTGATGCTATTGCTGCAGCATGTTTTACTCAGAATAGGTCTTATCTTAACAAGCGTTTCTCTCTCACTCCTTATGAGATTATTAACAACAGGAAGCCGAATGTCAAGTTCTTTCACGTGTTCGGTTCCAGGTGCTTCATCTTCAACTCCAAAGAACATCCAACAAGTTTGATGTCAAAGGTGATGAAGGAATCTTTATGGGATATTCTCTTACTTCAAAGGCATACAGGGTTTTGAATAAGCGCTCTAAAAGAATTGAAGAAACCTATTATGTGGCGTTCGATGACAATTACTTCAAGAAGCTAAAGTCTATAGAAGAAGCAATTGGAGAGATTTTCTCTCAAACAAGTCAAGTCACAGCTTCAATCACCAATTTATTTGACCAGTTCATAGACTTATTTGATGAACCTGAGAAAGCCACTCTTTCGGAAGCCAAGGCAGCAGACAACAAAATCGATCACCTTAAGCAGATTATCAAAGATGCAGCCAAACAAATGGGAGAAAGAGACCCAGTTCGAAACGAACCTCCCCAGAGGAGTACTTCGGTTGAGGGGGAGAATCAATTATCTTCAAAACAAAAGGACTCACATATTCAGGGGGAGAATCTAATCTTTTGACGGACCCGAAAGTCCTGTAGCGCCCGAAAGCCCAGCTACACCCGAAAGTCCAGTGACAGCTAAAAGTCCGGTTGAAGAAAGAATTTTTGGGTCAAATCCAAATGATTCATCATCTGTCGAGGGGGAGAATTTTGATATGCTCTTTGACGATGATACTCAATCGGAATTAGAAGAAATGGTGAATGCTGAATTGGATCCGTCCTATGACCCAAATTATCTTCCTCTCACCAAATGGACCAGAGATCATCCTGTATCTCAAATAGTGGGTGACGCATCAGAAAAAGTTCTAACTCGTTCTTAACTGAAGGCGAAACAAACTGCTTTATATTCTCCAAAGTATGAGTTCTGCATGTTTAATTCCTTTGTGTCCAAAATTGAGCCGAAGACCGTCAATATTGCTCTCGATCATTCTGATTGGGTTCAGGCAATGCAAGATGAACTCAATGAGTTCGAAACAAATAAGGTCTGGCGTCTCATTCCAACACCAAAAGATGCCTCAGTCGTAGGTCTCAAATGGATATTCAGAAACAAAATGGACAAGGAGGGGAATGTAATCTGGAATAAGGCTCGGCTAGTGGTAAAAGGATACTGCCAGGAAGAAGGAATTGATTACGAAGAGACATTTGCTCCGGTAGCAAGGCTGGAATCTGTTCAAATATTTATGCTGCACATAAGAATTTCGAGGTCTACCAAATGGATGTGAAGTGTGCTTTTCTGAATGGGTAACTTGAAGACACTGTCTACGTGGAGCAACCTCCTGGTTTCGTGAATGAAAAGTATCCAAATCGCTGCTACATCTTAGATAAGGCAGTTTATGGTCTGAAACAAGCACCTAGGGCCTGGTATGAAACACTAACTAAGTTTTTAAAGATGTCTAAATTCAAACAAGGTTCGGTTGACCCAACCTTCTTTCGTAAAAAGGAAGGTAACGACCTTATGATAGTTCAGATCTATGTCGATGATATCATCTTTGGCTCAACGAATCTTAGACTAACAGTTGAATTCAGAAAGTTGATGGAGACAAAATTTGAAATGAGCTCAATGGGTCCGATTAACTTTTTCCTTGGTTTAAATATTAGACAGGGACCCGAAGGCATCTTTATAAACCAGGAAGCATATACCAAGACTCTTCTTGCTAAATTCGGCATCAAGCTCACACCATCTTTGGAAAAACCGGCAGTTGACATAACGCTATATCGCCAAATGATTGGTTCCCTGATGTACCTCACAGCTAGCAGTCCTGATATAATGTTTTCAGTGTTCTATTGTGCCAGGTTTCAAGCAAATCCTCATGAACCACACATGCTGGTAGTGAAGAATATACTCCGGTATTTGAAGTGAACCACCTCTCTCGGTCTTTGGTAACCCTCAAACCTAGGTTTCTTTGTTCAAGCCTACTCAGATGCAGACCTTGGAGGATGTGGTTTAGACAGGAAAAGCACTACAGGAGGCTGTCAGTTCCTCGACGGGAAGTTGGTGAGCTTGCAATCTAAGAAACAAATATGTGTTTCTCTGTCTACAGCTAAAGCAGAGTACATTGCAGCCGCCTCCTGTACATCTCAAGTGATTTGGATCCAAAGCCAACTTCGGGACTATGGGCTCAATATGAAAAAGATCCCTCTATATTGCGACACAGAAAGTGCAATCAAGATTTGTCATAACCCGACGCAACACTCCAAGACCAAACATATTGCATTGCGGTATCACTTTATTAAGGATCATGTGGAAGACGGAAACGTAGAGATTCACTTTGTTCGAATCACTGATCAACTGGCTGACATCTTCACCAAAGCCCTTCCTGAAGCAAGTTTTAATAAAATTCTACAAGGACTAGGTATGATGGAATCGGAGTCAGTACCAAAAACACCATCTCAAAACTAAAAGTTGGAAGCGAAATGAACCGAACGTTCGGTCTATTTCGGGTTCGGTTCACATGGGAACCGAAATGAACCGAACGCTCGGTCTATTTCGGGTTCGGTCCCATTGCACTTGTTTTCGCTTATCTCAAAAAGGTGGTATCTTTGGCTGTAAACCTTTGTACAATTGTTTTCCAAAAAAAAAAAATTTAATTCCACAATTTTTTTTGTTTGGTTTGTTTTGTTTTTCACTTTACCAAATTATCAAAAACTCCAAAATTTTTTATTCTTTTTCTTTTTGTCTCTACTTCTGTTTGTATTCACCGTTTATGGATTATCGATGGGGCAGGTATCATTCTCACACTTTTTAATAGCTAAGTGTCCCTAGAAGCATGCTGCTGCACGTTGTCCAAAGCCTCAACTGATTCTGAATAAAGCCTTACTGACTTGGTATATACAAACCTTGTCTTCCCAGTTAGGCTGATACATTTATTCTAATCATGAGCTACCTTACTCTTTTCTCATATGAGATAAGAATTTTCTGCTTGGTCACTATTTTTTGTAGCAGAGGTGCTTTGGTTTCCTTAGACCTCCTCAAATATTTTTCTCCATCATATTCGCTTCATACAAGTAACCCTTGAGACTCTTAGAAATAACCACTGAGGTTTATAGTTAAACAATCTATGTGTTTATGATCTTAGCTTCTGTCACTACGTGCTAAGTGAAACCCACAATTCAATACCTACTATGCATTGACGGTGAACAATTAAATTTGCTCTAGTTTTCACTCACGAATTAACGAATCCACCCAAGTGGCTGTACCGTGAAATCTCTAATTTTTCTTTTTGTGTGATTCTTATGAAATTGTTACATACCATAACATTTCTTCCCTTAGAATCCAATTTTAATTTTCCTTGAGATTTCACACCAAGTATTTCCAACATGTCACTTAAATATTATCCAAACCTACTTGTTCAACAGACCACATTGGTCTCATAAGTTCTTCAGTCGATTTATGTCTTATGTCAAGATCAAGAATTCTAAACTGAAGCGAAAGCCTCCCAAATAAGCCTTATTAAAAGAAGCCTTTCAACACGTCTTAACTAGTGATTGATCATAATTCAACGGGAAACCACACAAACACTTTAAGGTCTCTCTTGACTTTGAAGGAAGAGATTCATGCCCGGGATCCACAGTTTCCTGTCTCTATTGACATCACAAATTCCCACATATATATATAGATTTATTTCTTTATCTTTGACACTCTATGCACGAAAATCTTTTTGATTTTCCAAAAATCTGGTTTCCTTCATTACAAGCTATTTTTTTGGCTCCGAGATTTAATGCTATATTCTAAACGGGATGTGGATGTTAATGCTACACGTGTTCACTTTTATCTATGAAGACATCTCATTTTAAAAGGATAAGTTGCTGAATCAGCCGAAAGTCTAAACGTTTTGGTATTCAAAAGGGCATTTGATGGGAAAGCGTGCAAAACGGAAGAGTTTTTTCTCTCTCATGCATAATCATAGGGGTTGCTAAACTGTCACGCGTCAATCACCTCAGGAAACGCTTCGATTTTCAAGAAGATTTGGGGACGGTTCTTCTCTCTCCTCTACTCACGGTATAAAGGATAAACCCTAAAGTCTTTTACCTCTTTACTGCACCAAATATTCAGAGAGCAAGAAACGACTATTTTCTCCCACTGTTCATCTTCTTCTCCAAATCACTCTTCAATGGCGGATTCTTCTTCTGTTCACGCTACCTCCCACATTCTGCCTATCCGACCTCAGCAAAGCCTGATCATTGATCTCACCCCACATGCCTACGACGCCTTCATATTCCCAATTGTGGAGTGTCTTAAGCACTATCCACTGGTTCAAGCATAAACCAAGGCTGAAATCGTTCCAATGGAGTGCCTGTCGCTGATCTTCTCAACTGCCCACTATGACAAGTCTGTCGATCGCATCTTCTTCGACATTCTTGATACCAAATCCTCCATCTCCAAACAACGATTCTGTTCGCTTCTAGGGTTCGAGCCTGATGAGTCAAGGGTTAACCCTGAGTCTATTTCTGTGGGACAGTTGTTCTCCATGTTTTACTGATGGGTTTTGGTCATAAGACATCCTATGTGCTCATACAAACCCTAATGCTTGGATCTAGGTTTCTCTATTGTACATGCTTTGAATCCAAGACTATAAACCCTAATTCTAGCATATGGAAATCAATATTAACATATAATTAGGTTCAAGATATTACCTTGATTGTTATGTAGCAATAACAATCCCAATTCCTCCTTGAATTGACTTTGGAAGGCTTAGAGTCACAAGTGTCACTCCTCTAATGTCTCACAAACACCATAAGCAAGAGGATGAAGAGGAGAGAGGATGGAGGCTGCCCAAAACGTGTTCTAACCCTAGAAAAGAAGTTTCCCCACGTTTTTGAGCCTTAAGGGTTCTATATATAGTGAGGCTATTAGGGTTATCTAACAAGGAAACCCTAATTTGGTTGCTTAAGCCCTAAGCAACCCATAGACTCCTTTAATCAAGCCCTTGGACGATTTCCTTATGGGCTTCCCATAAGAATTCGTCCACCTCTTGATTTAAGACAATCCATGGCCCAAATTGCAATTATCTTATAATTACAATTCCAGTCCCTTAAGTTTAATTAATCTCTTTTAGTCACAAAACTAATTACCAATTAATTATTGACTAGTATTAATTAAACAATATGATTTCTCCTTTAATATATTATTCCCATAATATATTAATAAATCATATTTAATCCTTTCTCTCGATAATTCATCCTATCAAGTTGCTTTGGTGAAGGCAACCCAAAAGGACCACGCACCATCGGGTAAAGTACACACCAAAATAGTTATGGACTTAGACACTAATCCAACAGTCTCCCACTTGGATAAGTCTAACAACTATTCTGCGTATGACTTCAGATCCTAATCTACAATCGTAGCTTTCCAAAGCCGCTGTCAACTCTAATCCTATCAGATACGCATGTCCTTAGATAAGGGATCATATATTCCACCATTCTAGATATCATATGAGATATGATTTCAAATCATTCTCTTTGTACTATATCTCGATTCCCGATTTATGACGACTGACTATTTGAACAAATCAAATTAGCCCTAGCCCCGCCGAGTATTTACGTTTGTCATCACTAAATCATCGAGGGGCCCAAAGATATCGCTTTTATCCTACCTTGGATAAAAGGAACGGATAAACTTTGATACAATGCTTGCTTGCACTCACTAACCAAATCACACACAACAATATGTTTTATAACACCAAGTTACTAGTGCGTTTACATATTATCAATGTGCAACCGATTCGCAAGATACAACTCACACATCTCGGTTTCAAGAATATAAGATGTTATCGTCTCACCAATCACTCGTGATACAATTCATGGAGTTATCCAAGTGAGCGTGGGTTTAATCCAATGCTCAAATCATATTCATAAGCACTCATGAACGTTGCAGCAAACATTTGCTTATGTCTAATACTCTTTTAGACAATCCACACACCAATTCACGATAATCTTCATTCATATCTACTTCCAACATATGAACGAATGTGGCCCATTTGAATAATTCGATTATTCTTAATAAATTCAATTATTTTGGAAGTCAAAACATGCAAATGTGAAACACAAGAATAATACTAATCCCATATGGCCTCAAACCTTTGAGTATAAATAAAACTCCTTTTATTTATCACCATATTGATTACTCATTATTTGTCGTTTCGGGTAATCAACTTCTTACTTGAATTATTACACTTGTTCCATGCTCCTAGCATGCACACAATGTTTACCTATGGTTCTTACTTTGTGAAATAGATCAAATTGAACACATTTCCAATCATTCTCATTTCACAACTCCAAATCCTTTTTCATAAATGTAAGAATATCAAATTCTTGCTACTTATAGAATACGCTAGATTCTAACATTCTATGCAACTATCCTTTCGTAATGTCACTGCACCAAAGTCACAAAGACTATTGCCAATGATATTACAAAGTCCTCTATCGGAGATTGTTACAAGACAATTCCATAGACGTGATGTCTCTCACTCAAAGTACATTCTTTGAACATCCTTTTGCATAGAAGTTTCTAATCTAGTCATAGATTTGTCAATATTCAATTCCCAATGTGGACACACTTCCATATGTTCCATATGACAACTCATTCTTAATAGAATCTTTTCTATTCACAATAGATTCGATATGGTCCATCCAATATGGAAACATTTCCATATTTTCTAATACTATACTTCCAACTACTCACAAGCGACCAATCCTCGGCGAACTTTGGATTGTCCTTTGATAGTTGTTTATTTTAGCCAAAATCGATTCTTGTCCCTTTTCCCTCTAAATGTGCTAGACATTTGGAAAATTTTAGTATGGTCAAATATCCAAACATTTGCAATCAATCCTATACCCAAAGCGTATGGGACACGATGCATAATGTTTTATTTGCTATGTTCTCAAAATTCGAATTGTGAAGAGGAATGCCGTAATCATAATCGAAATTTTTAAGAACACACTATGTACCCTTGACTAAATTTATTAACATTTCTCAACCTAATCCTTTAGATTTGAAATGAAGCATAATATTCTCTCCCTTAATTATAGCAAAACAACCTTTCAAGTCTTACAACTTTTCAAAGTATGACTCTTGTTTTCTATAATTAATATTGCTAACCTTGCAATACTTTCCTTAATAATCATTCAATCATAACATTTATGCTCCCACTATCATGATGATTATTATAAAACATAACACTTATGCTCCCACTATCTTCGACATGTACTCATAAACATCTTAACTTTTAGAAAAACAATTCCTATTGAATTTCTTAAGTCCCTGTTTCTAATACTTAATGCTTTGATAATCTTTTATCAAGACCTCTTGAACTTATACACCTTTGCCTTAGATAGTTCATATGTGTGTCCAAACAATTAAGACTAATTGACAAACCTCACAATTCAAATTATGGAAAGGGATACCGTAACCATAATCGAATTCGAGAATGCAATTTTACAATCACTATCTTCTTAAAATCTTTCTTAGTGAAAACATTTCCTCACAATCATTTTCATGAAGGAGGAAATCTTATGACACTTAGATTTAAACAGTGTATGTGTTCCTATCCATGTGAATTTGTCAAAACCAAAGTTTACGACAAATTCAAACTCATATGGATTGAACTCTCTTAATCTCGATTTCTTGCCTTATGGTAGCACAGCTGCCCACCACGTCTTCCAAGTAGTTAAGCAGCTCACCTTTTCTTATCAATGTACTTTTCATTGATCAAGGTCCTTGCCTTTTATGCATTCAAATGAGAACTCATAGGACTCACATGCATAATTAACTCGATTGGATTCGCACAGAAACAAAATAATGTCAACATGATAGGTTGTAAACCTCAACTCGTGTGCTAGTGATGATCAATAAGGTCTATTTTGATTTGTTCTTGAAACCTTTCAAGACCATTAAGACTCCTACTGACTCCTTGACATATGAGATTCTCTTGTCAATAAACATTTCTTGACAAACAAATATTCAAGAGTTAGTGTAGCTTTTATCAAAACACTTCATAAATTGGTCCTGGTTGGTCTTTGTCTTATCCAAGACATCACAACTTTCCGCATTTGATGAATGTTATAAACCTTCTTAATACTTTTCACTCAATGTCATAATCTTAACTTTAAGACTTGTCATTGGAACGAAGTATGATAGACTTCTTGATTTAATCATTTCTTCAATCCTTGATTCCTCTTCTTAAACATACAATTGTACTAAGACTTACTTAGAGGATCAATTGAGATATGGTTCTTAATCACTAAGACCTATCATAAAACATAAAAGCTACTCTCCATTCTTCTTAGAATGGATAAACTTTTATCTTTCTGCCTACTTGATTCTTCTTATTCATTTTGCTATTGATTTAAACTTTTTCAATCAATTCAGAATTACACTTAATCTTGTAAGTATAATCATATTTACTAAACCTTTAGTAAATCATGACGAATATCTTTGTTACTATTATGGTGGACTTTGATCAACACGCAACTTTGTGTGCTCGATCTCCTAGTCCTTCACTTGACACTTTTTCAACGAACTAGTCTAATTTCCAAATATGAAATTTCTCATTCATCATGCAACCAAGTTGCGTGATTCCAAATTTCTATCCAATTGAAACTTGGGCGATGAGAAACTCTCCCTATTTGGTAACTCTCGACTTTCCATAAATAACATAATAAGAACCAAATCTATTATTGCTAATAATAGAAACATTCAAACATCAATTTTTCATATACGCCATTGTAAGGATAAATAAATAATATAAAATCAAAATTTATTTTATTGCGGAAAAATTTGTCCTTACAATGCAATTCATTGAAAAACTATGCTAATACATCTTTCTTAGCTATCTAATTCTATCTCTAAGTAGTAGCTCAAGAATCTAATCTTCGAGAAATGCGATCAAAATCCATTCCTTCACGGTTAGATTCTGCGCACTTCTTCCCTTAAGCTTCCTTTCTTTTCTTCGATCCTACAAAACATCAATTGTAATCTTATCACATTATGTACTAAGAATCTAGAATAGAAGCTTAAAAGAGTTAGTTAATGGATCTTACCTATATTAGATCCATACGTTTCGACTCTCCCATCTCTTAGATCTCTTAGGTAAATAGGGCAGCTTTGTCTCCAATGCCCTTTCTCTTGGAAATAAAAGCATATTGACTCTCTTGGAACAGGACATGGAACTACTTCAGACATTGCCTTTCTCTTGTGATCAAACTTTTCGATCATAGCATGTCTTTCATTGCCATTGTCAATATCTATAGAGGTCTTGAAGGCAGATTCACCAATCAACTTTGCTTTTCTATTGCGCCAAACCATTGCTGATTCAGCAGCAATAAGCATATAGGTGAGATCCATAAGGGTCACGTCGTGGTTCATCATATAGTACTCTCTTACAAACTCACTACATGAGTTAGGAAGTGACTGAAGAACCCAATCAACAGCTATTTCCTCACAGACAACGGATCCCAACATTCTTAACCTATCAATGTGTGACTACATCCCTAGGACGTGTGCACACACCAACTTTCTTCTTTATGTTTACTTGCCAAAAGGGCTTAGTGATCTTGAACTTTTCAAGCCTTTGAACTTGTGGGTTAGGGAGAATAATCTGAGGAGGAGGAGGAAGTGAAGTATGATCTCTTTTTCCTCCATCGAATCGTGGAATATCATCTTCATGTGGAATGCTTGTTCCACGGGATTTGAGAATACCATAGTTGTCAAACTTTGACATCTACAAAACGGGAGAAAACGAATTCAAGTTAGTTGATTGATTGAGTCCTTAGTAAATCACCCAAATGAGATACTAAGGCTAGGACCCAACACAATATTCTACAACTCGGGAGAGGGATGCCGTAACCCAAATTGCAGAACATTTGAAGGTAAGTGAATGAGGATTCACTAATTTTCACCATGAAAAACGAAAAAGAAATTTAAGTTTTAAATCTATGAAAACTCCTAGATCCTTTGAGATTCATTGAACTTTCAATGGCATGTTTAAATCTCGATATGCCCCTCTTGTTTGTGACTGGGATGCCGAGGATCACAAAGCGGGTGTGAATAACCATGCAAACTTACATGGTTCCCTCACATGTTACAGTCACCTATTCGATGTGCCGGTAAACCACACACGCTCCACCGAACTATGAGAAACATTGAGTCACCCTTTGCTACCTTTGCTTAGAACCATTTAGTGTGCCGGTAAACCACACACGCTCCACTAACGTCTTCGCAAGGGCACAAAGTGTAATTTCATGGAATTGCATCAATTCACTTTTGCCTTAGTAACTAAGATTGGGAATTTGAAAAACATTTAGTTACTTTTATAATTCATTATACTTATAATGGAAGGTTTCGTCCTATCCTACCCGTTCAGCTAACGACCCTCCACTAGTCAAGAGTGCGGTGGGTAAGAGTGGATACCCATTCAATAGCCATTTTATAGGCAATTTCCTTAAACACCCCTTATAGACTAGCTTCATGAATGAGGCCTACTAACGGTAAGACTGACTTTTACTCATACATATATATATATATATATATATATATATATATATATATATATATATATATAATGTTAGACTTTTAATGTTATATATATATATATATATATATATATATATATATATATATATATATATATATATAGTATAGGGTGTATTTTACACTTTCAAAATACTAGGTGGTCTAATTTAACAATTATACTTTTAATTCAATTAAATTGTAAACCTAAACTTTTATGGATTTATTAAACCTCTTTTAATTATACACCTTAATTAATTAATAAAACCATAAGGGTGTGATTTGAACCTTTTCAAAACTATACTAGAGTTTTAGAATTTAACATTCCTAATTAAACTTTTAATCAACTTTTAAATTCCAAAACTTGAGGGCAAGTTTTGAAACATTTCAACACATTAGGGTTTAGAATTTAAATATACATCAAAATTAAACCATTTAATCAAAATTTAAATTCCAAAACTTGAGGGCAAGTTTTGAAACCCTTTTTCAAAACATTAGGGTTTTAACTATTTAAATTTCAGAACAACAAAACTTTTGGGTTCAAATTTAAACTATAAAACCTAAAGGGAAAAATATGAAACTTTTCATAACAACAAGGATCAAATAACAAATAATTCAAATTAACATTTAATCACATAATTATCCATATTTGATTTATTTTAATGATTTCTTGCAAAA
The DNA here is from genome assembly GCF_002870075.4 of Lactuca sativa. Classification (NCBI taxonomy): domain Eukaryota; kingdom Viridiplantae; phylum Streptophyta; class Magnoliopsida; order Asterales; family Asteraceae; genus Lactuca; species Lactuca sativa. Next base: position 131,968,200 of record NC_056624.2, read on the forward strand.
CAATTTATCAATTTACTCAAAATAATTAATCAATTATCTTATAAGGAAACAATTATCTTATTAATTGATAAATATCTTCAATTAGATCAAAAATATAGTCAAATATATCATATAATCGGATTGATATTGATCTAACATGATAAGATAACCATCCATAAGCAAAAACAGCAAGAAATCCCGAATATACCTCTGTCTGACGCACCGACTCGCCGAGTCACCCTCTGGAACTCTTCGAGTAGGGGCAACTCGCCGAGTCCACAGTGGGACTCGCCGAGTCAATCAAGCAGAACACCAAAAATCGAATTTTTTCAAACATATCAAGCATCAATACAATAGAAACCAGTCAAGGCTCTGATACCACTGATGGGTTTTGGTCATAAGACATCCTATGTGCTCATACAAACCCTAATGCTTGGATCTAGATTTCTCTATTGTATATGCTTTGAATCTAAGACTATAAACCCTAATTCTAGCATATGGAAATCAATATTAACATATAATTAGGTTCAAGATATTACCTTGATTGTTATTTAGCAATAACAATCCCAATTCCTCCTTGAATTGACTTTGGAAGGCTTAGAGTCACAAGTGTCAGTCCTCTAATGGCTCACAAACACCATAAGCAAGAGGATGAAGTGGAGAGAGGATGGAGGCTGCCCAAAATGTGTTCTAACCCTAGAAAAGAAGTTTCCCCATGTTTTTTAGCCTTAAGGGTTCTATATATAGTGAGGCTATTAGGGTTATCTAACAAGGAAACCCTAATTTGGTTGCTTAAGCCCAAAGCAACCCATAGAATCCTTTAATCAAGCCCTTGGACGATTTCCTTATGGGCTTCCCATAAGAATTTGTCCACCTCTTGATTTAAGACAATCCATGGCCCAAATTGCAATTATCTTATAATTACAATTCCAGTCCCTTAAGTTTAATTAATCTCTTTTAGTCACAAAACTAATTACCAATTAATTATTGACTAATATTAATTAAACAATATGATTTCTCCTTTAATATATTATTCCCATAATATATTAATAAATCATATTTAATCCTTTCTCTCCATAACTCATCCTATCAAGTTGCTTTGGTGAAGGCAACCCAAAAGGACCATGCACCATCGGGTCAAGTACATACCAAAATAGTTATGGACTTAGACACTAATCCAACATTTACAACATGGGTTACACCGAGATTCTAACCATTGTGACCAAGTTCAAGAAATCATGTCTTCCTCCTCAGTGGAATGGCTTCTTCACTGTGTTGTTCAAAGGATTATCAGAACGAAGTGCAGGTTCTGATGGGGCTAGCCGACTGTTTATGACAATTCTCTATGGGTTGTACCACGACGTCAATCTCGACTATGGATCGGTTTTATTGCTGCAGTTGATCCAAAGCCTTGCTTCTACTTCTCGCCATTCTGAGATTTCTTATGCCAGATTATGGACACTGGTCACAAAGTGGGCAATGGACAAGTATCATGTCCCTGTCGTTGCTGATTCTCCACTCTCCTCAATGGCAGTTTTTCACACAACGAAGGTTATTGTCACTGATGCTTCCAAATTTCAGTTCGTTGGCTCAATCCCTGAGTCAATGTATGTGTGTGTTCCAAGGGATAGTCGCATCATCAAGACTTACAAGGAGTTTCTTCGTTCAGGCCCCAGAGAGCTCACTCCTGAAATGATTCAATCTATCCACGACGCTGACAGGCCTGCTCCCAGGGGAAAGAAACCAGAAAAGGGGAAATACAAGAAAGTTGTCAAAGGAGCGAAAGGTCCTTCTCCAAAGAAGCGAAAACCATCGAAGGCAGCTCAATCACCTCCCCTAAGAAGAGGAAAACTTAGCCCAGGCGCAAACTCATTCTTGCCACTTCCTCCAATGAATCAGAGGATGAGAGTTCAGACTCTGAGGAGTCGCTTCGAGGTGACACTCCTCCTCGTTCGCCTTCACCTGAGGTACCTGTTTCAACTACACCAGTATCTCCTCCCCAATCTCTATCTTTATTTCCATCCCCCCCATAACCTCCACTACTCATATACCACCCACCTCTATCCCTATACCACCTCCTATCTTCACAGAAGCTACGAAAACAACCACCACTGGAGTTAGAACCAACGTATCTGATACGGGGGCTCATACTTCAGCACCCAAACACACACCCGCTACTGAACATACTTCCACACCCGAACCTACTCCCACAACCGAACCTTCACCTTCGCCTTCTTCTCCCAACCACTCAGCAGATGATGAAACTTTTCTTGGAGGAGAAGACATGACGTTTGACTCGGTCTACTATAGTTCGTATCAGGTTCAAAGTGATGATGACGATGATGCTCCAGTCACCAAGAAGCATCTCAAGGAACTTCATGAGAAAATCGACAGTCTCATCGCTTCCTCCTCTTCCTCTCAGTCCACTATCTCAGAGGCTGTCATTCAGGGGCTAGTTGATACATTCACCAAGGCACATGAAGCCTCCATCAACTCTGCCACTGCTGCTATCGACGCCTCTACTAAGGCGTGTGCTGCTGCGACCGAAAAAGTCGAAAAACTATTTGTCGATGCTAACAATCTTTTGCAGTCTTTTCAGGGAGCCACAGAAACCAATGCAGCGAAGGTTGACTCTCTTGTCGAGAAGCTGGCTACTTCGTTCGCATCAGAACAACAATTCTTTGCCAGTCTTCGTCAGTCTCTTGAAGCTGACAATAAAACCTTCCAGGCGACTGTTGAGGAGCGCTTGACAAAGCTGCAAGAAGATCTCGCTTCAGAGAACTCCGTGATGGATGCTCTAGCTCGCAAGACCACTGCTCACAAGGTCAAGAGTCTTCAACTTTTCCAATCAGAAAAGGAAGTTGCGTCTCTTCGATCTGAGCGAGCGGTCATCTCCACGTGTGTTTCGGATGTCCACGCCGCCCTCTCCAACATTATCGAAGCACATGATCCCATTTTGAACTATTCTGTGAGACGCACTCTTGCTGAGAAGCTTGCTCCCACCCTTGCCCTACTTAGCAAACTTGAAGGGCTTCTTGAGTTCGTGGCCCATCCAAGACAAGGGGGAGAAGATGTGTCTCAACCGCCTCCTGCCTCTACATCAACTAAAGCAACCGAACCTCCTCCAACAGGTCATCCTTCAGGTTCGGGTGCTAAAGATAAAGGGAAGAAGATTATTGAAGACAGTGATGGTGATGATGATGATAAAAAGACCATCGCTAATCTCTTGAAGAAACAAGGCCGGGAAAAGGATGCAGACATGAGTGCTCGTGGTTCCAGAGAGGCCGAGGCGAACGAAAGAAAAATGAAGGAGGCTCATGATCTTCTTAAGAGTAGAAAAACTCTATTTCCTCTGTGGACTCTCAAGAAGCTCATCAAAGAGGCTATTGATATTCCTAACATCCTATAGCTCGAACCGGTGATTTCCTTGGACAGGGTTAATTCTGTCGACTCTCAGTTTGATATGCCCTTGACCCGAAAGACCTTTATTTTTCATGCTTTCTCTCATGTTGCAGATGTCCCTCATCCTCACCCAAAAGTTGATAGGGAGCTCGTTGAATTTTATCTGAGGTCTGCTCAGCCTCAGTATCAGACATGGAGTGCTTAGAAGATAATTAACATTCGGGTTCTCAAACCGTTTCGGGAGGGGAACTTCACAACCGTTCGGTTCTAAGTGCTGAGGGGGTCTGCTAAAACAGAACATGCTATTTGGCTTGCTGATCTTCCCAACCTGAATCCACATGATTGGATCATTCTGCACAACATCCTCCTCACCAACGAAGCTGAATATGGGCCAATCATAGATCACTTCAAAAGGATGTTAGTCTGCTACATCATGGAGGTCGCCAAGATGGATCAGGAGATCGCAAGTATTTTCATGAAAAAGCCTACCATCTCTCCTGTTGGTTCTGCAAGTGATTTAAATATGATGCAGATGGGAAGAATCGACCCAAAGCGGAACTCTGTCATGTTCACAAGGAACGAAGGCCAAAAATGCATGTTCGCCTTGGCAGATAAGCATCTATATACCACTGCATGCTTGGAACATGTTCTGGGAATCATCAATAGATGCAAGCAGAACTCTGCATATGACAAGAAGTATTTTGATGACATGATCCAGTGGTATATTCGGTTCAGACAGACCATCCTTGCTCTCATTCCTCGTCTGTTCGAAACCACCAAGAAAGTTTCTACAGCTGGACCTAGCAATCCGAAGTAGAATCTCGCTCCAATTGACGCAAAGGGGGAGATTGTAGGGTCCATTATATGTTGCATCTTGGGCTCGTTCTTTAGTCCAATTTTGTATCCGGATTGGGCTTGTCCATCCGTGAGTTTCTTTCTAGGTTTTAGTATTTATAGATGCTTGCATGCATCTTAGTACGTAAGATTTGGAGTCGATCATTCATAGATATTTTTTCTTTTATCGTTTGTAACCCTAGTCGCCTCTACAATGGAAGTTCTTTGTCGAGCTCTGCTGAGGCTTGAATCTATTGAATCATTCGACATATTTTGATTCACTCTTGTGTTTGATATTTCTGTTTACATTTTTGTGATTAACCTGTTTAAAGATCTAAACGATCAAAGAGTTTCTTAACTCATCACATAGGCACAAACATATAAGCATAAAAAAGATATAATTAGTAACATAAGGGATAGAAACATACCAGCAACCATATATGGTGCTGCTCTGGCCTCCTATGCTGTAAGCTGGAAGGCGCATCCCTGAGCCCTCGGGGCACTGCTCGACCCAGAATCCCATCAGTAATGCTTAGTGTAGCTGGCGCTGGAGCATGCATCGGCTTGGCAGCAAGTTGTGGATAGTTGGTCTTTACATTACCAACCTCATGGCATTTGTGGCACGTGCTGCTCAATTTGTGAACCCCCGAGTGACCTTCCCGCACTTGCCATAAGTGCAACCCTGCTGTCCCCCTGACCTGGAATCGCCGGTCTTAGACTGCTTTGGCACCGGTTGTGACTGTTTTGGGGCCTGCAACTCCTCCCTCAACTGCAGCTCAATCTCTAACTCGTGCCGCCTAGTGGCCACCTGTAATTCCAGAAGCGTGTCACGATGTTAGGTCGCCACAAACTGGTGGATGTCAGTCTTGAGCATGCTCAGATAACGTGTCATCTGAGCCTGCTCAGAAGCAAACTTCGAGAAGAACATCGCCCTCTCCGTGAACATACGGCTGATCTCCATCACCATCTCACCATCCTATCTTAGCTCCAAAAACTCACGAGATAATTGTTCCCGCTCGACTCGTGGAATGTAGCGAGCGCATAACATATCCTTGAATTGCTCCCAAGTAACTGCAGCTCTCTGATCATCTGTGTAAGATCCAATCATCAACCTTCACCAGTCCTTTGCCCCAGACCTCAGCAGGTTCAGGGCACATCTGACCTTGTGGTCAGTAGGACATGAAGATGTGAAGAAACACTCCTCCACGTCAGAAATCCACCTCATGGCTTTGATGGGGTCTTGGGACCCATCAAAATTAGGGGCTTCGTGTTATCGAAGTCCCTGTATTGAAAAGCCCGACTGGCTCCTCCCCTACCATCGTTACAGCTGCTGCGGCAAGCGTCTTAGGAAGGGCTACATATCCCTCGTCGAAATACTCAACCATGGCAGTATTAAGATACCCAAACATCTCCGGCAATTGTGGCCGAAACAGAGTAGAAACCTCATCATGCAGGATCTCTCGAATCCTGGCAATTGTGACTTACTTGCTAGGCGTATGGTTCCTGTGCTTTCAGTAGTATGAGCCTATTATACCTTCCACACCTACCCATATTTGTCTCAAGAATCATCACAACGCCCTAACAATATACATAAACATGGAGAGCGCTCAATCCTCACTCCTAGAGGGATGCTAGATATCTCATAACTGGAATACCAGCCTCACACAACCCACCCATGAAACTTCCATCTACCCTGCAACACTCGTATATGCTAACCATACATAACGTTGGACCCTATAGACTTTCGAATACCTGATCCTAACCTAAGCCCTTCATTAAACAAGAATATCAAATAAGGCCAAACCAAACATTCTCAGGCTATAAGATCTTAATTATGTACGCTCGTGATCTATACACTAATCAACTACAGTAATGATGTCACTTTCATATATGGAAAAACCCTAGGCTATCAGGCATCATATAATCAGGCAAATCTATCATCCAATTCCTAAAGATCCCAAGCCTAGTACTAGCATGCTGTTCTAACATATCACATAAATCAAATAATCAGTAAGATATTTTGGGGTCTATCCGCGAGCTCCGGCTGATCGTACACTTGCATCCTCCTTTATTATTTGAGACTAGAGAGTTGCAAGTGTTCCCTCCAATTCACTCAAACTAAGGCTCTGATACCAACTTGTAACACCCATAAAAATCATGTGAAATTTAAACTTTATAAAATATTTCAAAACCAATAGTTATTACAAAACTTGTTTTCAAAATGGTTTAGTGTCAGAGTATCCCAAAATCAAATCATAAAAATATAAGGATGTGCACGATCACGCCTTCGCCTTCCCACGATCATCAGAAGTACTTAAAACAATAATCGGTAAATTTAAGCTCAAAGGCTTAGTGAGTTACACTCATAATACCTACGCCATAAACCATATCAATAACATATAAGAAAATAGCATGCATAATGAGCCTTCAGCCTGACTGGACAACCTCGCAAGCCTTCAACGTATCTGAACCGCTCTTCGAGCCTTTGGTATATTTGGACCGCCTTGCAGGGCCTACAGCCTATCCAGACTGCTCGTCGGGCCTTCGGCCTGACCAGACCGCCTCGCAGGGCCTCCAGTCTATCAGGACCGACCTGGGTATGTTGGCCTTCAGCACAAAGAAGGACAGCCTCAACCCAACCCCCAATCAAACAATCATTTGCACATAAATACCATACGCTAGCATATATAACAGTCAAACCAATTTAACAGATCACTAATCATGGCAACATCTTATAACCAGGATACAAAACTAACCAGTCATTAACATAGCATCATCCTATATACCAGGATACCGACCTAACCAAGTCAGTAAGCATCTCACCATCCTAACTACCAGGATGTAAATAAATAAGCATATCATGCAATAACCCGGATATAAATCTGAAAAGGGCCGGAAATGGTGTGTTAGACCCTGTTAATATATTAAGAACTCACCTCATAATTTTGATCGGAACTGAAATATCAAACTCCCACAACAGGAATCCAAACACTAACACCTATTGTTGGGTTTTGAGCAATCTAACACTTCCTAAGTGTGCATGCAACCCTAATAAACCTTGGATCTATGTTTGTCTAAATACATGCAAAATAATAATTTTCCAAGGTTTATAACCTATCTAACATGGCATGGGGAACATTTCAACATAAAAGAGTTAGAAGAGATTACATACCTTTTAGATGAGTTTGGTTCTTGAGGAGTTTGAGGGCCAAGCACCAATAGTGTGAATGCCTCAAATGGAATCACAAAACACCACAAACTCTTGGAAAACTTTGAGAGAGAATACACACTTGTATTTTCGGCCACACACAAGCACACACACACCAGTTCACTAGTTTTCATTTCATGCTCCATAAGCATGCTTATATAGTGTGCATGGTTAGGGTGAAACCCTAATAACCCATGACCTTTCCTTTCCCAAGGATCCATGGGTTAAAAGCTCCATGGATCATCCATGGACTTCCATACAAGCCTAACCCATTAACAAATGAGTGTTAGCCCACACCATATAAAACCAATAGCCCACAATCTAATTAGTCTTCCTTTTACTCTCTAAATTAATTCATAATTAATTTAAGACTAAGACTAATTAAATAACATGACTTCATATTAATATATTATAACTTATAATATATTAATAAACATATGTGTATAACTCTCTTAAAATTATCCATAAATAGTTTGGATGAAATGCAACCCAAATGGACCATGCCGGGTCGGGTCAAGTATATACCAAATAAGTTATGGACTTAGACACCTTATCCAACAGACTCCCACTTGGATAAGTCTAATAACTATATTTGCGTATGTTACTTCAGGAACCAACCAGCAATCGTAGCTCTTGAAAACTCTGTTGAACTATGAAGCGTCATTTTAGATAAGTGATCGTATAATCCTCTGTTCTCATGATATCAGTCGGACAAATACATGGAACAATGTCGTACTTATTGTCCAGCAGTTTGTTTCCCGATTTTCGATTTGTTTGACAAAGAACTTAATCGAACACATCAATTTAGTTCTGACCGGCCGGTACATAGGTCACAACACAATCATCGAGGGGCCCAGATATCGCTTCTATTTCTAGAAGGAACAGATAAAATTCGACTCATATGCTTGTTCTACTACTTGTTGAATTGTACACAAAGGCACGTTTTATAACATCAAGTTACTGATGCGTTTATGTGCAATCAATGCACAACCAACTCATAGGTAACAACTCATATCTCTAGGTTTGAAGATTTATGTGATATTACCGTCTCACGATCACTCGAGATAAATTCCATGAAGTGATACAAGTGAGTGTGGATTTAATCCAATACTCATAACTTATGAGCACTCATGAATGTTGTAGCAACCATTGCTATGACTAAACCCATTTAGCCATCTACAAACTCGATTCATGACAGTCTTGATTCATACCTACTTCCAACATATGAACGACTGTGGAGTGTTTAAATAACTTAGTCATTCGGAAAGAATAACCTAGCTATTCTGGAAGTCAAAACATGCAAAGTGAAACACAATAATAATCGAATCCAATATGGTCTCAAAACCCTTTTGAATATAAATAGAACCACCTTTTATTTATCACCATATTGATTACACATTATTCATTGTATAATGTTTCAAATAATCAACTTAAGACTTGAATAAAAACAACAGTCGTCCCATGCTCCTAGCATGTACTCTTTGTTTTCCTAAACAATAGTTATGCCATAATCCAAGTATGCACACTATGTTTGTCTATGATCCTTACATTGTGATGTAGATCAATTGAACATGATTCCAATGAAACTCATTTCACAATCCCAAATCCTTATTGTAAATGTGAGAATCCCCAATTCCTATCATTTACCAAAAAAACTATTAGATTTTAAACTTTTATGCAATGTTCCTCTTGTAATGATTATGCACAAAGTCACCAAAACCTTGTCACCAGTCATTACAGAGTATTCCAAAGAAGGTCAACCTCTATGGAACGGAAGTCTCATATTCAAAGTACATTGCTTTGAACATACTTCTTGCATTAAGGTTTTCTAATCTTACATAGATTGAATAACTTCCACCTATGGAGACATTTCCATAGTCCCATTTTGACTATCACTTCCAAACAAGAGTTACTTTTTTTCAGAATATGTCAATATGGTCCTTTACGACAACTTACATCATACTTCCAACTTTCCTTGAGCAACCAATCTTTGGCGAACCTCAGATTGTCCTCGACAATTGCTTAATCACTTTAGTCATATCCAGTTCTAGACTTTTCCCTTCTCAATTCCTTAAGCATTTGGAAAATTTAGAAAAGATGAATATTATAGCACATGAAATCAATCCTATATATGAAGCATATGGGACACGATTCATGATTTTTGACATAAAGACATGATACTAGACCAGTTTTTTGCTACAATATTTTTTATTTGCCATGTTTTCAAAATTTAACTATGAAGAGGGATGCCGTAATCATAATCGAATTTTGAAAACACAATATATATAGAATTTCTTCAAGTTGAACCATTCCAACATAAAATTCATATATATATATATATATATATATATATATATATATATATATATATATATATATATATATATATATTCTTGACTAAAGATGATTAAAATCTCATTCTAAGCTTTAGAATTGAAACGAAGTATAATTTCCTCTCCCTTAATTATAGCAAGACAACTTTTCAACCCCTGCAACTTCACGAATTGAAACTTTGTTTTCTATAATTAACATTGCTAACTTGCAACACTAAATGTAATAATCATGCTCCCACTAACATGATGATTATTAGCATAACACTTATGCTCCCACTAGATCTGACATATTTCCAGAAATCTGTTGGACTTCTGAAATTTAGATTCATACACCCTTTCTTAGATAGCTCATATGTGTGTGTAAACAATTTTCAGAACTATGAAAAGGGATGCCGTAATCATAGTGTCAATTGCTCAGGCATTTGCCATTTCTCACAAGTGCATGTTAGTGTGCCGGTTAACCATACGCGCTCCACTAACAACTTTTGAAAATGCAAATAACACAATTGATATCTACGTAAAATCTACTTAGTGAAAGCGTTTCCTCACCATCATTTTCATGAATCGGAGAGAAACCTTATGACACTTAGATTTTATAGTGTATGAGTTCCTATCCATGTTAATTTGTCAAAACCATAATCACAAGATAAGGTTAGTGACAAATTCAGCCTTACATGGATTAAACTTGTTCAATCTTAGTTTCTTGTCACCTTGGTAGCACAAGGCCCACCAATGCTTCCAAGTTGAACTCTGATAACTCACATGCAAATTCAACTTATTTGAAGTAGGTACAGAAACAAGAATTATGTCAATACGATAGGATGCAAACCTTAAGTTGTGTGCTAGTGATAAATTACAGGTTTTACTCTTGATTAAATCTTGAAACTCTTTCAGGATCTTTAAGGCTCCCACTGTCCCCTTGACATATAAGTTTCCCCGATCAAGAACCATTCCTTGACAAAACAAATATTCAAGGGACAATGCGGATTCTTCTCAAGACTAACACTTCACACAATTGGTCTTAGCTGGTCTTTGTCTCATCCAAGACATCACAACTTACCAATCTCAAATGTACAAGAGTAGAAAACATTTTACTCTTACAATTGACTAGTGTTAATAAATCTTCCTTTATGTCACTCAAAGTTACAATCTTGGAGTATGACTCTAAGAATTGTTTTGGAACGAAATATGACTCATCTTCTTGATTTTAACCAATCCAACAATTCATGACCTCTCTTCTTAGCCATAACAATGCACTAAGACGTCCTTAGAGTATGAATTTGTGATATGGTTTCATAATCATTAAGATGATCATGAAATACGATACTAAAGTACTCTCCCATCCTTTCAGATTTGAGAAACTTTTATCTTTCTGCCTAATTTGATTCTTCTCATTTGTTTTGTCATACATTGTAACCTTTCCAATGTTACAGAATTATACTTAACCTTATAAGTATAATCATATTTACTAATCTTTAGTAAATCATGACAAATCAATCTTTGTAGTGGACCTTGACCAGCGCACACCCAGTGTACCTAATTCCTTAGTCCTTCAATTGACTCACATATACATGTGATCAAAGAATTAGTCTTAATTTTCAAAGATGAAAATTCTCATTCATCATACAATACAACTTGTATGATTCCAAGTTTCAGTCCAATTGAAACTTGGGTGATGAAAAACTTTCTTCATTTGGTAAATTCAGACACTACCACAAATGAAAGAATCAAATCCACTTTCCAGTATTGCTATTACTGGAAACATATAAGCAACAATTTTCCACAGATGCCATTGTAAGGATATTTTTAAAATAAATAAACTTAAAACCCTTTTTTTCTTTTATTTTAAAACTTTGCGGAAAAACTTATCATTACAATCCACATGAAAACCTTGTTCTTATCTATTCATAAGCAATATATTATAGCTCTTAAGCAACAGCTCAAAATTCTGATTACCGAACCATGCGATTGAAACCCACCTTTGCAATCAGAATCAACATATACTTACTTTAAGCTTCCTATCTTTTCTTTGATTCTTAAAAACATCAGCATGTGACCCATTCACATTATGTAATAAGAATCTCCAAATAGGAACTTAATAGAGTAAGATAGTGGACTTTACACGAAGTAGAGTCAAACCTCTTGACTTGATCAACCTTATGACCTTTCAGGTGAATAGGGAAGCTTCGCAACCAATGCCCCTTCCTTTGGCAACAAAACACATCGACCCTTTGGTAATGGCACATGAGACTATCTCAGAATTTGCCTCTCTCTTTACTATTTGGTCAACCGAGTTGACCATAGCCGATACCTTTCCATTGGGAAGAGAAATCTTTTTCTAGATATCCAATGCTACCATTGTCAATGTCCATTTAAGACTTGGGAAGTTGTTCTTTTAATCAAATTTGCTTTACTGGTGTTCCAAATCATTGCTGATTCCCCAACACCAAGCAAATAGATAACATCATTAAGGGTCATGTCATAGCCTGTCTCATAGTAGTCCCAAAGAGACTCACTATGTTACTAAGAAAGTGATTGAACATCCAACTTTCACGAGACTTTGACACCCAACTCTCCCGGCTTGTCAATATGTGACTTTATCTCCAAGATGTGAGCACACATAGACTATGCTTGCCAATAGGGATTGAATGACTTTAAACTTTTCAAGAACTTGTGGGTGAGGGAGAATAATTGGAGGAGGTGGAGGAAGTGAAGCATGATGTTGAGGGACACCATCTTCAAGAGATTTGGGAAGATCATAGTTGTCTGAACCAGACATCTATAATGGGAGAAAATCAAGTTAGTTGATTCAAAGTCCTTAATATAACACCCAATATGAAATATTAAGGCTAGGACCCAACACAATATTTTATAATTTGGAAGAGGGATGTCGTAATCCAAGCTATAAAATATTTGAAGGTAGGCGAATGACGATTCACCAATTTCCACCATGAAAAACGAAATAATTTATTAGGTTTTAATTGGATTTGAAATTACTAGATCTTTTGAGATTCATTGAGCTTTTCAATGGCATGTTTCAATCTCGAGTGTGCCCTTTCAGATTTTGTGACTGGGATGCCGAGGATCACAAAACAAGGTGTGAATAACCATACCAATTCACTACCCTTAATATTATCACCTAATCAATGTGCCGGTTAACCACACACGCTCCATTGATCTATGACAAACATTAAGTCACCCTTCGTGATCCTTACTAGTCCAAGTTAGTGTGCCGGTTAACCACACACGCTCCACCAACGACTTGGTAAGGTACAAAGTGTGAATTCCATGGGCTAGCACCAAATTCACATTTTTCCTAAAGTAACTAAGATTGGGAATTAAATAAAAAATATTCAGTTACTTTATAATATTGATTATACTTTTAATGAGAATTTTAAAGTCATTGTCCTACCCGTTCGGCTAACGACCCTCCACCGATCAAGCAAGCGGTGGGTGAGAGTGGACACCCATTAAGTCGCCATTTTATAGGCAACAACCTTATACCCACCTTATAGACCGGCTTCGTGAATGAGGCCTACTAACGGTAAAACGACTTGTTCTTATACATATATATATATATATATATATATATATATATATATATATATATATATATATATATATATAATTAACCATTAATGTTATAAATAGTATAAGTGTTGAATTTTAACTTTTAAAATTCTAAGTGTTGGAATTAAAGTTTATTAAAGTGTGTGACACTTTACAAATTCCAAAACTTGAGGGCAAGTTTTGAAACTATTCAAAACTAATTAATTCCATGATTTATGTGTTTAAAGTAGTTTTAATCCAAAAACTCTTCAAGTTCCATAACTTGAGGACAAGTTATGGAAGACTTTAAACTAATAAAAGAATTACCTTTTCGTTATTTTATAACTTATGGAATTAATTAAGGTTACACTTTATTTATATATTTATTAATGAAGTGACTCTTGAACCTCCATAACTTAAGGACAAGACTCTTCATCTTTTGTAACCATCCAAGACTTTTCATTTCATAACTTATGAATTAAAGGTTCATAAAAATGAAGACTCTTCATTTTCATGTAACTTATGTGTTTTAAGTCTGTGTTAAATAAAAGTGACCTTTGGATATCCATAACTTAAGGACAAATTATGGACTCCATTAAAACACATAAATGATCAAGAATTAATTCTAAACAATTTAGCAAATAATTCCTATCATCTTCTAAATTCATAAGAACATGAACATGATCATCAAAATTTCAAGAATTATATGAACACATAAAATCATGGAATTTTGATTATAACTTTGAAATTGGTCTAGAATCATTACCTTAAACTGTTTTGGACTCATAAAACCTATTTTTGATGTATATGCTATTGTAAATGGATTAGAACAACCATTACACCAACTAAAACAAGTTTTAAAACATCAAAACAGTTTAGGGTAATGTTTCTAGTCCATTTCCAGCAGCAAAAGTCGAAATTCTGCATTCTGATCATTCTACTCGCCGAGTGCACGAACCTACTCGCCGAGTAGGATGAATTTTGCCTTGAACTCGGCGAGTCCCCCCATGGACTCGGCAAGTCCATCAGCCAGACAGCAACAATTTCAACCTTTTTCACTATTTTGCATCAAGTATCAAACAAGCAAGCCTAGGCTCTGATACCACTGTTGGGTTTTGAGCAATCTAACACTTCCTAAGTGTGCATGCAACCCTAATAAACCTTGGATCTATGTTTGTCTAAATACATGCAAAATAATAATTTTCCAAGGTTTATAACCTATCTAACATGGCATGGGGAACATTTCAACAAAAAAGAGTTAGAAGAGATTACATACCTTTTAGATGAGTTTGGTTCTTAAGGAGTTTGAGGGCCAAGCACCAATAGTGTGAATGCCTCAAATGGAATCACAAAACACCACAAACTCTTGGAAAACTTTGAGAGAGAATACACACTTGTATTTTCGGCCACACACAAGCACCCACACACTAGTTCACTAGTTTTCATTTCATGCTCCATAAGCATGCTTATATGGTGTGCATGGTTAGGGTGAAACCCTAATAACCCATGACCTTTCCTTTCCCAAGGATCCATGGGTTAAAAGCTCCATGGATCATCCATGGACTTCCATACAAGCCTAACCCATTAACAAATGAGTGTTAGCCCACACCATATAAAACCAATAGCCCACAATCTAATTAGTCTTCCTTTTACTCTCTAAATTAATTCATAACTAATTTAAGACTAAGAATAATTAAATAACATGACTTCATATTAATATATTATAACTTATAATATATTAATAAACATATGTGTATAACTCTCTTAAAATTATCCATAAATAGTTTGGATGAAATGCAACCCAAATGGACCATGCCGGGTCGGGTCAAGTATATACCAAATAAGTTATGGACTTAGACACCTTATCCAACAGACTCCCACTTGGATAAGTCTAATAACTATATTTGCGTATGTTACTTCAGGAACCAACCAGCAATCGTAGCTCTTGAAAACTCTGTTGAACTATGAAGCGCCATTTTAGATAAGTGATCGTATAATCCTCTGTTCTCATGATATCAGCCGGACAAATACATGGAACAACGTCGTACTTATTGTCCAGCAGTTTGTTTCCCGATTTTTGATTTGTTTGACAAAGAACTTAATCGAACACATCAATTTAGTTCTGACCGGCCGGTACATAGGTCACAACAAAATCATCGAGGGGCCCAGATATCGCTTCTATTTCTAGAAGGAACAGATAAACTTCGACTCATATGCTTGTTCTACTACTTGTTGAATTATACACAAAGGCACGTTTTATAACATCAAGTTACTGATGCATTTACGTGCAATCAATGCACAACCAACTCATAGGTAACAACTCATATCTCTAGGTTTGAAGATTTATGTGATATTACCGTCTCACGATCACTCGAGATAAATTCCATGAAGTGATACAAGTGAGCGTGGGTTTAATCCAATACTCATAACTTATGAGCACTCATGAATGTTGTAGCAACCATTGCTATGACTAAACCCATTTAGCCATCTACAAACTCGATTCATGACAGTCTTGATTCATACCTACTTCCAACATATGAACGACTGTGGAGTGTTCAAATAACTTAGTCATTCGGAAAGAATAACCTAGCTATTCTGGAAGTCAAAACATGCAAAGTGAAACACAATAATAATCGAATCCAATATGGTCTCAAAACCCTTTTGAATATAAATAGAACCACCTTTTATTTATCACCATATTGATTACACATTATTCATTGTATAATGTTTCAAATAATCAACTTAAGACTTGAATAAAAACAACAGTCGTCCCATGCTCCTAGCATGTACACTTTGTTTTCCTAAACAATAGTTATGCCATACTCCAAGTATGCACACTATGTTTGTCTATGATCCTTACATTGTGATGTAGATCAATTGAACATGATTCCAATGAAACTCATTTCACAATCCCAAATCCTTATTGTAAATGTGAGAATCCTCAATTCCTATCATTTACCAAAAAAACTGTTAGATTTTAAACTTTTATGCAATGTTCCTCTTGTAATGATTACGCACAAAGTCACCAAAACCTTGTCACCAGTCATTACAGAGTATTCCAAAGAAGGTCAACCTCTATGGAACGGAAGTCTCGTATTCAAAGTACATTGCTTTGAACATCCTTCTTGCATTAAGGTTTTCTAATCTTACATAGATTGAATAACTTCCACCTATGGAGACATTTCCATAGTCCCATTTTGACTATCACTTCCGAACAAGAGTTACTTCTTTTTAGAATATGTCAATATGGTCCTTTTCGACAACTTACATCATACTTCCAACTTTCCCTGAGCAACCAATCTTTGGCGAACAAGTTTTATAGCTTTAAAAGTACTCTTGATATAGGATCTTTTTTTATGAATATATAGACTTTCAAAAAAATTTCTAACACTATCAGTTTCTAGGGAGTATTTCTTTTTACTATCTTTAATTCATAACTTATCATATTTTCCTTTAATACTTGATTCACTTCTTCCATTTTTCACGAAAAGATTTAATTTGTACACTTGATTAGTTTTGAGTAGTTATTAGATAAGATACTTAGGAAAGTATATATCTTTATATTTTAAACGTTTACTTTATATCTCATTTTTCTTTCCTAGGATAAATTACTTCTTCCTTACTTATCCTATAACTTTTTCCTTTTATAGTTTTTTTTATCTCTTTTTCCTTATCCTTTTCATACTTTGTCTACTATCAAGGTGTTCCCCTTTAGGTAGTTTAATGAATTAAGGTTGACGAGCAATGCTACAATGAGTTTCTGTAATTGAGCTATATGCCTTGAAATTCCCCCACCACGACGCTTCATCAAACGTTGCAAGACTATAAAGTTATGTCTGTTGGAGTTGTAGCTAGAAACCGCAGGTGGGAGTGTCATCCCATATAGATCTATTAATACCTTTAACCCTCGCATAAGATTAACGATTATATGTGCGGGGTATCATTTTTATTATTTCCTTTATTTTTTCCTTTAATATAATTTCCTTACATAATTATTCATATATATATATATATATATATATATATATATATATATATATATATATATATATATATACACACACACACACACACTTAACCTTATATATAATAATTATCTTTGTATTGATATTCTTTGAGAGGTATTAGGGCATTGTACAACTAAACACATTTCATATCTTTAAGTTTTCCTTTAATATAGTTTTATTCCATAATTATTCTGATACGAATATATATATATATATATATATATATATATATATATATATATATATATATATATATATATATATATATATATATATATTATTATGATATTGATAGGATATTTGGATAGAGTAACAATTAGGTATAATTCTTATCCTTAAATTTTGGCCAACATAACAACTAGATACTACGTTATTCTAGGGAATTGAGCAGCATAACGACTAGGTATAACCCTCTAGTGCAATGTTAGGCTTTACGACAACTAGGCATAATATCATTCTTAATGCTAAGGTAGGGTAACTACCGGACATAATATTATCCTAATGTTCCATGTGTTTTCAAAACTATTGATATATTACAAATAATAATATTTTTGTAAGATCATTGAAATAGTTTAATAGCATGTAATCCGCCCTCCTCCATAAAAATATTGAAAAAATTAAAAGTGGGGCGGTGAACTCACCTTAGAAATATGATCAGAGAGACTCTAACTATCACAATGGGATTTTCAAACCATCGGGAAAAGGAAGAGGACTTCAGATCGATTCAGAGAGAATAAATGATGTTTGAGGTGTGGAGATTAGAGTAGTGAAGGCCTCTATTTATAGGGTCGATTTTGGCGTGCATGCGGCGCAAATATCTATGTGCGTCGTGCATGGGTATCATGGCTCCATTTAAAACTTGTCACATGTCACTTTCTTGGTGGTCTGCATCCCAACGAATACGGGTATCAAACATACACGTCGTGTGTGGCGTGCATGATGCGTGCACAATTAATATTTCATAAAAATTCATATCTCCCTTCTTTGAATCTTATTTCTAACATTGTTTATATATTCATGTAGCTATTAATGAGTACTAAAAGCTTCCTTTAGATTTTTTAGCAAATTCTTACTTTCGTTTTAGGCCTGTATTTATGTTTTTCCAAAAGTTAAATCTTCTTCAGACGTACTCTGTTTATAGCCTTCTTTGCTTTAAAGATCTTATTTCGAGGAGTACTACGACTTTCCTTTCAATGACTTTAGTCAAAACTCAACCAATATCTTAGTACTATTTTGACGTTGTAAAATTTATGTACACGTTTTATTTTACTTTTTACAAAAATTATAACTCCTTCAATCAAAGTCAATTTTTTACGAAGTTTAAATCCTTGTATCACATCACAACGTACTTTCCTATTATGTTACCCTTTATACCAATTAACGCAACTTTTTGTGCACTTAATTATGTGATTTACGCATATTTTGGACGATTTTCTCTCATATGTCGGGTTTCTAAGTCTTGTGTTTACATGCTTATCATATTCTAAGTCTTTTTCAATTGGTGACTGGTGACAATCGTTACAATTGTCACATTCTCCCCTCGTTTAAAGAATTTCATTCCAAAATTTAGACAGTAAAGTTTTTCTTATTAAGAGAGATCAGTTTCTTATCCTTGTTTGATCCTTCCTTTTTGTTCGGATAACTTATTCTCCCTTTATCACCCATATTTGGGTTTAGGTTGTTTCTACTTATAATTCTTTAACATCATCTTTTTGGTGTTTATTTATTCTTATTTTATACCAAGAGGAAACCTAGGCTTAGGTTTTATTTCCTCTTTGTTTTGTTATGGATTTCTGGAGGGATTTCTATATTTTAATCTCCATGTGTAAGTAGTAACTCTTACTATTCTTATAAAGCTGTTACACATAATTGTATTATAAATAGGTGCATTTATATTACATTTCCTCCAACAGTAAACATTTCACGGATTATAGTCCTTTCACTTAATATCTTAAGCGCTATATAGGTGTTTTCATAGGGTAGTCCTAGAAGTATTACATTGCCTCTAGATACTTTGCTTCAAGTATCTATCCACTGGTTTTGCTAGTTTCTGCAAGACTTGGTGATGTGTCCATTTCTACCGCAGTTGTCACGAAATAGTTTTCTACAATCACCCTGATGGTGATAACTGCAATATTCACACTTGGGAAGATTCCCCAAGTATTATCTCGGTGGAATTGGCAATCCTTTTTGAGACTTCTTAATGTCTTCTTTTCTCCATGGGGATCGACATGATTCTCCTTTGGGACCTTCTTCCCACTTCTTTCTAAAATCCTTGACTCCTTTCTTACTCTTTCTTGATTCGAATGGTTTTCTCCTGATTACACGTTCGGCTAAATATAAAGGCTAATTGACTAGCATCTTTATAAGTAATGTGTATATCATTCTTTGAATTTGTGGTGCTAGTCCCTTGATGTATGCTTCGATCTTCTCGCTTTTTGAGCCTATCGGTTATAGAAATACGTGCCCCTTGATGTATGCTTCGATCTTCCCTAAAACACAGTTTTCTTATCACCAGCTTCTTCAGTTCTTCCCATAGAACTGCATAAGTTGTGTCTATGCCTCAGGTTTTGACCTTAGAATTCCACTAGATAAGAGCCTTACCCATAAATGTGAAGGTTGTAAATTTACCCTACATCCCTTTGCACACTTGCTTTCCATCTCTTTTATCCAGTGGATTAATCCATTTTCTCCTTCACGTCCATATAAGGTTCTTGGTTTGCTATTGACAAACTCCTTGTATGTGTCTGTTATCTTCTTACTTCTTTATCTCCTTGCTCGATATTTGCTTCCTTTCTAGCAAATCCGTAATTTCCTAGAATGTCTTATACTTGATGCTCAACCATTGACTTGATGGTCGTTAGATATACTAATGCTTACATTGTCGTGTTGTCGTCCTATAATGAGATTACTCGTTACTACTTCCGCATAGATTTAACTGGTAAATTTTAAAATTTTAAAATCCTTATTGGCCTTTGGGAATGTACTATTCTTCCTATTTGTGTTTTTAACACATTTTATAGTCTCTAGTTAGTTAATTTCTTAACAACTCGTCTTCTTATAAGCCTATGCTTTTCCTAGTGTGACAATTGGGAAAACTTCGTTGCTGGCCACCGTTAGAAATTAGCTAAAACGAATAAATGTAATAAAGTATCAATATAATATTTCATTTGCGTAAGTAAATATGATTGAGTATACTACTACATTAAAGGAGAAATCGACTCATAGGCTCAAAAATGAGTATCCAACAAGTCGTGCCATTTTATAAGCTAGTTAATATATTCGAAAAGTACACAACGATATGACTCTAAGGATATAAGCTTCACAAACACCTAACTTCGATTAGAGGAATTATAATTTTTTTAAAAAGGAAAATCAACCATGTAATAATAGTTATTAAAATTGAAATGGGATTAAGAAATCGGTCAAATTTGGCCAGTGTCACTAAAAGGAAAGTTGTAGTATTTCTTGAGGTGAGAACAAAATGACAAAGAACGCCGAAAACGGAGTCCAAATGAAGAAGCTATGCTTTTTATAAAATCATACCATTGTTAGGCAAAAAAGTGAATGTCAAAACTAGCTAAAGCAATCTAAAGGAAGGTTGTAATACTAGATGATACCATCACATAAATATAAAAAGGGTTATGACTGGAGCTCGCAGGTAAGAGATATATTTTTTACAAAATCATTTCTGTGCACAAGGTGCACGTATTGCCCGACGCACATTCTGACCCTAAATTCGTGAAGATTGTGGGTGACATGGCCCAGCAAGAGAGTGACACATGGCGACTCCTGGATAGATCCATGAAGCTCATGTGCGATGCACATATATTTATGTCGTACGCACCTTAAAACTCTGATATAAATAGAGGTGTCTACAGACCCCGTCTGCACACCCATCTCAAGCAAACTTCCCTCTCTTTGAACGAAGTCGTTCTATCCCGAGGCAATCTCCGAAGTCCTGAGCCTTGAATCTACCATACATCAAAGTATCACGCTTCTAGGGTGAGTTTTACGTCCCCACTTTTACCGTTTTTAGATGTTTTATAGGGGATAATACGTGTAACATATAAATTGTTTTGAAACTACATGCAAACTTTACGATACTATTATGCCAGATAGTTACCCTGCCAAAGCTTTAAGAATGATATTATGCCTAGTCATTGTAATGCCTAAGATTATACTAAAACGATTGTACCTAGTCAATATGATGGCCTATTCCCTAGATTAACCTAGTTTCTAGTCATTTTTCTAGTCATTATTATGGCCAAATTTCAGGATCAGCATGGTACTTAGTTGTTACTCTGCCCTAATGTCCTAAAGAATATCAAGAACCTAATAATTATTTTATAGATATGGTATAATATATATACATACATACATACATATATATATATATATATAGAGAGAGAGAGAGAGAGAGAGATAGGTTCAAATGTGGATTGACATCTATTGTGCGGACGTATTGTAACGTCCCAAAACTCATGTCTAAAAATTTCGTTTTTTAATTAATAAATAAACCACAAATGTCAATCATTCATTCAAAACATATCACATCAGAGTATCATGTACAAAACATCCTTTTATCTTATCAGAGTAAAACATCCTAGGCTGACTAAACAATGGTGTGTGCCATGCGATCGCCACGAGCTCTTCCCTCCGCTACCAGAGGTACTTGAAACCAAAACTGAAAACCGTAAGCACAAAGCTGAGTGAGTTCCACAACCTACCACATACCATACATAGACACATACTGCAAGCAATGGGCCACGTCTGCTACTTCGGGCCTCACATGCTACATCGGGCTCTGCTTGTCTCTAAGCTCGTTCGGTATACAGATCTATTTTACTTTAGGCCCCGCATGTCTCTGGGGCCCGCCTACTAAACGCATGCAAACATATAACCATAGCACATAACACATAAACGGAACATACCCTACTACATTATTGTCCAAAGGCCCCGCCTATCTTGGGCCCCACCCCTGTCCTGCTACTAATGAGTCATGGAATCCCGTCCACACTCCTGCTGATAGTGAGATACGAGCCCAACCCACACTCACTCCTTTCCTAACTTGGGTCTCGCCCTTGCTCGGCTACTAATGTGATATGGAACCCCGTCCATACTTTGCTAATGGTGAGATACGGGACCTCGCCCACACTTACCTCCCTACCAGGCACATGCAAGTATCACACAGACAACAAGTATACTCTATCATGCAAACCATCCTTGGGCACCCGCCCGACATTGGATCTTGGTCCTGAATATCATACTAGAAACTAGTGCCTAGGGCTAACGCCTGGGTCTTCCTACTCATAACTACATGGGTCGGAATTATGGTCGTAGACCCATTTATACAAAGGGAAACTCACTTGCACTGCTGAACTTTGCTGATAACCCTCTGGCTGCTAACCGAAGTTTTCCCCGACTGCTGATCCCTCAGCTCCCTGAGCTACCATGACCAAATAAAACTTAGCTCAATGCAATAGTCCTTCTCAGGGTAAAATGACAATTTTACCCCTACCCCCAATATGGTCCATAACTAAAGCCCAAACATAATATAAAAATAGGCTTCACAAGCCCACTATTGGTCCATTAATGGCCCAATTTGCTACATTGGGCCCCATCCCTTTATTAGGCCTTACCCTAAGCCAAACACATATACTTGGCCCATAATCACTGACTCCTGGTGGCCCACTAACGCTCAAAGACCTATAGTCCAAAGTACAACCCACACCAAGGCCTAAATGCTCGAAACCCAAACTGGTAGCGTTACGCGGGGCGTACTTCAATGTACACTTAGCGTACAGGCTTAATGATGAGTACGCTGGGCATACCTGCACGTACGCTCAGTGTAGTACCCTGTTAAGCCATCTTTCCATTAAGTTCTTAATACTCCGATTCAGAAGCTACAAACTCATATCCAAGTCTTATTTCATGTCTTAAACCATAAAGTTGCTTACTTTATGGCTTCCATGACTCACATAAGCTCCAACTCCAAAAACCATAATCTATTTCCATGGAAAAAGGTCTTAACTCATGCATGAACTTATTTGGACCATCAAGATATCAACTTTTTGTTCTAGGGAGTCACCTAGCACCAAGGGAGGCAACCCGTGATCTGGAAATCGGATTTAAGCCATAAAGCTTTCACCATTAGACCAAAAACTAAACCATACTAGATCCAAGCACCCTTAAGTAAAGTTGTGAGCTTTATACTTTCAAAGTATTCCAGAAGATGATGTTATCTCAGATCTGTAAGCTCTGGCGTCCAAGGTTCCTCCTTGCCACTCTTCTTCTTTTCTCTTACAAGCTTTAAACCACCAAACTAAGCTTCCCAAGGTCAAGATCTCCCAATAAGGAGGCTAGGGTTGGAGCCATTATGTCCATTATATAATGGCACTCCCTAAAAATAGGGTTTTGATGCTCTGAGCGTACACTGGGGATACCTCTCGTACGTTGGGCGTACGCCTCTCCGCACCCGCAATCATTTATTCTACGATGCTGGGTATAACCCAGCTTACGCTGCACGTACCCATGCGTGTTCCAAAAATGCATGCGTGGCCCTCCATGCGAACTTTTCTCCATAGGGGCCATTATTGCCAATATCTTGAGAGTGTCATAACTCATTCATTCTAGATCCGTTTCCGATGAACTTTATATCTACGGAAGGGTGGCGAGAAGCCCTACGTTTCTAAAAACACACCTCGGCCCGAAACCTACTTGAATAAAACTCAAAACCCATATATGACCAAAATGCCCCCAAACCTTGACTTCTGGATCCATAAATGAATGCTTTTCCGAACAGGTTGTTACACGTGTGGTCAGTATTATTCTGTGAGAATAACAAAGAGAATATGTTGTTTGATAATATGAATACGTTCAATCTTATATAACTATAGTCATTATCATACATTCTTACTAATTAAATCATCTATAAGATTATTATAGACTTTTTATTATTATTCGACAAAACTGCAAATTTGGTCCTTGTGGTTTGCCAAAACCTTTGGATGGGGTCCGAAAAGTTTCCAGCTTGCACCAAAGGTCCAAAATCAAGGTTTGCACGGGTTTTTAGTCCATTTCGTCATTGTCCGTTTGTTTGGAGCCGTTAATGGCATCAGGTGCCATCCATGTGAGGGAATTTTGGTCGTTTTAGGTCCTCATTTTAAATAATATTATATTTCTCCTTTATATACATACTCATACGCAATCCCCTTCTTTTTCTTCATTTTGATTTACAGAGAAGCAGCAACAAATGTCTTCTTCTTCTTCGTCTATCATCTACTTCTACTGCTACGAGCTTCAAAAATGTTGTTCTGCTTCTATGGGAATGTTGCTTTTGTGCAAACCTCATGGACCTCACGAAACCCTGGTCGTCATTTCTATGCATGCCTAAAATGGTAAGCAAAATCATATTAGGTTATGATATTTCGGTAGTTATACAATAACTCTTCTACTTTAATGTATTCTTGTAGGGATCCAGATGTGGATTTTTGGGGTGGGTCGATCCCCCTGTGTGTCAAAGATCAACTGTTATCATACCAGAACTGTTGAGAACAATGAATAGGTATGAGGTTGAAGTGGGTAAGCTGAAGATGTGTTTGCTTGCCTCGTGGGTCTTGTTTCTTTTGTTTGTGCTGTTTTGGAATTAGGAATTAGAGTTTAGGGCTTTTTTGTTGGTAATAACCACTTGAAAATGTTGTCTTTTGGTGTTAGAAGGTTTAATTGTGGTTTATATATATATATATATATATATATATATATATATATATATATATATATATATATATATATATATATATGTTGTAAGTGTTGTCTTTTGGATCATTGGATATGTAATGCTTTTAAGACAATGGGAAGTGTAATGGTTTTATCTTTTTATGAATATGAAATTATAAAGGTTTGATCTTCACTTGATATGCAAGTGTAATGGTTTTTCTCAACGCTTGAATATGCAATTGTAATGGTTTTACATGCATATATCAAGTGCATTGCCATAACATCTTCATGCTTTGACAATACAAAATAAACCAATAACAAACTACATTGCCAAAAGGGCACCATAACAGATTAATGCCAAAACACAATCATTACCAAAAAAGGGCATTAAAGTATATTACCAAAACATTGGAGTACATTGTTGCATAAAGGGCATCAAAGTACATTATCAAAATGGAACCAAAAGAAGGCATCAAAGTACCAACTAAAGTGCATTAGCAAGTCTTCACAAACATAAACAACTTAAGTATTTAAGCATCAATTCCCATCTTTGGCCTTGTAGGTCCTGGCATTGTGACCCTTTTGCTTACACTTACTACATGTCACAGTCAAAAACTTCCTACTCAGTGATTGAGTTCCATTATCATTTTGACTTTGACCGTTTGCTTGCCTCTTACGTTGCTGGATTTCAATCCTTTCCTCTGTTGTAATCCTCCTTTTCTTTTTTGTCCTGCCTATAGCTTTGTTGTGAGGTGGAGGCACAACAGTTGTTGGGCAGTTACTCTTAGGCCAGATGGCTCTACCTTTAATAGGCTCCACCTTGAAGGAGTACATCTTTTTCAATGTATCAAGCCAATACACCTTATGCAGATAGGTGTATAGTTCTCCCACCTTTTCATTATTGTCTGCCATTTCATTTAGGCTTGCAATTGCATGCTTGCAAGGAATTCTAGTAAGCTCCAACTTTCTACAACTACAGTCCCTTTTATCCATGTCCACCACAAGCTGATCATTCCAATGACCTTTAACCTGATACTTTTGTCCCCCATTCCATCGTGCAAGATACTTACTAGCAAGGGTTATATTTTCTTCCAAAATCCTAGTACCAGTTGGAGTTAATGGACCTTGACACTTGTTTAACACCTTCATCACATTGCATACTCTCTTCATAAGGTACTCTCTGATAAACTCCAAACAATTGATAATGGGTTTGTCTCTCCCTTTAACAAGTTTGCTATTGAACACTTCACAAAGGTTATTCACTAACATGTCTGAAATTGTGCTTCCTAGTAGTTCATTAAGAAAATAACAGTTAGTGTATATCTATATTATAATAAAAAAATTAAGACAACAAATTGAGAAAACACCTTGAAATATGATATCTAGCCCAATGATGTGGAGGGATTTTTAAGAGCCACTGATATGCTTCTATGTCATAATTCCTTAGCTCTACCATTACAGCTTCAAACTCTAGTATGGTGGTGGCTGTAGCACACCTCCAAAAATACTCCTTATACTCTATAGTCTTAAATAACTTCCTCATGTTCAAGTATATATGTGCTAATACAGAACCTGTGTTCTACATTAGGAAACAATTGTTCTATGGCTGGTAGAAGACCCTGTTTTCACCAAGACAAAATAAGTAATTAGCTTTAGTCTGTAATGAAACCTAGTATGCAATATTAAATGTAACTATAGTACCTTCTGTCTATCACTGATAAAGGTGAAGTTGGAATTTGAATACAAGTCAACATCTTCTGCAAGACACTAAAGAAACCATTTCCAACTTGAAGTGTTTTCACTTTCAACAACAGCATATGCACAAATTCAGGATGCATTGGCTCAACATCCTTACCTTTATCAACTTCACCACTTGCCATTGTTTTTTCACCACCTTCCCAATACAAGTTAAGCTTTCTAATACAAGACGATGCCCCTTTACTATGTTTCCAACCTTTAGACCTAATAAATTCAGGTGTTGCTGATTTGTATAAGGTTAATGCTAACCCTAAATCACCCTCACCAACATCAATTTGGATTGGAGTTACCACTTCATGAGAAACTACTTGTGATGGGGGTCTAAGAGGATCCTGATTGTCCATGCCTTCTATTATAACCTTTCTTGGACCAGTTGGGGACATAAAATATGTAAGCAAGTTCGTTTAACCATGCTATGTGTACACTTTAATCATTTTGTTATAGGTAACATATCGTGAGAGATTACGCACATCATCATCGTTACCTAATGCTAGGAGTCCAAAGTCAAATCCTTCATTAGGAAAACGGAAATGGTAATACATGATTTTAGAACCATCATACCCTAATTTTGTCATCATCAAGTCTAGTTCATGAACAGAAAATTCATCAATGACGACAACATCAAAGTACCTTACTTGCCCATCAATATACCTGATATTTGGAAACTTTGTGAAACTCCCTTAGTGATGAAGTTCAATAGAGAATATTTTGGGGTAACCATCTTCAAAACAGAAAGAGACGATTGTTAGAGTTTTTCAAAGTTTAAAGCTTGATCATCAAATACAAAGTTTTTCTAAGTTTTTTCAAGTTTGAATCTTACCATAAACTTCTTGAACGTTAACATTCTCTCCAACATTTCTAAGTCCCCACATTTTCAAAAGCATGAACACAAGCCAATTCTCAGACAATCATTAGGGTTTTTGCGTCTGGCTAATTGAGGTATGAGTAGAAGACAAAGGAGTGAAGTACAGTCTGCAATCGTATTCATTGAAGCAGCGGCAACGGAGGCTAGGACCTAAAATGACCAAAATTCCCTCACATGGAGGGCACGTGATGGCATTAACGGCTCCAAACAAACGAACAATGATGAAATGGACTAAAAACCCATGAAAACCTTGATTTTGGACCTTTGGTGCAAGCTGGAAACTTTTTGGACCCCATCCAAAGGTTTTGGCAAACCACAAGGTCCAAATTTGCAGTTTTGTTTTATTATTCTCATTCTGTCAGAATGTTTATTGAGTTGTATTCTGTCTGAATGAAAATGAATGAAAAACCATGTGTTAGAACAAAAATGAATAACAATTCGTGAGAATGCATGAAAATGACGATATTTTTGTAAGGTTGAACGTATTCGCATTACTAAACAACTTACTCTCTTAGTAATTCTAGTAGAATAGCACTGTCCACACGTCCGCACAATAATTGTCCATCCACATTATAACCTAGCCTTATATATATATATATATATATATATATATATATATATATATATATATATATATATATATATGTATATATATATATATATATATATATATATATATATATATTATGAGATAAACTATATCAAAAGAAAACTTAAGGGTAAGCAACATACATAAATGTATGATGCCCTAATATCCTATCAAATATGTCAAAGTAAAGATGATGATGATGATGATGATGATTATAATTATTATTATTATTATTATTATTATTATTATTATTATTATTATTATTATTATTATTATTATTATTATTATTATATAAGCTTAAGTGTGTGTGTATGTGTGTGTGTGTATATATAAATATATATATATATATATATATATATATATATATATATATGTGTGTGTGTGTGTGTGTGTGTGTATGTGTCAATAATTATGTAAAGAAAAGTATATTAAAGGAAAATCTAAAGAAAGAATAACAAAGATAAATAATCATACTTAAAAGGTTTATCAAAGTAAGTGTTATATGAGATATAATATTCATCCATATCTGATTGATATTCAACAACCCCAGACCTATAATCGTTAATCTTAAGTGAGCGTTAAAGGTATGTATAGATCTATATGGGATTGACACTCCCACCTGTGGTTGCTAGCTACAACCCCAATAAGCGTAACTTTATGGTCTTTTTTAACGATGTTCGATGAAGCATCGTGGTGGAGAAATTTCAAGTCATATAGCTTGATTATAGGGACTCATTATAACATTACCCACCAACCTTTTTAAATTAAACTACCTACAGGAGAATGCCTAGAAAGTAATTAAAGTATGAAAAAATAAGAAAAATGAAATATAAATCTATAAAAGAGAAAGCTATAGGATAAATACTAAAAGAGTAGTTTATCCTAGAAAACAAAATACAAAGAATAGAAACCCTTTTTAAAGAATTATAAGACTATTCTAAAAAGTATAAAACCATAAAAACTTGTGAACTCACCAACATTACGTTGACATTTCAAAATCCATGTATTCTTAGGAAATAAGTAACAGGGGAAGTATAATGTCAAAGGAAGTAGTCATCTGGCCGATGGAAGTTTTATTTTGTTTTTCTTGTTATTAGTTTATGTTTAGGGAGTGTTCAGAAGTCGAAAAATGTAACCATTTTCAATAATGAATAAAAGAAGTAATTTTGTTATATTTCTATATATTGTTCAATATACTTTTCTTCAAATCCAACATCCCTAAACTTCGAACAACCTGGTGTTTCCGCCGCCGGAGGGGGGTGTGACACACGACGAGCACATTGTGCGTTTTTCATTTGCGAGCTTCCATTCTTTTATTTCTCGACTTCCTTGCTTCTAAGTTACTTACTCAACCTTATCATCCATCTTGAGCATCTTGATCCTTAGGTTCTCTGTTTTTTGGATTTTTTAGCTTCTAGGATTTTTGGTTGAAATATTCAAAACCGATTTGTTTTATATCTACTTTAACTACTGATTACTAAACCCTAATGATTAATTTCTAGTTTAATCAATTAATCTAACCTCAATTTAGGGTTTTCAATTTTGGGGAAAACAATTAGGGTTTTGTTAAATCCATCGATTCATGATGTTTTTGACCAAATTGATATTGTATTCTACTTATAAAATCCCTAATTATTGATCTCCTATAGATTTTATGTTAAAATTTGGATGAATCTAGGCTTTTGGAACTGACTGTTCGTCTTGTTCTTGAAGCATGTCGGACATCTTCATTGCACGTGGCGCATCTTCATCCTACACGTGGCGCAGTTCTTCACATGTGCGAACTATTTTTCTCTCATTTTGCAAGTCTTTAACTTATCTTATCTCTATTCTAACTATCTTGCCTTATTTTTCTCAGGTTATGTCTTAATCAGGTCACCAACGGGTTGGACAGTTACCACCTAACTGGCCATCTTATCCATTCCTACAATTTCCAGTTGATATTCCTTCTGATGACTGGAGCTTCTTTGTTTCCTGGTTAATTGTTATGCTTTCAAAGAAATTTGATATTCCTCGGGCTCTTGTATTGAGGATCAATGATGACCTTGGACTGACGACACATTTGGAGCCATATCTCACTTGGGTCCTTCACGATGATAATGATCTTGGGCTTTTTATTTGCCAGGGGTGGCCTTAGATCTTCAGGATCGAGGAGGTCATCTATTAGGAGATCCGTTGGGAGTTCTTTGCTACTATTCGCTTTGACAGGAAGTCAACGATCTGGATAGATCAGTCGGTCTTTACCTTTCGTTTAGGAGGCGTATCCCGCTACTGCAACATTGTAGAGTTGGGACGACGACTAGGATATTGAACTGATGTGGAGGTTGTTAGTCCTCATTTCATTTCCTATCTAGACACCTACATCATCTCACCATGATATGAGTATGATCAGTTATAGGTCTGGGCTCATGCAAGGGGCATCTATGTCTCTAGGGTGGCCAAGGAGAATTCCTTTAGATCTCATATCTTCAGGTTGATTCATCGTCTGATTGCTTCCGCTATTTGTCACTCTAAGGAGTGTGAAAAGGTTCCTTCGAGTGGCCTATTCTACATGTGGTTTCTGATTCATACTGAGGTTCTCCTCAACCTCCCTTACTCTCTTGCCCAAGAATCATTATTGATAAACATTGCTAATAATATATAAATAATATCAATTCTTGTATTTTAATTAGGGAGTAATTATTATTTTATGAAGATAATAATTATAAGAGAGTATAACTAGTTATTATTTAATATGGTATGAATTAATAAGTCATGCACAACCTTTTGGACTAGTTGAATTCTTTTGTCTTTTACCTAAAGACAAAATTTACACTTTATAAACTTAGAGTTTATAAAAATTAAATAATACATCCTCTTTTGAGAGGTATGGCTGAATTTAATAAAGAAATATGGAGGTTACTTGTCAACCTCCATGCTTTGTCCCCTATGCTTCTAAAGTCTACAAATACTTTAGAGTATATTAATGTAAAGCCCTTACCTTGAATGGGATACATAAGGGACTCTTTGCATGAAAAACTAGCTAGTTTTTTGGTCTTACTTTCTTCCCTTCTTTCTCTCTAAAACTATGAGTATGAATAACTCCCTTCCTTTTGTAGTTTGGTGCTTTACTTTCGTATCTAAAGCTTCCTTGAGTTGTCTCCCTTAGTGCGTATTTGAGTTAAGCACTTAAAGGCTTAAGACACTCAAGAATACAAGAAGGGACTAGCATTCCAAGTGCCTAAGGAACTAGCATTCCAAGTGCCTTATTCTTGATGGTGGATACACATAGAGAAAATCGTGCTCTTTAATTTTTTTTCTATCTTCATCAACACCCTAAAACCAAGTGGGTTCAAAGGCTTCAAAGGTTGTCATTCTAAAAACACAATGGTTGTTTTTATTTCATTCTAACCTCTATAAATTGATCCTTGATGGTTTGGTTTTGTTATAACTAAAAAATAACCTTGTTAATTTTAATGCTTCTGTTGACCGGTTTTTATGAAAAACAAACTTTTAGTTTGTATCAAAACTCATCAGTGATATCATAGTCATATTTTATATGTTAGAATGATTTTTTATGTTTTATAATCTTTTTTTTTTGTGGAAAACAAGAATGGATTTCTTTTGGTTAATCCATAAACAAGAATGAATTTCTTTTGGTTAATCCATATTTGTCTTCTTTGGCAATTTCTTGGTTTAAAATGTTTATTTTTATATATAACCACTTTTCATGCATTTTGGTTATATAAAAGTTGTCTTAGAAAAAACAAAGAGTTGTATGTTATTATATTTGATATTTTGTTGTGTATAAACAAGTCATTTGGACCTTTGTGTTGTGTTTGGATTGATATTTATTTATTATAGATAAATAGGTATTTTTCATTTGTTGAGTTGTTGTAATAAATTAGTTAGACTAGTTGTATTTCTTTTTAAATGTAAAAACATGAATAAATGACCTCCTTGAAGATGACTTAACCATGACCATAATCTCAACCATAAGCTTCTACTTTTGGTTTTGGGCTTAATTATAGTCTTAATGGTTTAAGTGCTACAACTTTTACAACCGAAACCCTTTTTTCAAGCAAGAGTTGATTTGACAATTGGATCTTGAAGATCTTTTGAACTATCCCTTAAGTCTTTTAAGAAAGACTTAATAATTCTTGTGATGGCTTAAAAAATTATTACTAGACATGACTTCATTAATATATATTATAATGTATGTATGTGATGTTCGTTTTATGTTATTGTATGTTATGTTTTGTGAATGAAAATGAGCTTTATATTTCAAACAACATTTAAAAAAAATATCACTTGAAGTTCGAGTAAAAAATATTTAAAAGATAACATAAGATACTTATAAATTGATATTTATAAAACGTTTTTACCGGTTACTGGTTAAAAATCGATTTTTTTTGTTGAAAATAGTTTTATTGTAAAATTTATAAATACCCAAATTTAAAATATTTAAAACGGATTAAAAGGTGTTTAAACATTATATAAACTTCATGTATTTAAAATAAATAATGGGTTTTTATTAAAAAGACTAAAATCAGTATATAACGTTATAACAACAAATAATAAAACTAATGATTATTTTTTGCGTCAAAACTTAATATATAATATTAGTATTTTAAACATAATGCAACGTGTTGATATTATGTTTTACGCATGCCAAATGAGATTCAAAAAAGAAGTATCATCATCCAACTTTTGGTTTATCAAAATATGACTTTTATCATAAAATGTATAAAATTGTGTTTATAAAATAAAATGAGTTTATTCTACAAATTTGTAAAGTCTTAAGATTTTGATTGTTAAAAGGATATTTAAAATTGTGAATTTAGAACTCATCCAAAACTCCAAGTCTTAAATATAAAATGAAGTTTTATTAAGACTATTACCAGTCATAAAACCGATCTACGACTAAACTTTAAAGTAACGGATTTTAGTTTATAATTGATCTTGGCTAATGGTAAATAAAATGAAGTTTTGTTTGACACATAAATAACCTCATAACAAGTTATATAAATTTTACAAAAAGGGTACATGAATTGTTGGATGCATGCAATATTCATGATACCATGTTTTTATAGCTATAATTGTAAAACATATATAAAACCTTTTATTAAAAATCCAAGTCATTACCGTCCTTTTGAAGAAAACTCGGTATCATTTGTATGGTCTTAGTGACACATGGTCACCTGGTCATTTGGATTGTCTTATGATGTTCGGGTAGTTTTGTAGTTCCTTGTTTCTAAAGGGTCACCTTGTCACCAATTAGTTACAATAGTACAAGTTGTTTCAAGTAGAATGACTTGATCGGAATCTTGTATGATAAATGTCACCTAAGAATGAGAGGCCCAATGCATAGATGGGATAAACATCCCAAGTCAAACAACATTTGTTTATGATCTCATAATGTAGGAGTTGCATATTGTATGCAATTCATTATCGCTACCTGCTGAGTTTGATTAAGTTTATGGGATAAAGGTCACCTAACCATTTACTTGTTTCGTTACTTGGATTCTAAAGTTTAGTAAATTAATTTTCTAAGAAACAATAAACGGTATTAATTTTTAAAGACTAAATATTGAAAATACTAAATGAAACTTTGTAAAATTCTGTTAATAAATGTTAATACTCTTATGCCCTGCAAAATCTCTCTCTTGTTGGTTTTCAAGAGACACTAACATTTGATAGTTATAATATCTATAACTGGTATAGTACCTTGAGGTTCTACCTTAAGGATAAATAGAAATTATATATAGTGGAAGTATCCCATACTAACATCTACAAGCCAGTCACTCTGATCATGATACTTTAATGGAAGTATTATTGTGATGGTATTGATGTGTCTCATATCATACTGGAGAAATTAACCTTGACTTGAAGAAAGTCTTGGATAATTATGAAACATATCAGATGTCTCATCAAGTAAAACATATATTCAATTAGAACAATAGAAAGTGCTTCAAGTCTGTTCAATAACTGAATAAAGGAAATCTAAGAGATTATGTACTCATATAGATTTATACTTCAGTTAAGGGATATACAACATAAACCAAGAAATCAAGAAAGGGTCTAAATGATTAATTTTGTTTCTATTATGGAAGAAACTGGACACAGAAAGAAGAAATGATTTTTTAATCTTACTGAGTTGAAGAAGTCTAATGTGGACAAGACTTCAGATGTCTATATGATAGAACTATTTATTTTTCCATCATTCGCATGAGTATAATGTACTTCAAGTGACACTAATAATTGATATTATATGCTGGTGCTTGGAAGAAATTATCAACTGATTAGAAACGAATGACATTTCATGCTGAATATATAACAAGTGTTGTTATAGTCTTTATTTAAACAATAGATGTTTTTGTACCTATTTTATAAGGACATGTAACAGTTGTAAACTTATGAATACATCTAGTTTTACTTATCATTTAATGGACGTTCACATTCATGAGCTGAAACGATGTATTCTGAGTTAAAGAATTTTTTTTCAGAATGTTAAATATGAAGTAAATGTATAAGCTTTCATTAAACTGATAGTTCTAATCAACACCTAAATAATCAAATGATATTTGATTGAAACTTATCTATGTCATAATCATCATCATTATATAAATACTATACGCATACCAACTTCAAAAGGATGGAATTTTTAAGGCAAATAAGCTTAATTCATTTGATATATGTGAATCATATTTATATGGAAAGATGATTCGCATGTGTCTTTATCTATTAGTAGTTAAAGAACAAAAGGCTTGTCAAAGAATTATACATGCGTGATGTATGTAATCTTTTCAATACGTGAATAGATTTGGTGATAGATGCTTAATCAATTTCACTGATGACTTTTATTAGTTATTGTTGAAACTTTTGATTTTCTCAAATTATTTCATGGTGAAGATTGAAATACATCTTAATGAGATCATCATTAACCTTTTGTTGTGATAAATAAAATGAGTTTTGAAAACCAAGTCTTCTTGGAATATCTTAGGAGTTGTGGAATCGATTCACAACTCATTACATCAAAAATAGTCACTTGTCATTAGTATGGTTCTTATGGCACAGGATCACCTGGTCACTTGGAACTATCTTATGATGTTCGAGGTAACCTTCAAATTCTCAAGTGGTATAGGGTCACTTGGCCACTAGTTGAATGTCAATAGTACAAGTTTTTGAAGAGGATAAAAATAGACCTTTCAGTCTATTATATGATGTTTTTAAAAGAACTATTTACTTAATAAAAAATTTGGAATTATGGTCACTGCAACAAATATATATTTCCAACCAAACAAGTAGATTAAATGCTTTCATTAGACTAAGAATGTAATGGTTTGACCTTGTCTAAAAGGCATGGAGTTATAGAGCTTATGTTAGACAATCAGCTTAACCGCTCTAGCATCTACTAACTAACTTTATGTAGACTATCCTAAATGATTTTTTAAGATGGAGTTTCTACCATACCATTAATTGTCATTCCAGAGGACAAATGCTTAGAAATATCTTTTTCTAAGTGGGAGCTATATGGAACTTTAAGAGCTAAAGAACCACAAACCAAATGCATGATAGTTTGGAACTAGAAAGTTTTTCAACTGTTGTTGAATATGCTCAATAGTTGATATAAAACTAATGAAACACATAGAGATACATTCATGTGTGCTTATCAAGTATGGGCTTGATTAATCTTCCTCGATATATTATGAATATATAAAGTAAGTAAGTTTTCAGAGGAGAAAACATACATGAATGAAAATCTTTCCAAGATTTAAGCTAACATCTCAAAGTAAGAATCTTTTTTCTTGTAAGATAATTTCATAGCGTAGTTTGATTATTTAACACCAAAATTTTTCAAAACAAAATTTTCATTTTTAAACATGAAAATCACATGTCATATTTGTTGGATAAGGTGTCTAAGTCCATAACTTATTTGGTATATACTTGACCCGACCCGGCATGGTCCATTTGGGTTGCATTTCATCCAAACTATTTATGGATAATTTTATGAGAGTTATACACATATGTTTATTAATATATTATAAGTTATAATATATTAATATGAATTCATGTTATTTAATTAGTCTTAGTCTTAAATTATTTATGAATTAATTTAGAGATTAAAAGGATGACTAATTAAATTGTGGGCTATTATTTTATATGGTGTGGGCTAACACTCATTTGTTAATGGGCTAGGCTTATATGGAAGTCCATGGATGATCCATGGAGCTTTTAACCTATGGATCCTTGGAAAGGAAAAGACATGGGTTATTAGGGTTTCACCCTAATCATGTACACTATATAAGCATGCTTATGTTGCATGAAATAGCCACTAGAGTAACTAGTGGCACTAGTTGTGTGAGTTTTGTGTGTGATCGATTTCTATGTGTGTATACACTCTCTCAAAGTTTTCCAAGAGTTTGTGGTGATTTGTGATTCCATTTGAGGCATTCACACTATTGGTGTTTGGCCCTCAAACTCCTTAGGAATCAAACTCATCATCAAAAGGTATGTAATCTCATCTAATTCTTTTATGTTTAAAAGTACCCCATGCCATGTTAGATAGGTTATGAACCTTGGAAAAATTATTATTTTGCATGTATTAGACAAACATAGATCCAAGGTTTATTAGGGTTGCATGCACACTTAGGAAGTGTTAGATTGCTAAAAACCCAACAGTGGTATCAGAGCCTAGGCTTGTTTTCTTGAATACTTGATGCAAATTGCTGAAAATCGAAGATTTTATTCTGTCTGCACAGCTGACTCGCCGAGTCCATGAAGGGACTCGACGAGTCCAAGGCAAAACTCATCCAACTCGGCGAGTTGGTTCATGCACTTGACGAGTTGGACCCCCAGACAGCATATCTTCGAGTTTTGGTGCTGGAATTGGTCTAGAATCATTACCTTAAACTGTTTTGGACTCATAAAACCTGTTTTTGATGTGGTAATGATGATGGTGGACCAATTTCAAAGTTATAATCAAAATTTCAAGTTTATATGTGTTCATATGATTCTTGAACTTGTTGACGTGGATGTTCATGTTCATATGAGGTTTGTTAGATCATAGGAATTATTTGCAAATTGTTTGTTAGTTAATTCTTGATCTTAATGTGTTTTAATGGAATTCATAATTTGTCCTCAAGTTATGGAATTCCAAAAGTTTTTTCTTTTAAATGTTTTTTAAGAAGTTGTAGGTTACATTTTCTTGAAGAGTTTTTCCCATAAATGTTTTATGGACTCCATAACTTGTCCTCAAGTTATGGATTTCCAAGAGACTCTTCATTAAAAGTTTTAAACACTTAATTAAAACTCATAAGTTATGAATATCCAAAAGTTTATGAATTGTTCAAAACTTGCCCTCAAGTTTTGGAATTTGTAAAGTCTCACACAAACTTTAATTCCATACCCTAGAAGTTTTAAAAGTTCAAATTCTACCCTTATACTATTATAAGATTAATGGTTAATTATTATATATATGTATAAGAACAAGTCGTTTTACCGTTAGTAGGCCTCATTCACAAAGCCGGTCTATAAGGTGGGTATAAGGTTGTTGCCTATAAAATGGCAACTTAATGGGTGTCCACTCTCACCCACCGCTTGCTTGATAGGTGGAGGGTCGTTAGCCGAACGAGTAGGACAATGACTTTAAATTCTCATTAAAAGTATAATGATTATTATAAAGTAACTAAATATTTTTTTTATTTAATTCCCAATCTTAGTTACTTTAGGAAAAACGTGAATTTGGTGCTAGCCCATGGAATTCCCAATTTGTACCTTACCAAGTCGTTGGTAGAGCGTGTGTGGTTAACCGGCACACTAACTTGGACTAGTAAGGATCACGAAGGGTGACTTAATGTTTGTCATAGATCAATGGAGCATGTGTGGTTAACCGGCACATTGATTGGGTGATAATATTAAGGGTACCAAGTGAATTGGTATGGTTATTCACACCTTGTTTTGTGATTCTCGGCATCCAAGTCACAAAATTTGAGAGGGCACACTCGAGATTGAAACATGCCATTGAAAAGTTCAATGAATCTCAAAAGATCTAGGAATTTCAAATCTAATTAAAACCTAATAAATTATTTCGTTTTTCATGGTGGAAATTGGTGAATCGTCATTCGCCTACCTTCAAATACTTTATAGCTTGGATTACGGCATCCCTCTTCCAAATTATAAAATATTTTGTTGGGTCCTAGCCTTAATATTTCATATTGGGTGTTATATTAAGGACTTTGAATCAACTAACTTGATTTTCTCCCATTATAGATGTCTGGTTCAGACAACTATGATCTTCCCAAATCTCTTGAAGATGGTGTCCCTCAACATCATGCTTCACTTCCTCCACCTCTTCCAATTATTCTCCCTCACCCACAAGTTCTTGAAAAGTTTAAAGTCACTCAATCCCTATTGGCAAGCATAGTATATGTGTGCTCACATCTTGGAGATAAAGTCACATATTGACAAGCTGGGAGAGTTGGGTGTCAAAGTCTCGTGAAAGTTGGATGTTCAATCACTTTCTTAGTAACATAGTGAGTCTCTTTGGGACTACTATGAGACAGACTATGACATGACCCTTAATGATCTTATCTATTTGCTTGGTGTTGGGGAATCAACAATGATTTGGAACACCAGTAAAGCAAATTTGATTAAAAGAACAACTCCCCAAGTCTTAAATGGACATTGACAATGGTAGCATTGGATATCTAGAAAAGGATTTCTCTTCCCAATGGAAAGGGATCGGCCATAGTCAACTCGGTTGACCAAATGGTAAAGAGAAAGGCTAAGTCTGAGATAGTCTCATGTGCCATTACCAAAGGGTCCATGTGTTTTGTTGCCAAAGGAAAGGACATTGGTTGCGAAGCTGCTATATTCGCCTGAAAGGTCATAAGGTTGATCAAGTCAAGAGGTTTGACTCTACTTCGGGTAAAGTCCACTATCTAACTCTATTAAGTTCCTATTTGGAGATTCTTATTACACAATGTGAATGGGTCACATGCTGATGTTTTTAAGAATCAAAGAAAAGATAGGAAGCTTAAAGTAAGTATATGTTGATTCTGATTGCAAAGGTGGGTTTCGATCGCATGGTTCGGCAATCGGAATTTTGAGCTGTTGCTTAAGAGTTATAATATATTGCTTATGAATAGATAACAACAAGGTTTTCATGTGGATTGTAAGGATAAGTTTTTCCGCAAAGTTTTAAAATAAAAGAAAAAAAAGGGTTTTAATTTTATTTATTTTAAAAATATCCTTACAATGGCATCTGTGGAAAATTGTTGCTTATATGTTTCCAGTAATAGCAATATTGGAAAGTGGATTTGATTCTTTCATTTCTGGTAGTGTCTGAATTTACCAAATGAAGAAAGTTTTTCATCACCCAAGTTTCAATTGGACAGAAACTTGGAATCATACAAGTTGTATTTTATGATGAATGAGAATTTTCATCTTTGAAAATTAAGACTAATTCTTTGATCACATGTATATGTGAGTCAATTGAAGGACTAAGGAATTAGGTACACTGGGTGTGCGCTAGTCAAGGTCCACTACAAAGATTGATTTGTCATGATTTACTAAAGATTAGTAAATATGATTATACTTATGAGGTTAAGTATAATTCTGTAACATTGGAAAGGTTACAATGTATGACAGAACAAATGAGAATAATCAAATTAGGCAGAAAGATAAAAGTTTCTCAAATCTGAAAGGATGGGAGAGTACTTTAGTATCGTATTTCATGATCATCTTAATGATTATGAAACCATATCACAAATTCATACTCTAAGGACGTCTTAGTGCATTGTTATGGCTAAGAAGAGAGGTCATGAATTGTTGGATTGGTTAAAATCAAGAAGATGAATCATACTTCGTTCCAAAACAATTCTTAGAGTCATACTCCAAGATTGTGACCTTGAGTGACATAAAGGAAGATTTATTAACACTAGTCAAATGTAAGAGTAAAATGTTTCCTACTCTTGTACATTTGAGATTGGTAAGTTGTGATGTCTTGGATGAGACAAAGACCAACTAAGACCAATTGTGTGAAGTGTTAGTCTTGATAAGAATCCGCACTATCCCTTGAATATTTGTTTTGTCAAGGAATGGTTGTTGACTGGGGAAACTTATATGTCAAGGGGACAGTGGGAGCCTTAAAGATCCTGAAAAAGTTTCAAGATTTAATCAAGAGTAAAACCTGTAATTTATCACTACCACACGACTTAAGGTTTGCAACCTATCGTGTTGACATAATTCTTATTTCTGTACCTACTTCAAAAAAGTTGGAATTGCATGTGAGTTATCAAAGTTCAACTTGGAAGCATTGGTGGGCCTTGTGCTACCAAGGTGACAAGAAACTAAGACTGAACAAGTTTAATCCATGTAAGGCTGAATTTGTCACTAACCTTATCTTGTGATTATGGTTTTGACAAATTAACAAGGATAGGAACTCATACACCATAAAATCTAAGTGTCATAAGGTTTCTCTCCGATTCATGAGAATGATGGCGAGGAAACGCTTTCACTAAGTAGATTTTATGTAGATATCAATTGTGTTATTTGCATTTTCAAAAGTCGTTAGTGGAGCGCGTGTGGTTAATCGGCACACTAACATGGACTTGTGAGAAATGGCAAATGCCTAAGCAATTGAGACTATGATTACGGCATCCCTTTTCATAGTCCTGAAAATTGTTTAGACACACATGTAAGCTATCTAAGAAAGGGTGTATGAATCTAAATTTCAGAAGTCCAGCAGATTTCTGGAAATATGTCAGAGCTAGTGGGAGCATAAGTGTTATGCTAACAATCATCATGTTAGTGGGAGCATGATAATTGTGATTACTATTATTGCAAGCTAGCAATGTTAATTATAGAAAACAAAGTTTTAATTCGTGAAGTTGCAGGGGTTGAAAAGTTGTTTTGCTATAATTAAGGAAGAGGAAATTACACTTTGTTTCAATTCTAAAGCTTAGATTGAGATTTTAATCATCTTTAGTCAAGAATATATACATATATATATATATATATATATATATATATATATATATATATATATATATATATATATATATATATATATATATATGAATTTTATGTTGGAATGGTTCAACTTGAAGAAATTCTATATATATTGCGTTTTCAAAATTCGATTATGATTACGGCATCCCTCTTCATAGTTAAATTTTGAAAACATGGCAAATAAAAAATATTGTAGCAAAAGACTTGTCTAGTATCATGTCTTTATGTCAAACATCATGAATCGTGTCCCATATGCTTCGGATATAGGATCGATTGCATGTGCTATAATATTCATCTTTTCTAAATTTTCCAAATGCTTAAGGCATTGAGAAGGGAAAAGTCTAGAACTAGATATGACTAAAGTGATTAAGCAATTGTCGAGGACAATCTGAGGTTCGCCAAAGATTGGTTGTTCAGAGAAAGTTGGAAGTATAATGTAAGTTGTCGGAAAGGACCATATTGACATATTCTAAAAAGAAGTAACTCTTGTTCGGAAGCGATAGTCAAAATGGAACTATGGAAATGTCTCCATAGATGGAAGTTATTCAATCTATGTAAGATTAGAAAACCTTAATGCAAGAAGGATGTTCAAAGCAATGTACTTTGAATATGAGACTTCCGTTCAATAGAAGTTGACCTTCTTTGGAATACTCTGTAATGACTAGTGACAAGGTTTTGGTGACTTTGTGCATAATCATTACAAGAGGAACATTGCATAAAAGTTTAAAATCTAACAGTTTTTTGGTAAATGATAGGAATCGGGGATTCTCACATTTACAATAAGGATTTGGGATTGTGAAGTGAGTATCATTGGAATCATGTTCAATTGATCTACATCACCATGTAAGGATCATAGACAAACATAGTGTGCATACTTGGAGTATGGCATAACTATTGTTTTAGAAAAACAAAGTGTACATGCTAGGAGCATGGGACGACTGTTGTTTTTATTCAAGTCTTAATTTGATTGTTTGAAACATTATACAATGAATAATGTGTAATCAATATGGTGATAAATAAAAGGTGGTTCTATTTATATTCAAAAGGGTTCTGAGAACATATTGGATTCGATTATTATTGTGTTTCACTTTGCATGTTTTGACTTCCAAAATAGCTAGGTTATTTTTTCCGAATGACTAAGTTATTTAAACACTCCACAGTCGTTCATATGTTGGAAGTAGGTATGAATCAAGACTGTCATGAATCGAGTTTGTAGATGGCTAAATGGGTTTAGTCATAGCAATGGTTGCTACAACATTCATGAGTGCTCATAAATTATGAGTATTGGAATAAACCCACGCTCACTTGTATCACTTCATGGAATTTATCTCGAGTGATTGTGAGACGGTAATATCATATAAATCTTCAAACCTAGAGATTTGAGTTGTTACCTATGAGTTGGTTGTGCATTGATTGCACGTAAACGCATCAGTAACTTGATGTTATAAAACGTGCCTTTTTGTACAATTCAACAAGTAGTAGAACAAGCATATGAGTCGAAGTTTATCTGTTCCTTCTAGAAATAGAAGCGATATCTGGGGCCCTCGATGATTTTGTTGTGACCTATGTACCGGCCGGTCAGAAATAAAATTGATGTGTTCGATTAAGTTCTTTGTCAAACAAATCGAAAATCGGGAAACAAACTGCTGGACAATAAGTACGACATTGTTCCATGTATTTGTCCTGCTGATATCATGAGAACAGAGGATTATACGATCACTTATCTAAAATGGCGCTTCATAGTTCAACAGAGTTTTCGAGAGCTACAATTGCTGGTTGGTTCCTGAAGTAACATACGCAAATATAGTTATTAGACTTATCCAAGTGGGAGTCTGTTGGATAAGGTGTCTAAGTCCATAACTTATTTGGTATATACTTGACCCGACCCGGCATGGTCCATTTGGGTTGCATTTCATCCAAACTATTTATGGATAATTTTATGAGAGTTATACACATATGTTTATTAATATATTATAAGTTATAATATATTAATATGAAGTCATGTTATTTAATTAGTCTTAGTCTTAAATTAATTATGAATTAATTTAGAGATTAAAAGGAAGACTAATTAAATTATGGGCTATTATTTTATATGGTGTGGGCTAACACTCATTTGTTAATGGGCTAGGCTTATATTGAAGTCCATGGATGATCCATGGAGCTTTTAACCCATGGATCCTTGGAAAGGAAAAGACATGGGTTATTAGGGTTTCACCCTAATCATGTACACTATATAAGCATGCTTATGTTGCATGAAATAGCCACTAGAGTAACTAGTGGCACTAGTTGTGTGAGTTTTGTGTGTGACAGATTTCTATGTGTGTATACACTCTCTCAAAGTTTTCCAAGAGTTTGTGGTGATTTGTGATTCCATTTGAGGCATTCACACTATTGGTGCTTGGCCCTCAAAATCCTTAGGAATCAAACTCATCATCAAAAGGTATGTAATCTCATCTAATTCTTTTATGTTTAAAAGTACCCCATGCCATGTTAGATAGGTTATGAACCTTGGAAAAATTATTATTTTGCATGTATTAGACAAACATAGATCCAAGGTTTATTAGGGTTACATGCACACTTAGGAAGTGTTAGATTGCTCAAAACCCAACAATATTTCCCAAAAATCTCAAGTGTCAACGTTAATACAATTTATTGTCAAAAGTTGATTATCATATAAACTAGGATCCTACAAGACATATCTCCAATGCGAGTATGTGTACAATCACGTTGGGGCCTTCCTGCGATCATTGGAACTACCTAAAACACATAACACATAACATGGTAAACACGAAGCTTAGTAAGCTCCCCAAAACACCACATACAACTCATTAGCCACTCTAGGCTATAACTCGATAAGACCCTCCAGTCAATGTGTTTCAGTGGGACCCTCTGGTCCAAACTCAGGAAGCTCAAAATAACAATACTCAACATAAATCACAAAGACATAATGCAGAATATCAAATACACAAATAATCACAATAAGCAACTCAATCGCACAAGGTACCACTCAAGGAAAGTATAGTGAGAAGACTCACCTTGCAAGAAGTCAGCAAAACTCGAACTCAAACCACCGGTCTAGCCTCCGCCTAACATACACAACAATTATCCCTAATTAATCACGACTCTCAAGAGGCTACACTATCTCACAGAAGGGAAAAAGACCATTTTGATGGGTTTTGAGCACTACATCATTCCTATTGTGTACATGCAAACCCTAAAGCTTTGGATCTAGTTTGTCTAATGAACATGCAATAATCATCCAAAGCCATAAACCCTAGATGTAGCATATGTATATCGAAATTAACATGTAAGAACAGATCTAGATGAATACCTCTTATAGTATGGCTTGAATCTCGTTTCCTTGGAGCTTAGAGTCACAAATGTCA
Source organism: Lactuca sativa (assembly GCF_002870075.4). NCBI lineage: Eukaryota > Viridiplantae > Streptophyta > Magnoliopsida > Asterales > Asteraceae > Lactuca > Lactuca sativa. The sequence continues at coordinate 132,012,822 of NC_056624.2, forward strand.
CTCCTCTAATGGTTTACAAACACCACAAGCAAGAGGGTGATATTGGAAAGAGGGGAGAAGCACCAAAACCGTCCAAGATCTCTTCAAGAAAGCTTAGCCACGTTTTTGGGATCCCTAGGGGTCTATTTATACTTGTGTGGGCTGCTAGGGTTTCAGGAGAAACCCTAATTCTCTACTTAGGCCTTAAGCAACCCATGGAACCTTTCTAGAAGGCCCATGGATAAAAATCATATGAGCTTCCCATAGATTTCGTCCAACCCCCTTCCCTCTAGGAATCCATAGCCCACAATGCAATTATCTTATATTTACAATATTAGTCCCCCAAGTCTAATTAATCTCTTTTAGCCACAAAATTAATTTCTTAATTAATTCTTGTCCAATATTAATTAAACTCTATGATTTCTCTATTAATATATTATTCATATAATATATTAATAAACCATAATTAACCTCTTTCTTCATAAATCATCCTATTTAGTTGCTTTGATGAAGGCAACCCAAAATGACCATGCACAACCAGGTCAAATACTTACCAAATATGGTTATGGGCTTAGACACTAATCCAACAGTCTCCCACTTAGATAAGTCTAGTAACTATAAATGCAAGTATTATCCGATTAGCAATCGTAGCTCTCAAAGACGTTGTCGAACTCTGATCTTATCAGTAACCTGTACTTTAGATATGGTATCATATATTCCTTCATTCTAGATATCGTATGAACTAAGACATGGATTTTAATCATACTCTCTATTCACGTGTTGTTTCCCGATTTCCGATTTATGACGACTGACAACAGACTATAATTGACCACATCAACTTAGTCCCGGCTTGGCCAAGCACTTAGGGTGTAATCACTAAATCATTGAGGGGACCACAAATATCGCTTCTATCCCGCTTTGGGTAAAAGGAACGGATAAACATTGACTCGAATGCTCGCTTGTACCGACTCATCAAATCACACACAACAATATGTTTTATAACACCAAGTTACTGGTGCGTTTACATATTATCAATGTGCAACCGACTTGCAGAATAGAACTCACACATCTCAGTTTCAAGAATATAAGATATTATCGTCTCACCAATCACTCGTGACAAAATCCATGAAGCGATCCAAGTGAGCGTGGGTTTAATCCAATACTCTAATCTTATAGCAACACTCATGAGCGACTGTGGAGGGTTTTAATAATCATATTATTCGGGAAGTCAAAACATGCTAAGTGAAACACAAGAATAACACTAATTCTATATGGTCCGAAACTTTTGAGTATAAATAAAACACCTTTTATTTAATCACCATATTGATTACTCAATATTTGTTCTTTCGGTTAATCAACTTCTTACTTGAATTATAACAACAGTTGTCCCATGCACCAAGCATGCACACTAAGTTTATCTATGGTCTTTACTTTGTGAAATAGATCAAATGCACACATTTCCAATGATGCTCATTTCACAATTCCTAATCCATTAGTGTAAGAATACAAAATTCTCGCCACTACTAGTATATGTTAGATTCTAACATTTTATGCAACGGTCCTTTCGTAATATCACAGCGCCAAAGTCACCAAGACTTTGCCAATGAAATTACAAAGTTATCTATTGGAGATTGTCACAAGACAAGTCCATAGTCATGAAGTCTCACATTCAAAGTACATTCCTTTGAACATCTTTCTTGCATAGAAGTTTCCAATCTAGACATAGATTCTTAACGTCCAACTCCCAATAAGGAAAAATTTACATATTTTCCATATGATAACTCATTCTAAATAGAGTCTTGTCTATTCATAATAATGCCAATATGGTCCATCCATGACTATACTTCCAATTCTCCACAAGCAACCAATTATTGGCGAACCTTAGATTGTCCTTGACAGTTGTTTAATTATTTTAGTCAAATCCGGTTCTATTCCCTTTTCCCCTCTAAATTCCCTATGCATTTGGAAAATTTTAGAACAGTCAAATATTACAGCATATGCAATCGATCCTATACCCGAAGCGTATGGGAAACGATTCATAATGAAAAACGTGATGCTTTACCAATTTCTTGCCATAATATTTCTATTTGTCGTGTTCTTAAAATTCAAACTATGAAGAGGGATGTCGTAATCATAATCGAACTTTGATAATGCAAATAATAAATATATCATTGACTAAATTCAATTAAAATTTCTCGATCTAAGCTTTTCGATTGGAAACAAAGTATAACATTCTCTCCCTTAGTTATAGCAAAAACAACTTTTCAACCCCTGCAACTTTGTAAACTGAAACCTTTGTTTTTCTATAATTAATATTGCCAACTTGCATCACTTCAAAAATAATAATCATGCTCCCACTAACATGATAACTATATCCATTCCAGCATAACATTTATAATCCCACTAGCTTTGACACGTATCATAAAACAGTTGGACTTCTAGAAGACAATACTTATTGACTTCCAAAGTTCATATTTCCAATATGATGTGCTTCGATAAGCCTTTATCTAAGCTTCTCAAAATCATACACCTTTTCTTAGACAGCTCACATATGTGTCTATACTAATTCAGAACTTATATTACTAAGTCCCAAATGTTCAGACTAATCGCCAAATCTCACAATTCGAACTATGAAGAGGGATGTTGTAATCATAATCGAATTTGAGAATGCAATTTACATAATCGCTATCTCCTTAAAATCTCTCTTAGTGAAAGCGTTTCCACATAATCATTTTCATAAAGGAGAGAAACCTTATGACACTTAGATTTTGTGGTGCATGTGATCCTATCCATGTGAATTTGTCACAACCATAATCACAAGATAATGTTTGTGACAAATCCAAACTCTTATGGATAGAACTTGTTCATTCCTAATTTCTTAACATCAAGGGTCCCACCATTGCTTCCAAGTTATTTAGGAGCTCACCTATGCCAGTCAATGTACTTTCATTGAACAAGGTGCTTGCCTTATGCAGTATATTGAGAACTCGTAGAACTCATATGCATAATTAACTCAACTGGATTGGCACAGAAACAAGAATACGTCAACACGATAGGTTACAATCCTCAAGTCGTGTGCTAGTGTTTAATAGGTTTAATCCTGGATAGTTCTTGAAACTTTTCAAGATCATTTAGACTCCCACTGACCCCTTGACATATAAAATTATCTTATCAAAAAACATTTCTTGACAAACAAATATTCAAGAGTTAGTGCGTGTCTATATCAAGACAAAACACTACACACAATTGGTATTAGTTGGTCTTTGTCTTATCGAAGACATCACAATTTACCAATTTCAAACACCCAAGAGTAAGGAAAACAATTTTCTACTTCACATTTGATGAGTGTGTTAGACCTTCTTAAGATGTGTCACTCAAGTCACAATCTTGGCGTATAACTCTAAGACTTGATTTTGGTACGAAGTATGACTCATCCTTTTGATTTAACCATTTCAACAATTTCCGATTCCTCTTCTTAGCCATACTAGTGCACTAAGATGTCCTTAGAGGATCAATTGTGATATGCTTCTTAATCATTAAGACGATCATAAAACATGATACAAAAGTACTCTCCCATCTTTTTCAGATTAGAGATACTTTTATCCTTTTGCCTTATTGATTCTTCGTATTCGTTCTGCCATTCATTGAAACCTTTTTCAATGATTCAGAATAACACTTAATCTTGTATGTATAACCACATTTACTAGACCTTCAGTAAATCATGAAGAATAATGTTATTATTATTTATGGTGGACTTGACTAGTGTACAACATTATATACTAGTTCCTTTAGTCCTTCACTTGACTCATATACTTATGTGAAAAAGGAATTAGTTTTAATTACTTAAGTACCAAGATTTCCATACATCACACAATACAAGTTGTATGATTCCAAGTTTCTATCCAATTGAAACTTGGGCGATGGGAATCTTTCCTTACTTAGAAAATTATGACACTGCCATAAATAACATAACTAAGAATCACATCCATTTCAACATTGCTAATGATAGAAATATACAAACATCATTTTTTTCATACATGTCATTGCAAGGATAAATAAATAATACAAAATCAAAATTTATTTTATTGCGGAAAAATTTGTCCTTACAACGCAACTCAAATGAAAAACTATGTTATTACATTTCTTAGCAATTTATCCAAACTCTAAAGTAGCAGCTCAAAAAATCCGATATTCGAATCCATGCGATCGAAATCCATTTCTTCGCGATCAGACTCAGCTCACTTCTTCCTTTAAGCTTCCTCTCTTTTCTTCGATTCTACAAAACATCAAAAATGTAATCTTATCACATAATGTATCAAGAATCAAAAAATAGGAACTTATAGAGTTGGTTAATGGATTTTACCTTAAGTAGAGCCATACGTCTTGACTCTCCCATCTCTTAGATCTCTCAGGTAGACAGGGCAGCTTTGTCTCCAATGGCCCTTCTCTTGGTAATAAAAGCAAATTGACTCTTTTGGAATAGCATACGGAACTACCTCAGACTTTGCCTTTCTCTTATAATCAAACTTTTTGACCATGGCATCCCATTTGTTTCCATTGCCTATGTCCATGGAGATTTGGAAGGCGGATCCACCAATCAACTTTGCTTCTCCAGTGCGCCAAATCATTGTTGATTCAGTAGCAACAAGAAAATAGGTGAGATCAATGAGGGTCACGTCGCAGTCTATCATATAGTACTCTCTTACGAACTTACTATATGAGTCAAGAAGTGATTGAAGAACCCAGTCAACAACTAGCTTCTCACAGACGACTCCTAACATTCTTAACCTATCAATGTGTAACTTCATCTCTAAGATGTGTGCACACACTGACTTTCCTTCTTCATGTTTACTTACCAAAAGGGCTTGAGTGAGCTTGAACTTTTCAAGCCTTAAACGTGTGGGTTAGGGGGAACAATAAGAGGAGGTGGAGGAAGTGAAGCATGATCTCTTGTTCCTCGATCGAATCGTGGAATATCATCTTCATGTGGAAAGCTTGTTCCAAGGGATTTGGGAAGACCATAATTGTCATACTTTGAGATCTACATAATGGGAGAAAATTCAAGTTATTTGATTAATTGAGTCCTTAATAAAACACCCAAATGAGATAGTAAGGCTAGGACCCAACACAATATTCTACAACTTGGAAGAGGGATGTCGTAATCCAAATTGCAGAACATTTGAAGGTAAGTGAATGACGATTCACTAATTTTCCACCATGAAAAACGAAAAAGAGATTAAGTCTTAAATGTATTGAAAACTCCTAGATCCTTTGAGATTCATTGAACTTTTTAATGGCATGTTTAAATCTCGATATGTCCCTCGATTTGTGACTGGGATACCGAGGATCACAAAACAAGGTGTGAATAACCATGCAAACATACACGGTTCCCCCAATGTTACAGTCACCTATTCGATGTGTCGGTTAACCACACACACTCCACCAAACTATGAAAAACATCGAATCACCCTTCGCTACATTTTCTTAGAACCCATTTAGTGTTCCGGTTAACCACACACGCTCCACTAACGTCTTAGCAAGGTTACAAAGTGTAATTTCATGGAATTGCATCAAATTCACTTTTTCCTAAAGTAACTAAGATTTGGGAATTTTGTAAAACATTTACTTACTTTATAATTCATTATACTTTTAATGGAAAGGGTTTGCCCTATCCTACCCATTCGGCTAACGACCCTCCACGAACCACGGAAGCGGTGGGTGAGAGTGGACACCTATTAAACAGCCATTTTATAGGCCACAACCTTACACCCCCCCCCCCCCTCTCATAGATCGGCTTCGTGAATGAGACTTACTAACGATAAGACTAGCATTTAAGTTATACATATATAATATTAGACCTTTTAATTTTATATATAGTATAAGGGTGTATTTTACACTTTTAAAATACTATGTGGTCTAATTTAATAAATTACACTTTTAATTTAATTAAACGTAAACCATATCAGTTTGGATTTATTAACTCTCTTTTAATTATACACTTAATTAATTTAATAAAACTATAAGGGTGTAATTTGAACTTTTCAATACTTAGGTTTTAGAATTTAATATTTCAAAGTTAAAGTTTTTAATAAAAAATTTAAATTCCAAAACTTGAGGGCAAGTTTTGAAACCTTTCAAAACAATTAGGTTTAACTATTTAAATTTCAAAAACTAAAACTATTAAGTTCAAATTTAAACTATAAAACTTAAGGGTGTAATTTGAAAACTTTTCTAAATTACTAGGTCAAATATTTGAATAATAATAATCCTATATTATCCATATTTAACCAAATCCATTAATTTTGATAAGGATAACCATTCCAAACTTAAAAAATCGGATTTTGGCAAGAAAACGAATTTTGGCAATTATCCTCAGCAAAATCTGGCAGAAAAATCGGAAAACCCGGCACCAGAGCCCTAGACTCGTCGAGCCCACAATGGAACTCGTCGAGTAGGACCTACTCGTCGAGTCCATTCATGGACTCGGCAAGTATGCCAGTCAGAAGGTGAATTTCGATTTTCTTGCAAGCAATGAACAATTAAAACATCAAATACATCAAACAAACAGCCTAGGCTCTGATACCACTGATGGGTTTTGAGCACTACATCATTCCTATGGTGTACATGCAAACCCTAAAGCTTTGGATCTAGTTTTTCTGATGAACATGCAATAATCATCCAAATCCATAAACCCTATATCTAGCATATGTATATCGAAATTAACATGTAAGAACAGATCTAGATGAATACCTCTTATAGAATGGCTTGAATCTCGTTTCCTTGGAGCTTAGAGTCACAAATGTCACTCCTCAAATGGTTTACAAAAACCACAAGCAAGAGGATGATATTGGAAAGAGGGGAGAAGCACCAAAACCATCCAAGATCTCTTCAAGAAAGCTTAGCCACGTTTTTGGGATCCCTAGGGGTCTATTTATACTTGTGTGGGCTGTTAGGGTTTCAGGAGAAACCCTAATTCTCTTCTTAGGCCTTAAGCAACCCATGGAACCATTCTAGAAGGCCCTTGGATAAAAATCATATGGGCTTCCCATAGATTTCGTCCAGCCCCCTTCCCTCTAGGAATCCATAGCTTACAATGCAATTATCGTATAATTACAATATTAGCCCCCCAAGTCTAGTTAATCTCTTTTAGCCACAGAAATAATTTGTTAATTAATTCTTGTCCAATATTAATTAAACTCTATGATTTCTCTATTAATATATTATTCATATAATATATTAATAAACCATAATTAACCTCTTTCTTCATAAATCATCCTATCTAGTTGCTTTGATGAAGGCAACCCAAAATGACCATGCACAACCGGGTCAAATACTTACCAAATATAGTTACGGGCTTAGACACTAATCCAAAACATTTTACCCATCAATGGCCCTAAATGTCCATAATTTGACCCAAACCATAAAAGTCAACAAAAGTCAACGGCAGGAAGTACGCCGCATGTACCAGCTCCTTACGTTGGGCGTACTCGGCTGCCATGCAGATATCGGGGATACGCGACCCCTTGGTTGTGTGTATTGGAATTACTCCTGGCGTACGCTCCAGTTTCACCCTTCTCACTTGTTTGGTCTTAAACAGTTAAGACCTTGGCTTATATCTCAAATCTAGAGTCTCAAATAGCTGTTAACTAATAAAGTCAGGGACTTTAAGCCTTTACATGGATGGAAAGGTCCTAAACACACAAAATAGTCACCCTCTTATGACAAAAAAGCACATATCTCATGCATGGCTTGATCCCAACTTCCAAGATAGGATTTTTATGACTCTACACCACTGAATATACTCAAAAGGGGTGGATCATGGTCACTGGAGTACAATATCACATAAAGTCTCCAACTTTTGGGACAAAACCCTAGAATACTCTACTAAGATGAAAAAGCCAAAAGAGTGAGAAAGTTCTGAGCTTTTTACCTCAAATTGAAGGTCGACACTAAGATAATGCGATATCCAAGGCATGAAATTTCACTCCTTCTTCTTCAAGACTCCTTCTTCACTCCAAAGAAACTAAAGAATGCTCCCAAGGATCTCCAATACACTCACAAGCTCTAAGAACGTAAACTAGGGTTTTGGAGGGTTGGTGACTGAGAATGGTGGCCAGCAATGAGCCCATCATATCTTATAAATAGGGGGTCTCAGCCTAAATTAGGGTTTTCAATCTGATCTTAGTACGCCCAGCGTACTAGGTGGCTTCCGCATCAAATGCATGCATATGAGTACGCTGAGTGTACACTCGTGTACGCCCTGCGTACTCATTCACCACCTTTTCTCATAAAGAGACTAAAATGGCCAAATACTCAAAAGACCAAGGGTCACGAGGTATACCTAATCTCAGGATGTTACAATTCTCCCCTACTAGGATCAGACTTCGCCCTCGAAGTCATGCTCCGAAAATAAATCGAGATATTGCTCGCGCATTTCTGACTCCGACTCCCAAGTCGACTCGGACCCTCTACGATGTTGCCACTACACTCGAACCAGGGGCACCTTTTTGTTCCTCATAACCTTCACCTTCCTATCCAAAATCACGATCGGCCTCTTGATGTAATTCAGGCTCGCATCCACCTGAATGTCCTCTAGGGGTACCTCTGCCGTCCCGTCGGCTACACACTTCCTCAACTGGGACATGTGGAAGGTGTTATAAATCTAACTTACCTCTGCAGGTAGCTCCAACCAGTAAGCTACCCTACCCACTCTGGCGGTCACTCTAAAAGGACCGATGTACTGGAGCCCCAACTTGTCCCGCTTCCGGAATCGGATCACCCCTTTCCATGGGGATACCTTCAAGAGTACAAAATCCCCGACCTGGAACTCCAGCTCGGATCATCGCCTGTCTGTATAACTCTTCTGGCGACTCTAGGCCGTCAGTAACCTCTGTCTGACCTGCTGAATCTGCTCAGTCGTCTTCAGCACTATCTTAGTGCCACACATCACTCGTTGTCCTACCTCTCCCCAATAAATGCGAGTCCTTCACCTCCTCCCATAAAGAAGCTCAAAGGGAGGCATACCAATACTCGAATGATGGTTGTTGTTGTAAAACAACTCAGCCAAGGGCAAATAAGTGTCCCAACTTCCTCCAAATTCCATCACACATGCTCGCAGCATGTCCTCAAGTGTCTGAATCGTCTGCTCGCTCTGCCCATCTGTCTGCAGATGGTATGCGGTGCTGAAGTGCAACCGTGTACCCAAATACTCATGAAATTTCTTCCAAAAACTAGAAGTAAAGTGCACGTCTTGGTCTGACACTAACGAGGTCGGCACTTCATGCTGAGCTACCACCTCCCTCACATAAATCTCGACCAGTCTCTCCACAGAAGAACTCTCACTAATAGCAAGGAAGTGAGCAATCATTGTCAACCGGTCCACTATCACCCAAATCGTGTCAACCCCACACGCAGTTCTCGACAACTTGGTGATAAAGTCCATAGAAATTTGTTCCCACTCCCACTGGAGAATCTCCAGAGGCTGCAATGGACCATGCGTTCGCTGGTGCTCCGCCTTAACCCGGCGACAGGTCAAACACCTCTCTACAACCCATGCCATGTCCCTCTTCATACAGGGCCACCAATAGTCTCTCTTCAAGTCCAAATACATCTTAATGGCCCCCGGGTGGATCAAGAATCTCGATTTATGTGCCTCCTCCATCAGAATACTACGAGCTCCACCTGTATAGGGAACCCAAATCCGCCCGTGGAATGTCATAAGCCCACAACTGTCTGTCATGAACTCGGGCGCGTGCCCAACCACACCCTCTCTCTTGCAATTCTCCGACATCATAGCCTCCACCTGGGCCTCTCGGATGGTATCTAAGACTAGAGTCATCATTATCATCCTCATACACATATCTCGGATCGGAGTACTCTATGATCTGCGGCTTAAGGCATTGGCTACCACATTAGCCTTTCCTGAGTGGCATAATATCTCACAGTTGTAGTATTTCACTACATCCAAACATCTCCTCTGCCTTATATTTGGATTGGGCTGATCCATCAGATACTTTAGGCTCTTGTGCTATGTGTATATGGTACACCGGACACCATAAAGATAGCGGCATCAAATCTTGAGGGTGAACACCACTGCCCCTAACTCCAAATCATGAGTGGGGTATCTCGTCTCATGAGGCTTCAGCTGCCTCGACGCATATGCTATCAGATGACCACTCTACATCAACATTGCGCCTATCCCCGAAATGGACGCATCACAGAAAACTACTAAGTCCTCCACTCCCTTCGGAAGAGCCAAAACAGGAGCTTCGCACAATCTCTGGCGAAGAGTCTCAAATGATTCCTTCTGCTCAGGCCCCCAAACAAATGCAACGCCCTTCCGGGTCAATCTGGTGAGAGGAACTGCAATCTTGGAGAAATCCTTGATAAATCTCCGATAGTACCCGGCCAATCCCAAAAAACTCCTGATCTTAAATGGGGATCTCGGCACCTCCCATTGCATGACTTCCTCAATCTTGGCCAGATCGACCAAAATCCCATTCTGATTAACGAGGTGTCCCAGGAACTGGACATCTTGTAACCAGAAATCACACTTGGAGAATTTAGCATACAGCCTCTCCGACCTCAATACCCCAAGAACCTCACGCAGATGCTCCTCATGCTGCTCCCTGGACCTCGAATATACCAAGATATCATCGATGAACATGATCACTGACCGGTGCAACATAGGCCTGCACACCCGGTTCATGAGATCCATGAACATTGTCGGTGCGTTGGTGAGCCCGAAAGGCATCACCACAAACTCGCAATGTCATAATGAGTCCTGAAAGTCGTCTTCTGAGTATCCTCCTCTCGTACTCTCATCTAGTGATACCCATATCTCAAATCAATCTTGGAAAACCACGATGCCACTTGCAACTGATCGAACAAATCGTCGATCCTCGGAAGTAGATAAAGGTTCTAGACTGTTAGCTTGTTCAACTCCCGGTAATCAATGCACATCCGGTGTGAACCATCCTTTTTCCTGAAAAAAAGGATCGGCGCTCCCCACGACGAGCTACTTGGTCGAATAAATCCCTTCCCCAGCAGCTCCTGAAGCTTTAAGGATAACTCCTGCATCTCTGGCGGCACAAGGCAATAAGGTGCCTTGGTGATTGTCGCTGCTCCGGGAACCAAATCAATCCGAAACTCCACTTGTCTCTCAGGAGGCACACCCGGTAACTCCTCGAGAAAACATCAAGAAACTCGTACACTATTGGAACCTCGGAAATAGAACTCAGCCTCTCTGACACAATTCACGTATTCACATAGACATCACCCATCGCAATCGGTACCGGGTCAATCGTAAACTCGACACCAAAAATCTCCAGCACACATCCCCAGAACACATCAGTTGTAAAAATCGCATGCTCATCGGCTATAGAAACCCTCAAAGGTCGACTCAACTCCTCACGTCGGATACTGATGTGATGACTAAAAGCTAAAGACATGAATGATCGAATCGCACCCCAATCCAATAACACTAAAGCAAGTACAAAGCTCACAAGAAGTATACCTGGATATAGCACAGAATAAGCACAATAAATCTCATCAAAGCAAAAAAAAAATAAAGAAATACGTACCAGCCACGACATCAGGTGCTACGCGAACCTCCTCCACTGTCAGCTGAAAAGCTCTCCCACGAGCCTTTGGAGCCTCGGTCTTCACTGGTCGAACATCCGCAGCATGCAAATCAGCAAGAGCGAAACCCTAAGCTGATCCCTGAACAAGTTGAGAGCATTCGGCCTTCTGATGGTCAGTCTAATTGCAGTGAAAGCAGAGTGCAAATCCCTTGGAGAAATCCTTGCCATATGCCCCTCCTTGCCACACTTGTAGAAAATCCCCGCCCTGCAAGATCCCTCATGACTCTTGCTGCACTTGCCACAAGTGCGGCCCATCTGGCTTCCTGATATTGAATCGGTGGGCTTAGCCCGCTTGGCTACCGACTGCGACTGCACCAGCCGCCGGTCTCTCCCCTGAGACTCCACATCCTCCCTAGCCTGGGTCTCCAACTCGATTTCCCTCCTCTTGGCATTTTCCTGAAGCTCCGCAAATGTCCGATAAGATGAGTTCGCCATGAACTGTTGAATATCCCTCCTCAGAATGCTCAAATAATGGATCATGCGAGACTTCTCAGTTGACACATGCTCAGGGCAGAATAACGCCCTCTCGTGAAACATCCGAGCAATCACAGTAACCAACTATGTCTTCTGTCTGAGAGACAGAAACTCCTGGGCTAACCGTTCCCTCTCCACCAGGGGAACATACTCATAACGGAACATCATCACAAATCTCTCCCAAGTCACTACAGTATGCTCTGCAGGAGTAAAGTTGGCTGTCACAAATTTCCACCAGTCCTTCACTCCCAAGCGATGCTGGTTCAGCGCGAACCGCACCCTCAAATGCTCTGGGCATGAACATGTATAGAAAAATCCCTCGATGTCAAAGATCCATCTCATCGAAGCAATCGGATCCTGATTCCCATCAAACTCTAGTGGCTTCGTGTAGCTGAACTCCCGATAAGCAACGAGTCACCCCCTGCGGCCTGGAAGCAGCGACAGCCAGGGTGACTGTAGCAGCAGCTGCCTCCGAAACAGCAACATATCGCTCATCAAACGTCTTGATAAAAGTGGTCTTAATAGACCCAAACATCTCTGGAATAGCCTCCTGTATAGCTGCGGCCACCTTATCATGAATCATCATGCGAATCTCGTCATCGCTAACTACACTGCTCTCTGGGGTGTGGCATGTAGCTACCATGATGTCTCTGAAACACAACAAAAAATCATCAGATACTTGCTCGAGTATACTCACACTCAATCACTTTCTCCTAGAACCGTATGGATTCGTACTTAAGTTGCCTGCAGATCTAGTGCTTCCAGTAGTACGGGCCCAATACTACCTTCCACACCAATTCCATAGTCACCTGAAGTCCTCCTCTTAGGATTCTAGCTCACAAATACTCTATATATGGAAGACTCCTCTCAAGATCATCTAGGTATCCCCTCCTAGATTATCTCTCAACTCAAAACTAAACACATACTCAGAGCAAATAGCAGATATCACTAATCAAGAACAACTCCTAGGCTAAGCCATCACAAATCAGGCAACTCTAGCCCTAAAATATGAAATACCTAGCCTAATATCTATCACGCAACCCTAACAGAACATTCGAAATATCTCATATTACAAAGTAAGGGTATCTTAGGAAATCACCGTTCGGGCTCTGGCTGATTGTAACACCGCTCCAACTCGTTTCCTCTTAAATCTCTTTCTTGTTTTAGAAAAATCATTCCTTTTGAAATTTTTTCCTCAAATCCTCAGTTTGAGTCCAAACACACCTGGAGCTACATCTGAATCCCTCAAACCAAGGCTTGGATACCAACTTGTAACACCGAAATTTTTCAAAACAGATTTTTCATTTTTAAACATAAAAATCACATGTCATATTTCCCGAAAATCTCAAGTGTGAACATTAATACAATTTATTGTCAAAAGTTGATTATCACATAAACCAGGATCCTCCAAGACATATCTCCAATGCGAGTGTGTGTACAATCACGTTGGGCCTTCCCGCGATCATCGAAACTACCTGAAACACATAACACATAACACGGTAAGCACGAAGCTTAGTGAGCTCCCCAAAACACCACATACAACTCATTAGCCAATCTAGGCTATAACTCGATAAGACCCTTCGGTCAATGTGCTTCAATGGGACCCTCCGGTCCCAACTCAGCAAGCTCAAAATAATAATACTCCGCATAAATCACAAAGACATAATGCAGAATATCAAATACACAAATAATCACAATAAGCAACTCAATCACACAAGGTACCACTCAAGGCAATTATAGTGAAAAGACTCACCTTGCAAGAAGTCAGCAAAACTCGAACTCAAACCACCGGTCTAGCCTCCGCCTAACATACCCAACAATTATCCCTAATTAATCACGGATCTCAAGAGGCTACACTATCTCATAGAAGGGAAAAATATCATTTTACCCCTCAATGGCCCTAAATGTCCATAATTTGACCCAAACCCTAAAATTCAACAGAAGTCAACGGAAGGAAGTATGTCGTGCCTACCAGCTCTTTACGTTGGGCGTACTCGGCTGCCATGCAAATATCGGGGATGCGCGACCCCTACGTTGTACATACTGGAATTACGCCCGACGTACGCTCTAGTTTCACCCTTCTCACTTGTTAGGTCTTAAACAATTAAGACCTTGGCTCATATATCAGATCTGGACTCTCAAATAGCTCTTAACCCATAAAGTCAGGGACTTTATGCCTTTACATGGCTTGAAAGGTCCCAAACACACAAAACACTCACCCTCTTAGGACAAAAAGTACATATCTCTTGCATGGCTTGATCCCAACATCCAAGATAGCATTTTTATGACTCTACACCACTGAATATACTTAAAGGGGGTGGATCATGGTCACTGGAGTACAATATCACATAAAGTCTCTAGCTTTTGGGACAAAACCCTAGAATACTCTACTAAGATGCAAAAGCTAAAAGAGTGAGAAAGTTCTGAGCTTTATACCTCAAAATGAAGCTCCACACTAAGATAAGCCCGGATCCAAGGCCTGAAATCCCACTCCTTCTTCTTCAAGAATCCTTCTTCACGCTAAAGAAACTCAAGAATGCTCCTAAGGCTCTCTAATACACTCACAAGCTCTAAGAACGAAAACTAGGGTTTACGAGGGTTGGTGACTGAGAATGGTGGCCAAGAATGAGTCCATCATATCCTTTAAATAGGGGGTCTGACCCTAAATTAGGGTTTTCACTCTGAGCCTAGTACGCCCAGCGTACTAGGTGGCTTCCGTGTCAAATGCACGCATATGAGTACGCTGAGCGTACACTCGCGTACGCCTCGCATACTCATTCACCACCTTTTCTCATAAAGGGACTAAAATGGCCAAATACTCAAAAGACCAAGCGTCACGAGGTATAACTAATCTCAGGATGTTACAGATTATAAATCAAAAAGACTCTTGTGTTTTCTACAAAGCTAGTGGAAGCGTAGTAGGATTCCTAGTCTTATATGTAGTCAACATACTAATCCTTGGAACAAGGATCTATATAGATAGATCATGGCAGCTTAAAAGATTAAGTAAAATTGAATTAATTGTCAAGGATCTTAAAGAGCTTAAGATAAAGGCTTTGAGAAAGTTATCATGTCAAATACCACATGCCATGATTTTGAGCAAAATCCTAATGAAAATGTTTTGAACTAGATAATGTGATTGTATTTCATATGTTGCTACAATTAGATTAATCATATATGTCATGATTATGCATAATGGCCAAATAAGTCATATGCTTAGAGCATGTCGAATGATACTAGTATAATCCGAGAACAAGTCATTATGTGACTTATAGGAACACCCTAAGGTACTTACGAGAACTATATAAATATTCCTAATCTGCAGAGTATTTGAAAGAAAACTATGTTTAAATTTGTTGCACATGTGCTAAACTTCCAAATAGATTGAGATGATTCCTAATCACAATCGGGCGTGTCCGCATTATGAATAAAGGAGAAAGTTACATGGTAGTGTTTCCATGTAGATTTTAATTACAATTACATATCAGAGTGAGAGTATATTGTGGTTTGGAGAACCACATACAAAGATGCTTAATGTATAGTTGATTATGACCATGAGTAATCCCATTACGCAAGTATTGGTATCTAATTCATATTTATGCATCTAATACATTCTTAATAGTTTTCTTTATATATGAGTTATGTATAAAACTGAAAATGTTTATATTCACAAAGTTTATATAAATCAAGTTTGTCAAATCTACTTAGCAAAGATCCTTCATTAACTAAAGCATGAAATTCATGTTGGTGCTATAGGGCCTTGTTGATATAAGTAGATGTATTTGATTGAAATTTTGTATTTAGATATTGGAACAATAAAAGCAACAAATATTGTAATGAGTTGAGATATTGGATATGAGTCTTTCATCAATAAATTGGTGTGTTCTATATTAGCATGTTTAAATCCTTGAATAATTGTCGTTTATATTTATGGGAGCATTTATGAGGTAAGACTAATATGGGTGGGCTGGTTGATTCTCATGAAAATGAGAATAGCAAGAGTTGCTACCAACTTTGTAGATACTTGATTAGGAGAATAAGTATTGGACCTGACCCGCATCAAAATCACTTTATGGATTGTAGTCATGAGCGATGTTTTGATCAAGGTTGTATCTTTGTATTCTTAGACCTTAGATACATTTTTAGGACTTGATGTGTAGGAATTGTTGTGCTTTGACATGGTTTAACGATGTTCCATAAAAGGTAGTCATAAGGGATATCATTGGGTATGGCATGAACTACATTGATAGGCATATGTAGTCAAGATGGGATTTGTCCCTCTTATTCGTTAAGAGTTAGACATATAAGGCCTTAAACAACGTTGAACTCTAAATGATATTGATCGTGATCAATATCTCATGTTCAACATGATGTTTGAGACAAAGGAATAATTGATACCACACCACTAGTAACAATTGTAGCTTACAACTCCTGGAATTGGTTGTTAATGAGATAACATCCTTCATATGTTAGGGCCAATAGCCCATTGGTAGATGTCAGATACTGTCTGTCAGTCTGTAATGAATCTTATGCAAGTGGGATATTGTTGAATCTATATTCCCAAAAATCATTATTGAGTAACATTGCTAATAATATATAATCCTATAGGGTCAAACCTTTATCAAGTTGACATATTTTGTATATTTACTATTAATGTGATTATTAATGAATAATATCAATTCGTGTATTTTAATTAGGGATATTTATTATTTTATGAAAATAATAACTATACGAGAGTATAACTAGTTATTATTTAATATGGTATGAATTAATAAGTCCTGCACAACCTTTTGGACTAGTTGGATTCTTTTGTCTTTTACCTAAAGATAAAGTTTATATTTTATAAGATTAAAGTTTATAAAAATTAAAGAATTCATCCTCTTTTGAGTGGTATGGCCAAATTTAATAAAGAAATATGGAGCCTACTTGCCAACCTCCATGCTTTGTCTCCAAATGCTTCTAAAGGCTACAAATACTTTAGATTATTTTAATGTAAAACCCTTACCTTGCATGGGATATAAAAGGGGACTCTTTGCATGAAAAACTAGCTAGTTCTTTTGTCTTACATTCATCCCTTCTTTCTATCAAAAATTGTGAGTATGAAGAGCTTCCTTCATTTTGAAGTTTGGTGCTTTAATTTGGTATCTAAAGCTTCCTTGATTTGTCTCCTTTAGTTCTTATTTGAGTTAAGAACTTAAAGGCTTAAGACACTCAAGAATATAAGAACGAACTAGCATTCTAAGTGCCTTACTCTTGATGGTGGATACACAGAGAAAATCATGCTCTTCGATTTTTTGCTATCTTCATCAACACCCCAAAACCAAGTGGGTTCAAAAGCTTCAAATGTTCTTATTCCAAAAACTCTACGGTTGTTTTTATTTCATTCTAACCTCTATAAATGGATCCTTGATGGTTTGATTTTGTTATAAACTAAAAAATAAATTTGTTATTGGCTTACTCGTTTGGCTCAATCTAATGGGATCGACACCAATGGGATGGCTCCGTTTCCCATCAGCAAGTTAGGTGTGACTGCTATAAGGAAGATACGGTATATGGTATGGGGAGCTTATCAGATTATGAGGATCTCTTATGATGATATCGTTCCGCCTCCTAGACAAGTGGAGCTAGAGCATATTCCTAAGCCTACATTTGAGAGGCGAAAAAGACCTAGGTGCTCACTAGAGGCTACTCGACAGGAACCTGAGCCTGAGGTTGACTTCCACCACTTGTCTCGATGCATGGATGTTCTACATGAGGAACATCATACCATCTTACGAGCTTAGCAGTGAATCATGTCATCTCTTACCAGAATTATGGGGTTTCATGGGATGGATTTTCCACCCTTTCCATGATCAGACCATGAAGTTGGCCCTTCCGGCACACAACAGGGGATACTAGTGATGACGACAGCGGCGGCGATGAGGAAAAGGAGGACGAGTACACGAGCGATGATGGCGATGGTGATGGTGGGCAGATTTGATTTGGTGATTTGTTGTATTTTGTTATTGGTTGTACAGATTTGACATCTTTTAATACATTTATGTATGTTATATTTTTATTTTTGATTTGTATGATCTATATGTGTTTATCTTAGTTTATCAATTACCGAATCTACATTTAGTTGGTGTATTGGTCTGTCCATAACTAAACATAGGTGATTAGTCTACATTTAGTTGTGGTTTGACATACACACTTTGATTTAGTTAGTACAATTGATCGTTATATCAGATGCTTCTGATTAGTATATCTAAATGTTCTGGATTTGAGATTATTATGTTTGTTAGTACTTCTAGACTATCAAATAAGGATCAACTAGGTGAGAAGCAACGGAGGGTAGGACTATTTTAGCATATAGCCGTTTTGAAATCCAGCAACCCAAGTGACAATTCAAACTAGTCACTTTTCCCGTAAGTAGTCTATCAGTTGTGTAATTAATATTAATACTTTTATTTACAAGTTTGAGGATAAACCTTATCGGAGTATATGCCCTAGACTATAGTCGTAATTTCCTAAGGGGTTACTGGTTCGCTATAACCTTCGGCTCTGATACCATTCTCTGTCACACCCTCGACCGGTGGCGGAAACGTTGAGTCGTTACAGGGTACATTGATTATCCAAATCACAGAGCATAAGTTGAACAACGTAATTCTTTTATTAATAACCCACAATTACATTGACTCTTACATGATAAAATCTAGCTAGTCCCATGCTTCTTGTCCTTCCTTGTAACGATCTTTTCTCCATTTGATTTCCTAGGAATACATGGGTTTTGAAAACAATCAACATAATTTTAGTGAGTTCATAGGTTTTATAACTTTAAAAGTACTCTTTGAGATAGGATCTTTGTTTATGAATATATAGACTTTCAAAACTTTCTAACACTATCAGTTTCTAGGGAATATTTTCTTTAACTATCTTTAATTCATAACTTATCATAATTTCCTTTAATATTTGATTCACTTCTTCCATCTTTGAGATTTGATTTACACACTCGATTAGTTTCGAGTGGTTATTTGATAAGATGCTTAGGAAAGTATCAATCTTTATTTTTTAAACATATACCTTATATCTTGAGTACTTATCCTATGTGAACCTCATCAAACCCACACATCATTCTCAACATCGCATCCATCAAACCTACAACTTGGAAGGAGAAGGAGAGGTAGTTTGTACGATCTTGAACAGAGAAGAAGGAAGGAGGGGGTCAATTCCTTAAAGAGCTAAAATCAAATAAAAAAATAATGGAAGGGGGTTGTGATCGAGAATCGATTAGAAGGGGAAGAGGGTTATGATCTTTGGTGAGTGTGTGTGTGTGTGATGATTGAGGGTGAAGACTGAAAGAAGAGCAGCGATCGATTTCTTGTAAGGGTACAAATTGAGTTTGAATCGGCTTTAGAAGAAAATAAGGAGAGTTTTTTTGGTACGAATTGATCCCTGGACTTATTTTTTGGCATTATAGGGGCACAATGTGAGTTTTTTTGGTCTAAAAGATCACTGAAACGGCTATTACAGGTTGAAAGGGACTAAAAGAGCATGTCATATCCTAGTTTAGGGACCCATAAAGTCCGAAAAAAAATTTAGGGACTCAACGAGTAAACCCTAGAAAGTTTGTAGGGTATTTGTGTCATTTCCCCTTAACATTTTGGACAAATGAGACTTTGAGATTTAGCTACATACAAATAAATAAATAAATAAATAAAACAAAATAAACCCAACATAAATTAAAAGACGGATGGAAATGATGTCACACTTGCTACAATCCATATAGATGTCACGTTGCCACAATTTAACCAAAATTTGTCTTTTATATAGCATGGGTTGACATATTTACCATAATATTTTTTGGTAAATTAATTAATATAAAAAATAATCAAAGAGCAAGTTTTGTAGGTTTTATAATAATAATAATAATAATAATAATAATAATAATTAAAAATAAATCAATTTATTTAATACAAATAGATTTTATAAGCTCATGAGGGTATTGTGTAATTTCTTAAAATCAATTTTGAAGAGATATTTTAACTTTGAAGTAGGATCTGTTATTATTAGACCAAACATAAACACATAAACACATTGCAAATCTGGTTGTCTTCTTCTATTAGAAAAAAGTTTACAAGCTTACGATCCAAAACATAAACACATTAAACCCTAAATAAAACCCAAGCCAATATACACTCTTTCATTGGTAACTATCAGCCGAGTTGCCAAGCCGAGCTTGGCATGCCGAGGGCGCGGCCGAGAGCTCGGCTCAGTGTATGTCGAGCTAGCCGAGGTGGTTACCGAAGCCACTCTTGAGTGGCCTAAACAGGTAGATTTGATATTTTCATGTCGATTTCCGAAACCAAACTTGTGTCGTCAGAAGCATTTATTCCATATTAATTGATGTGTCTTTTAGTTCCATTCAAAAACTTACTGTAGTAAGTACGTATACATTAATTAAACAGTAACCAAAGGCAACCGTTGGAGTTGAAAACAAAATGCATTCATATTTTGCGTGGAGTGGAGCCACCCAATTATTTACCTAATTGAATCTAAGTAAATTTATAATTAGTTTTTTTAAAAACAATTAAATTTCGATCAATAAAAATCCTCCTTAATAAATGAAGTTTTTTTTTGACACATGTCAATCTCTCATGTGTTTTGACACTTGTCATTTTGTGGTATTTTTGAAATAAATATTATTCACTTGTCAATTTTTGGTTTGTTTCAACTTTTAATATTAAAGTCTTATATTTATATATGTAAAGTATTAAATTTCAATAAATACATTTTCTTTTTCTTACTTTAAAATTATATATTAAAAATTATTTTTTGTTTACATTCTAATGTTTAATCTTTTTTTTTAAATCAACTCGTGTAATACACGGGTTTCACACCTACTAATTTAATAATTGAGAATGATGTCTATATTGTAAAATTAAGTCTCTTTTTAACCGACTATTATTTTTTTTGTTGAACACTAAAGATTTTTTTAGAGAAAACAAGAGGAGCTGCTGACTATTAAAATTTAATATATATTATTATATTTACTACAAACGTTATATCATTAAAATAAATTAATAATCACCTAATTTCTTTAATTTTGAAGTATTAAATACGCATAAATTATTTACTATTCTTTATACCGCTTTGGACCCAATTATTTACCTAAGTTTTAAAAACATGAATAATGCATGCATTTGTGGTGAGGACCGGAGAGTCTTTGTCTTCTTGTGGTGACGGCCGACATCTTTTATTTAGAGTTTTAATCTTTACCTAAGTTATAAACAAAAAATTGAAACTTGCTTTCAGTTTCAATATTATTACTACGTACTTAATAAATTAGAGATTCAAATTTTTCGGAAAAAATATATATAATAACAAATTTCGACTTTTATTATTATTATTATTATTATTATTATTATTATTATTAGTATTATTATTGTAGAATTAATATATATATATATATATATATATATATATATATATATATATATATATATATATATATATATATATATTATTTCGATGCGGTTGTTGACACGACCATGTAGGAAAAGAAAATAATTAGGGGAAATAATTGAAAACTATTATCATGACAAAAAGTTCGTCAAAATGGCTCATTAATGCACATTTAGTTGTGTTTTAATTAAAAAAATATTGTAAAAAAGGGGTTTTAAGTTTTTTTAATTCATTTTAAAGTGAGAACTCGTGAGAACATCTTAAAAAAATTTTAAAAAAAATACAAATCATAAAATCGAGTATAGATCTATGTCCGGGAGAAAAAAAATTGGAAAAGAAAAATTAGATTATTAAAATTGAATCATTAATCATAATGATGTAAAATAAAAAAAAAAATAAAATTGAATCATGGATCAATTTTAACGATGTCTGTCAGTCAGTTATACAGGGTGCATGAAGGAAAGCATGAGTTTCCAGGAATGCTAGGTTGTATAGATCGCATGCATTGGGATTGGACATTGTGCCCCAATGCATGACGTGGTCAGTATATACGAGGCGACCACAGTGAGCTGACAATTGTCCTAGAAATAATTACCTAACATGATCTTTGGATATGACATGCATTTTTTGGTGTAGCTGGTGCAAACAACAACATCAATGTTCTGGACCAGTCGCATGGTATTCAACGATATCTACCTTAGAACGGCGAACGATATATTTTTTCAAGCAAACAAGGTAGCATATAAGTGCGGGTATTATCTTATTGATTGTATATATATATATATATATATATATATATATATATATATATATATATATCCTTCCTTATCTGTTTTTGTGAAATCGTTTAGATGTCCGAAAGACGGAAAAAAAAAAGAAAAAAGTTTAAAGAGGCGCAAGAGTCGGCTAGCAAGGAGGTGGAGCGAACATTTGATGTACTTAAGATGAATTGGCAAGTACTAGCATTCGGGGCACAATCATATGAAGTGAAAATATTGCAACACGTAATGTATGCGTGCATCATATTACATAATATGATTCTTAGAGACGAAGGAAGAGCGATATGACGAAAACGAAGTTTTGCCAAATGTCGAAGGAGTAACTGTTGGTACGCAAAAGTATAGGGCAATTAGAAGAGAAGTATACGATCGCGACATTCATGACCTCATTCGTGCTAATTTGGTGGAACACATTTATATGGCTCACATTCAGCCGCCGACGGAGTGTTGACACGATGATTTGTTTGACAAACTAGGTGAGGATTTGGATATGTTTGTCGAGAGCGAGCATTCGGATGACGATGACGAGAATGACGTTGATGAGAATGACGATGAAGATTATGTCGATGACGAGGATGACGATTCCGAGTGACATATTTTGGTTTTTTTAAAATTCGGATATTAATTATGATTTCTAAGTTGTGTTTTTTTTAATATTTGTTGTTTTCTAGTATTTTTATTTTTAATATTGCTTATTTTAATGTGATTTTTAATTAATAAATGGTTTTTATTTTTATTAAAAAAAAAAGTGAAGGAAGCTTTCTATACACACCCTGACGTTTGGTGAGGGAAAAAAAAGTAAGTAAAATGATAACGTGACAGGAAAAAGGTGAGGGAATCTTCCCGTACACACCCTCAAACTAAAGGAGCTCAAAACCACAGTGCTCGCTGAAACCACAGTGCTTCCGCTTAATTCGTTTGTCGTGTGTGTCTATATATATATATATATATATATATATATATATATATATATATATATATATATATATATATATATATATATATATATATATATATATATATATGTGAAAGTTATCATGGCTGAAACAGACAACATATGATCTTCATATATAGGATGTTATGAATGTTATTGTGTATGAACATGCATGTGAGCACATGTAAAACACAACCTGTTTTTTGTATTTTAGTAAGTTTTTGTATATTCAAGATGATGTCAATCAATGCTATTGTTGGACTTTTGTGATGAATCAATCATTATACAAGTGATTAACAGTCAAAATAATCACAAACTGTTTATTCTTTTCAATCCGAACTGTTACTTAATACATAGATGTTACGTCATAAGCTGTGGTCTGATTCCTTAATTGAAAACAAATTGTGTTCAGATTATCTTCTGAGCACCGACGTTGGAAAATGAAAGATTGCTTAATTTACAAAAGGATATGTAACAATTTTTTGTAAGTTAAATGCAATTTAGTTCACAATATTTTAACATCCATATATGACACACTGATTGTGTTTCAAAATGTTACAAAATTTTGTTTTATTTGATAGGTAATTTTTTGGTATCCCTTTTCAATGTTTGACTCACATAATTCATTAATACTCTTCCACTATCATCAAAATGCATTAGATACTTATTTTAGTTATTAAAATAAGACTATTATATCTCATCCTGTTCAAAAAAAAAATAACCTAATAAATTCAGAGTACTAGACTAAAACTTTAGCGACAAATCCAGATCCAGGATAGAAATCTTTAGTGGTGAAAAAAATGTCAATACTAAAGCAAACAGAATTGGCGACATTTTTTGTCGCTAATTGTCTGCAAAAATATCAAAATCTGACTAATTAATGTTAACTAACAAGATTAGTTAGAGTTAGTTAGAACGTTTTCTGTTAGAAAGGGCATTTTTGTAATTTTGTTAATTATTCAGTTAGATTTGTTTCTTCTGTATATGTATGGTAGCTTGTAGTCTGTATTCATTCAGTTGAAGAAATACGAACAGAAAATCATGAATCTCTCTCTCTCTCTCTCTCTCTCTCTCTCACAATTTTACTTTCTCTCATCTCTAACATGGTATCAGACTTATTGATCCGTTTTTCTTCATTCGTTTTTCAATCAATCGTTCGTTCTTGATTCTTCAATCAATTCTTATTTTCTTCAATTGTTACTCTGTTTCATCGATTCAATTTGGGGGGTTTTTTGCAGCGATGTCTCAATCTGGTAACGCATCAATTCAATCCAACATCATTGACATTTCAAGTCCTTTTTATCTTGGATCATCTGACAATCCAAGCAATGCTCTTGTTACTAACGTGTTTAATGGAACCGGTTTTTCTGCTTGGAAGCGTTCCATGACTATTGCTCTTTCTGCTAAGAACAAATTAACTTTTGTTGATGGAAGACCACCAAAACCTCCTGCTAGTTCATCATTATTTGCGAATTGGTCCAGAGTAAATTCCATGGTGATTAGCTGGATACTCAATTCACTTCATCGCAATATTGCTGAAAGCTTAATTTTCCTTCCAACCGCTGCTGATATTTGGAAAGAACTCAATCATCGTTATGAACAAGCAGATGGAGCTCTCATCTATCAAATTCAACAACAATTGTATTCTCTATCACAAGAATCGGACGATTTCTCCACATATTTCACGAAATTAAGCAAAATTTGGGATGAACTTCGAATTGTTCAAAGCATTCCTGACTGTTCATGTGCTGCTGCTTCAGGTATTGCTAAATACCTTGATGATCAACGATTTATTCAACTCCTCATGGGATTGAATGATACTTCTAAGATACTTCGTGGTCAAATATTGATGATGAAACCACTTCCAAGCTTGTCCATTGTTTATTCTATGATTGTTCAAGAAGAACGACAGAGAGAAATCAATATTCCTTCAAGTGTTAATCATGAGATGATTGCTATGAATGTTTCACATGAGTCTTCTTCCAATTTTTCGAAGAAGTCATTAACCTGCACTCATTGTAAGAAAACAGGACACTCCAAATCCCAGTGTTACCGGTTAATTAGATTTCCAACCAATTTCAAGTTCACAAAAACAAAGAAAGAGGAGCCAAAATCTACTGCTCAACTTGCTACTACTGATTCTTCTCCTGCTATATCTCAAGAACAGTATCATCAACTCTTGCAACTTCTCAATCAACATACTCTGCCATCATCCAGCCAAGCAAATTCTTCTATTCTTCAAGAAGCAATGACATTTGATGGTAATGATTTCTCTTACACTCATTTTGTTGCAAATGTATACAAGTCTTCTACATTGCTCAAACCACATTTTTCATTCATCATAGACACAGGTGCAACTGAACATATGTGTTCTAATCCTCAACTTTTCTTGAATCTAACTCCTTTTACACAGCCACATTTGATTGGGCTTCCTAATGGACATTACTTGTTCATCACACATTACGGTGATATTCAAATTCATGCATCAATCATTCTCAAAAATGTGTTGTATGTTCCATCTTTCAGATACAATCTTGTATCAATCTCCAAGTTAACTTCACAGTTGAAAACTTTTGTCTTATTTACTGATGAGACATGTCTCATGCAAGACCCATCATTGAAGAATAGATTAGCTCTTGGAGTCATTGGCAAAAGAATAAACAATCTCTATGTGTTTGAGTATCATGAACTCAAACAACATCTATCTTACAGTTTTTCTGTTTTCAGTTCCCCTTTGTCATCTGTTTCTCATGTAATTCATAATCATTCTGATTCAAATGTTATGTTGTGGCATAAACGTTTAGGTCATGTTGTTATAGATAAACTCAAGCAATTCTTGAATTTGCCTTTGAAATACACTAATGATGATATTGCATCTTGTTTAACTTGTGTTCGAGCTAAACAAACAAGATTGTCATTTCCTCATAGTACTTCATTTTCCAAGGCTTCCTTTGATCTTATTCATGTTGATGTGTGGGGTCCTCATAAACACAACACATATGATGGTTATAAATACTTTATCACCATTGTTGATGATTTCACAAGACATACTTGGATTCATTTGTTAAACAACAAGAGTTATGCCTTCTCTATAATCCAAGCATTGGTCAATCTTGTTAAAACTCAGTTTCATAAAACCATCAAGTGTATTCGAAGTGATAATGCTAAAGAACTTGGCTCTAGTCATGATGGAGTTGCTTATTTTAAAGAACAAGGTATTATTCATCAAAAGTCAACGCCACATACACCTCAGCAAAATGGTCTTGTTGAAAGGAAACATAGGCACATTTTAGAAGTGGCTAGAGCATTATTCTTGTTGGAATAGTGTCTAAGGCTGCAACTATATTAGGCAAGTATTTGACCCGGTTGTGCATGGTCCTTTTGGGTTGCCTTCACCATAGCAACTTGATAGGATGATTTATTAAGAGAGAATAAATATTATTAATATATTATGAGAATAATATAAAGAATAATAATATTGTTATAAGTCATAAATTAATTAGAATTAATTTGGTGACTTAAAGAGATTAATTAAATAAGAGGGTATAAATTGTCAATTGTTTGATAGTTAAACTTTAGACTGTAAATCCATATTGGATAGATGGCGGACGGATTCTAGAAGCTATGGATAGCTTCAAATCGTCCAAGTCTATCTAAGGAATGGATTTGGATTGCTTTAAGAGAAGATTATCTAATTAGGGTTTAAGTTGTAACCCTTAAGGAGTCTACAAGTATAAATAGACCTGCCGAGTCAACTAATAAAATATTTAATATAGACAATTTAATTAATTATTTTGATTAATTTGGTAATTATCTTGCAAGAAATCTTGAATAAATCAAATATAGATAATTAGGAAATTAATTGTTAATTAAAATTATTTGTTATTTGATCCTCCATGTTTTAAATGTTTAAAACTTGTCCTCAAGTTTTGAAATTTATATTTTGTGATTAAAAGTTTTAATTTAGACAATTTAAATTTCAAACCCTAGATTTTAAAATGTTTAAAATATAACCCTATACTAATATAATATTACAAGATTAATATATATATATATATATATATATATATATATATATATATATATATATATATATATGTATGTATGTATGTATGTATGTATGTATGTATGTATAACTAAAATGCTAGTCTTACCGTTAGTAGGCCTCATTCACGAAGCGGATCTATAAGGTGGGTATAAGGTTGCGGCCTATAAAATGGCGCTTAATGGGTGTACACTCACACCCACCGCTTGCTTGATCGGTGGAGGGTCGTTAGCCGAACGGGTAGGATAGGGCAACCTCATCCTCTCATTAAAAGTATAATAAGTAATATAAAGTAACTACACATTTTTTAAAATTTCCCAATCTTAGTTACTTTAGGAAAAGTGAATTGATGCAATCCCATGAAATTACACTTTGCACCCTTGCTAAGAAGTTAGTGGAGCGTGTGTGGTTTACCGGCACACTAATTGGTTCTAAGCAAAGGTGGCAAAGGGTGATTCATTGTTTATCATAGTTCGATGGAGCGTGTGTGGCTTACCGGCACATCGAATAGGTGATCATTACAATGAAGGCACCATGTGAATTTGCATGGTAATTCACACCCGCTTTGTGATCCTCGGTATCCCCGTCACAAACTAGAGGGGCATATCAAGATTTAAACATGCCATTGAATAGTTTCAATGAATCTCATCCGAACCTAGAAATTCTCAATACATTTAGGACTAATAGTTAGGTTTTATGGTGGAGAATTAGTGAATCGTCATTCACTTACCTTCATATTATTTGCATGTTGGATTACGACATTCCTTTTCTAACATGTAAATATTGTTGTTGGATCCTAGCTCTAATTTTTCTTATTGGGTGATAATTAGGGATTCATATTCTAATCTATCTTTGTCCTTTCTATTTGTAGATGTCGAACGCAAACAACGCTGCTGCTAGTTCTTTCACGTTGATGAGCCTTTGCCAAAAGGTCACCTTCAATGGAACGAACATTAGCGAATGGATAAGATACATTCGCACCATTGCTCGCTATGAGGATAAGGAGTATGTCCTCGATGAGAAGCTCGAGAAGATCAACCCTGAGATCGCTACTCCGGCTGAAATTACCGCTTTTGAAACCCATGAGCGCGATGCAACGAAGGTACATTGCATCATGATAGCCACCATGAACTCCGAATTCCAAAAGTCCTATGAGGACATGTACCCGTACGAGATGCATCAAGACTTATTGGAGAGATACCACCAGAACGCGAGACAAGAGCGTTATGAGATTTTCACTAACATGATTTCCGCTAAGATGGGTCATGGAGAATCTCTTACCGTGCACCTGCAAAAGATGCAAAGGTATGTCGACCGCCTTCGCAATTTAAATGTTGACTTTGGGGAAGACTTGGCAATCGACATGGTGCTTCACTCTTTGCCTCCGATGTACAATCAATTTAGGATGACCTACCACATGAACAAAGAGGAGGTCACCCTAAGCAAAATCCAAGGTCTCTTGAGGGTCGCTGAGAGCAACTTCAAAGACAAGTATGTTGCACCAACTCCCAATCCACCCCCTGCTCCTGTCTTGGCTATTGGTCAAGGAAAGGGAAAGAAGAGGAAGGCTTCGTCTAAGAACTATCGCAAGGTTAAAGCCCGAGATGGTGCCTCTTCTAGTGGGACCAAAGTTGATCCCGCTAAGCCCTGCCCTAACCCTAAGGAGGCAGAGTGCCACCACTGCCACAAGATAGGACATTGGAAGAGAAGCTACCCACAATATCTGCAAGCCATCAAGGAAGGAAAGATCAAGCCATCTTTCGCAGGTATATAAACAATTAAATCTAACGATTCTAATCATGCTATTTCTTGGGTTCTTGATACCAGTTGTGGTTACCACATTTTTTCTAATGTGCAGGGACTAAGAAGAAGTAGGGATGTGGAGCAAGGAAGGATCAATCTAATCATGGGGAACAGAAGATCGTTGCATGTGACCAAGATTGGAGTGTATTCTTTAGTGCTTAAGAATAATTTATGTTTAGATTTGAACAATTATTGCTATTCGCCAGAAATGGCTAGAAACATCATTTCATTTCATGGTTTGTTTAGACAAGGTTTTAGATTTTCTTTTAATAATGAGAATGGTTCTATTTTGGCTTATCTAAATGGTGTCTTTCACTTTGAAGCTATACCATGTAATGGAATTTATGAAACTGTTATGATTATTGATAACTTAGAATGATGTTTTGAACATAGATTCTTCCACTAGTATGGATAAAGCATCCTTGTGGCATTGTCGTCTTGGACATGTCAACAAGAAACGCATATCCCAACTCCAAAAGGATGGAGTGTTGGAGTCATTCGATCTTAGGGATGATGAAACGTGCAAGTCTTGTTTGCTTGGAAAGATGACTAAATCACCCTTCACAAGCACGTGTGAAATGGGTGAGGGTCTATTGGACCTAATACATACCGATGTATGTGGACCATTTAGATCAACCTCGAAGGATGGGAACCACTTCTACGTGACCTTTACCGATGATTATAGTAGATATGGGTATATCTATTTAATCAAGCAAAAGTCAGAAACCTTTGAAAAGTTCAAAGAGTTCAAGAATGAAGTGGAGAATTAATTGGGCAGGAAAATCAAGATGCTTCGATCCGATCGAGGAGGAGAATACCTAAGTCTTGAACTCCACGATTATCTTAAGGAGTGTGGAATAGTTTCGCAATTGACGCTACCTAGGACACCACAGTTAAATGGTATGGCAGAAAGGCGTAATCTAACCTTGTTGGACATGGTTCATCTATGATGAGTCGTGCTTCACTATCAATCTCTTTTTGGGGGTATGCCTTAGAGACTGCCGCCCATATCCTTAACCGAGTCCCTACAAAGAACGTTTCCAAAACACCTCACGAGATGTGGACATAGAAAGCTCCCTCGTTGGCACATATCAAGGTTTGGGGTTGCGAGGCTTTCGTAAGACGAGATACTCACGACAAGCTCGAACCTTGAAGTGAGCGATGTATTTTCATAGGCTACCCGCAGAAATCCTTTGGATATCTCTTCTATAGACCGAAGGACAATGTTGTCTTGTTGTGAGGAGAGGAGTTTTCCGAGAGCGAGAACTCATAGGCCAAGGAGACAGTGGGAGGCAAATCGGGCTTGAAGAAATTCAAGAGTCGATAGATGAAGGAACCTCTACCGCTGGCACTCAACCCGAGGAGGAAACTCCGGTTGAACCGATTGACGAGTCCTTACCTCTTAGACATTCCGATAGAGTTAGAGTTCTACCCCAGTTTTATGGTTTTCATATTACTACCGAAGGGGACACGTATATTAGTGATGGTACACTAATAAATCTTGATGAACCTAATAGCTATAAGGAAGCCATGGCAGGCCCGGAGTCTGCAAAATGGAAAGAGGCAATTGATAGCGAGATCCAATCCATGTATGATAACCAAGTTTGGAATTTGGTTGATAATGTGCCCGGACGTAAGACCGTTGGGTGCAAGTGGATCTTCAAGAAGAAGACCGACGTGGATGGAAAAGTACACACATATAAGGCGCGATTGGTTGCGAAGGGCTTTACTCAAACTCCCGGAGTTGACTATGATGAGACCTTCTCACCAGTTGCGAAGATAAAATCTATTAGAGTGATGCTAGCAATTGCCGCGTTTCATGATTATGAGATTTGGCAAATGGATGTCAAGACCGCTTTCCTTAACGGAAAGTTAGCTGAGGATGTTTACGTGGCTCAGCCAGAGGGGTTTGTGGATCCGAAGCATTCGAATAGAGTGTGTAAGCTTGAGAAGTCCATTTATGGACTTAAGCAAGCGTCTCACAGATGGAATCTTTGCTTCGATGAGAAAGTCAAAGAGTTTGGATTTGTACGAAGCGAAGATGAATCGTGTGTATATGTCAAAGCCAGTGGGAGTATAGTAAGCTTCCTCGTTCTATATGTCGATGACATATTACTCATAGGAAACGACATCCCGACTCTGCGGGAAGTTAAGTCCTGGCTCGGGAAGTGCTTCGCTATGAAGGACCTCGGAGAAGCTTCTTACATTTTGGGAATAAGGATAGTAAGAGAAAGAAGTAAGAGACTAATTGGACTTAGTCAGAACACTTACTTAGAGAAGGTACTAAAACGTTTTAGTATGGAAAACTCAAAGAAGGGAGAATTACCGATACAAAGTAATGCAAAGCTGAGTAAGACTCAAAGTCCGAGTACCGAAGCTGAAATAGCAGAAATGAGCCGAGTACCATACGCTTCCGCAGTTGGCTCAATCATGTATGCTATGACTTGTACTCGCCCTAATGTAGCCTTCTCTTTGAGCATGGTTAGCAGATATCAAGGGAATCCTGGCAGAACCCATTGGATTGCGGTGAAGAATATCCTTAAGTACCTTCGGAGGACGAATGAATGGTTCTTAGTCCTCGGAGGGAGTGATGACTTGAAGGTGCGAGGGTATAGTGACGCCAGCTTTCAGACCGACAGGGACAACTACTGTTCGCATTCGGGCTGGGTTTTTACTCTGAATGGAGGAGCAGTGACTTGGAAAAGTTCCAAGCAGGAAACCGTAGTTGATTCAACGTGGGGATCAGAGTACATTGCAACGAGCGAAGCGTCGAAGGAGGCAATATGGCTAAAGAACTTCATCGGTGATCTTGGAGTTGTACCTGCCATAAAGGAGCCCATGGAGATTTTCTGTGATAATGTAGGAGCGGTTGCCTTGACCAAGGAACCAAGAGATCACGGTAGATCTAGACATATCGACAGAAAATATCACTTTATTAGACATCGTGTAGAAGAAGGACAACTCGTAGTGAAGAGGATATCATCAAAAGATAACCCAGCAGATCCGCTTACGAAGGGATTGAGTAGGGTTAAGCACTTGCAGCATGCTAGGAGTATTGGGCTGAAGGATGATACTAGCATAGATTAGATAGTATAAGAAACATCTAATAGATAAATGTAATTAACATTTGATGATTAAATAAAGGAGTTTTATTTATGAGTAATGTTACTGTCTTATGTTAATTGTTTAACTATTGTTTCATTTTGCATGTTTTGACTTCTAGATAATTGAGTTTATTAAGAATAATCGAATTATTCAAATTGTCCACAATCGTTCATATATTGGAAGTAGATATGAATGAAGATTGTCGTGAATTGGTGCGTAGATTGTCTAAATGGTATTAGACATGGCAAAAGATTGTTGCGATGTTCATGAGTGCTTATGAACTGGTTTTGAGCATTGGAACAAACCCGCGCTTGCTGGAATCACCTTATGGAATATGATATAAAAGGGTGATCGCAGGACGATAATATCATATTGTCTTAAAACCTAGATATATGGTTTGTTATTTATTAATTGATTGTACATTGATAATGCGAAAACGCATCAGTAACTCGGTGTTATAAAACGTATTGTTGTGTATAATTGGTTAATGAATAAGTAAATGCATATAAGTCGAAGTTTATCTGTAACTTTTATCTAAGAAGGTAAAAGCGATATCTAGGCCGCTCGATGATTTGATTTGACTTATGTGCCAGGCCCGGTCAGAACTAAATTGATGTGTTCGATTAAGTTCTATGTCAAATAAATCAGAGATCGAGAAACCTAAATGCTTGACTAATCATTCCATAGAATTGTCAGCATGATATCTAACAGAGGACTGTACGATCCCTTATCTAAAGGACAAAATTGATTAGATCCGAGTTTGACAACGTCTTTGAGAGCTACGATTGCAACCCGGATTGTACTTGTGCATATAGTTACTAGACTTATCCAAGTGGGAGACTGTTGGAATAGTGTCTAAGGCTGCAACTATATTAGGCAAGTATTTGACCCGGTTGTGCATGGTCCTTTTGGGTTGCCTTCACCATAGCAACTTGATAGGATGATTTATTAAGAGAGAATAAATATTATTAATATATTATGAGAATAATATAAAGAATAATAATATTGTTATAAGTCATAAATTAATTAGAATTAATTTGGTGACTTAAAGAGATTAATTAAATAAGAGGGTATAAACTGTCAATTGTTTGATAGTTAAACTTAAGACTGTAAATCCATATTGGATAGATGGCGGACGGATTCTAGAAGCTATGGATAGCTTCAAATCGTCCAAGTCTATCTAAGGAATGGATTTGGATTGCTTTAAGAGAAGATTATCCAATTAGGGTTTAAGCTGTAACCCTTAAGGAGTCTACAAGTATAAATAGACCCTATGGAAAAGGGAAATCGGCACTTGATCTAAAGTAGAGAACCCCTGGCCGAATTCCCTCCCCTCTCCTCTCTCCCAAATCATCCTCCTTACTATTTGGTGTTTGTAAGCCATTAGAGGAGTGACAATTGTGACTCTAGAGCTCCAAGACAACAAGATCAAACAAGAGATTCAAAGGTATGATTCTAGATCTGATTTAGTATTGTTCTTATTCCTAAATTAGTCATTAGAAGTCTTGGATTCAAAGCATGTTTAATTAGAAAGCCTAGATCCAAGCATTAGGGTTTTGCATTCGCACATAGGAAAGTTCTTATGGCTAAAACCCATCAATTCTGTCAATCAGGAATAGGAGTACAATACTGGGGAGAGTGTGCTAAAACTGCTGTTCATATCATCAATAGGACATCTTCTAAAGTTCTTCAAAATAAAACTCCATTTGAAGCTCTATATGGTGCTAAACCTGATATGCATATGCTAAAAGCCTTTGGATGCTTGTGTTTTGTTTCTTCAACAACAATTGCTAGTGATAAGTTCATGTCTAGAGCTCATCCATGCATATTCCTTGGATATCCATTCGGACAAAAGGCTTACAAAGTTTTGAATATTGTCACTCAAAAAATACATATTTCACGAGATGTTAAGTTTTTTGAACATCTTTTTCCCTTACATGCTCTCACACCGGTTGAAAATTTTGTCTCCAACACTTCCTACATTCCAAATATTTCAACAGAAGATCATGTTTCAAATGACTTTCCTTCCCTTTTTGTCCCAATTCAACCATTCAATCCTTCATTTTCATCAAATTCCCAAAATACCCCTGTCCCACCCGTACAACTCAAAAGATCTTCAAGGAATCATATACCTCCCACACATCTACATGATTATGTGTGTAATGCTGCAATATCTTCTGATCTGAATTGCCCTCATACCATTACAAATTTTTGCATTAATAATTCTGAAGGTTATGCAGCTTGTAATTTGGTTCTTCATGATTCGTGTATTTTTCATGTGAAAAATAATATAACTGAACCGGCTTTTTATCATCAAGCCAAGGGCGTACCTGAGTGGGAACAAGCTATGCAACATGAATTAGCTGCTTTAAAAGAAAATGGGACATGGGACATTGTTAAACTTCCTAAAGAAAAAAAGGCAATTGCTTGTCGGTGGGTCTACAAAATTAAGCAACGATCAGATGGGTCTATATAAAGATAGAAGGCTCGTTTGGTAGCCAAAGGATTTACTCAAAGACATGGAATAGATTTTCATGAGACTTTTTCTCGTGTGGTCAAATTCACCACTATTAGAAGTCTTGTTGCTATTGCAGTCAAACGAAAATGGGACATACATCAGTTTGATGTAAACAACACCTTCTTACGTGGCGATTTACATGAAGAAGTGTATATGCGATTACCACCTGGACATGAAGCTTCTTCTTCCTCTTCACTTGTTTGTAAACTAAAAAAGTCTCTTTATGGGTTAAGACAAGCATCAAGGCAGTGGTATGCTAAACTGTCCACTGCATTGAGATCTAAAGGATATTCTCATTCTCCAAAAGAATATTCTCTTTTCTTAAAGAAATCAAATTCATCAATTACTATTGTTTCAGTTTACGTTGATGATATTCTTGTCACTGGTGATGACATTGGAGAAATACAAAGCTTAAAAGAGCTCTTACATCATGAGTTCAAAATTAAAGATTTAGGTCTTTTACACTTCTTTCTTGGAATAGAATTCGATAAAATTGATCATGGCATGGTAATACATCAAACCAAATTCATCAAACCGTTACTCAAAGATTATCATTTGGATGATGTTTCTCCAGTTTCAAGTCCTCTTCCTTCTCAACCAAAGTTACTTCATAAAATGGACAATCCTCTTTCAGATGCAACTATTTATAGACAGCTCATTGGAAAATTGAATTTCTTATTGCATACTCGTCCTAATTTGGCTTTTTTTGTACGACACCTAAGTCAATTTAATCAAACACCTTCTGAAGATCATTATTCTGCTATCATTCATGTTCTTAGATACATCAAAGGAACTCTTTCACAAGCTTTATACTTCAATGATTCAAAGGATTTCCACTTGGAAGCATTCTGTGATTCGGATTGGGCGGCATGTCCAATTACTCGAAAATCAGTCAGTGGTTACTACATTTTATTTGGTGGATCTCCAATCTCATGGAAATCCAATAAAAAATCAACCATTTCCTTATCATCTACAGAAGCCGAGTATCGTTCAATGCGAAGGGTTACTGCTGAACTTTTATGGCTAAGTCGTCTTCTTGATGAATTAGGAATTGAAGAAATTACTCGTATACCCCTTAAATGTGACAACATGGCTGCAATATACATTTCTTCAAATTCGGTATTTCATGAGCATACGAAACATATTGAAATCGATTGTCACTTCGTACGAAACAATGTCCAAGAAGGGTTAATTCGGTTGTCTCATGTTGATACTTCCGAACAGTTAGCAGACATTCTTACAAAACAAGTTCCAAATTCTCGACATATACAAGCAACATCGAAGCTTGGTCTGATTAATGGCCACAAGCTTGAAGGGGGTGTTAACTAACAAGATTAGTTAGAGTTAGTTAGAACGTTTTCTGTTAGAAAGGGCATTTTTGTAATTTTGTTAATTATTCAGTTAGATTTGTTTCTTCTGTATATGTATGGTAGCTTGTAGTCTGTATTCATTCAGTTGAAGAAATACGAACAGAAAATCATGAATCTCTCTCTCTCTCTCTCTCTCTCTCTCTCTCTGTGTCTCTCTCAATTTTACTTTCTCTCATCTCTAACAATTAGAGCAACGAAATTATGTCACTATTAGGGAGGAGGAAGTCGTTCCCTCCCAACCCATCGAACCCACTGCCACATCAATTTTTGTCTCTTCTTTTTCTTCATCTTCTCCAACCCACAACATACGGAAATCCTATCTTTTTCAACCCACTCAATTAAAAAAAATACAAAACAACTAAGGTACAAGTTTTAAAACACATGGTACAAAAGAAAATAAGAAAGAGAAAGTAGAGAGAGATGATGAAGTGGGTTAGTGAAACCAATCAACCCAGTCATTAAAACAGGAGTGGTATTGTCGATAACTCCATTGCTAAT
Organism: Lactuca sativa; assembly: GCF_002870075.4. Classification (NCBI taxonomy): domain Eukaryota; kingdom Viridiplantae; phylum Streptophyta; class Magnoliopsida; order Asterales; family Asteraceae; genus Lactuca; species Lactuca sativa. Next base: position 132,049,413 of record NC_056624.2, read on the forward strand.
TAAGATTTTACATTTGATTGTTTTGTATTTTTTTTTAATTGAGTGGGTTGAGTTGGTTCAAAAAGATAGGGTTTCCGTGTGTGGTGGGTTCGGAAAGATGAAGAAAAATAAAAGAGAAAAAGTGATGTGACAGTGGGTTCAGTGAATTGGGAGGGAATGACTCCCTTCTCCCTTATAGCAATGGTTTTTTGGAACCATGGTGTACATGATATGACCTATTATTTCTAATAAATTTCCGTTTATTGCAACCATATATATAGATGCAGCATTAAAAATCAGTGAATAATAGTGATAAACAAGATTTTTTTTACAAAATCCAAAACAAAGAGTATTTGGTTCTAACATGACCATCAAGAAACTTCCCATTTTCAGATTCTTTAACATGATTTAACAAACAACATGAAAACTACCCTTACGACAATCGAGCACAAACTCCCAAATCCTCAATTCTTCGGCCTTTAAGTTTGTATAGATGATTCTATGATATTTTCAATCTCATGCATGAAATAACATATTAGGAAGGTGTTTATTATCATGTTGAACCCCTTTAGGCAATATTTCTTAGTCTTTGTCAAGTTATTTATGCACAACATGTTTCATATAACAAATATAAAACCTAAATTCCTTTGGTTCTTCAGAACATATAATGCCAATGGGTCTTAAAGTCTCAATATGCAATAACATTTCCAATATGACTTAATTTCGTTTCTTAAACTAATTACGATTTTAACCATAGTTTCAAGTAGATTATTTCATCACATAGTTGAGACACATAAGTGTACCCTTGTAGTTAAATATGTTGAAACAAGTGATAACAAGTATGAATTGACTCACAATTTCTGATAATTATTATTGAGAGTGAAGGGGCTTTTTATAGCCGGTACAAATTAACAACGAAAAATAAACGGGAAAAACTGAGAGCTAAACAGAATTGACTAAAGTTCTCTAATTTCACAAAGAAGAAAGGGGATGATCAGGTAAACCGGGTTACCAAATCAACGACTCATGGCTTGGGCCTTATTCGAACTGGACTCAACTAAACTTGGGCTAATAAAAACAAACAGACTAACCCAATAAATTTCTTCCCTTAAACAAGAAAGCATCAAGCATCTTGTTTAACATCTCTTACTCTGATCTCTTCTCTGATAAACTCAAATGTCGCCGAAGTCAAAGGCTTCGTCATCATGTCTGTCAATTGCTCCTTAGTTCCACAAAACTTTAGCTTGATAACGCCTTTGTTTACCAATTCTCTGATGTAGTGATACCGAACATCTATGTGCTTTGTTCTTCGATGCATTACAGGATTCTTTGACATTTTTATTGTTGAGCAATTATCATACATAACTTCTACTGTTCCCACCTTTTCTTCAATTTCCTCAAAGAGTCCTCTCAGGCATACACAATGGCAAGTACAAGTTGTAGCTGCGACATATTTCGCTTCTGTTGATGATAAAGTGACTACCTCTTGTTTTCGCGAACTCCAACATATTGCAGCTCCATTGAACAGACATACATATATCCAGAAGTGCTCCTCCGATCTTCTAAATATCGAGCATAGTTACTCTCAGTGTACACCCTTAACTTTTGACTCTGATCCTTCCCATAGTGTAGCCCATAATTCAAAGTTCCTTTTCCATACCTTAGAACTCTTTTTTCCACTGCAATATGCTCCTCCTTTGGTTTTGCCATGAATCTAGCTAGCAAACTAACTATATACATAAGATCAGTATGTGTTACCGTTAGATACATGAGACTCCCTATGAGACTAATGTACACAGTAGTATCAACATCCTACCCTGCTTCAAGCTTCATGAGTTTGGTACCTGGGACAATTGGGTTTTTCACACCATTTGCTTCACTCATACTGAACCGTTTTAGAACTTCCTTTGCATATTGATATTGACACAAGGTAATTCCTTTTGGGCTTTGATTCACTTCTACACCAAGGAAAAACTTCATTTTTCCCAAATCTGTCATCTCAAATTCCTTTTGCATGGATTGTTTAAATAATCTACATATTTCAGTGTCGTTTCGAGCATAGATCAGATCATCCACATACAGACTTACAAAGATTATATTTTGCTTCATCCTCTTAATAAACAGAGTATGATCTTGGCTGCTTTTCTTGAAACCTTCACGCATGAAATACCCTTCAATTCGATTAAACCAAGCTCGAGGGGCTTGCTTTAATCCATATAGTGCGCGCCTCAACCTGTACACCTTGGTCTCTTCACCTTTTCTTATGTAACCTTTTGGTTGAGTAACATGTACTACTTCCTTGAGTTCATCATTCAAGAATGCGCTTTTGACATCTAGCTGATAGACTGTCCAATTTTTTTGTGCAGCCACTGATAAAAGAGTATGTATTGTGTCCCATCGAGCAACTGGTGCGAAAACCTCATTGTAATCTACTCCTTCACGTTGATCATACCCCTTTACCACCAGTCTCGCTTTGTACTTATCCACCTTTCCAAGCTCGTTTACCTTTGTCTTGTATACACATTTTACCCCTATGGGTTTGGTGCCAGCAGGTAGATTAATCAAGTCCGACGTGTGGTTTTTTTCTATAGCCGTCATCTTAGAATTTATAGCTTACTCCCATTTTTCTTCTCTACAAGCTTCTTCATAGGTTGTTGGATCATCCATAACACTATACATGGCGAATCCAGCTTCATATTCGTTGAACATTTCTTCACTCATGTAGTAGTCTTTTGTCCATGTAGGTGGTCTTTGATTTCGAACAGATGAGATATTTTGAGAAGTTGGTGTACTTTGAGTAGATGAGTTTCTGGAACTTGCTGAAATGGGACTTCTTAATTCTTCTCTTGTTTCTTCAGGTTGGGACATACTTTGATTCGATAGACTAAGTTCTTCAGAATTTTGAGTTGGGAATGTCTGTGAGGGAGTTTGATTCGATGGACTAAGTTCTTCAGAATTTTGAGTTGGGGATGTCTTTGAGGGAGTTTGAGGGTCATCTCTATCTTCACCTTCTTGTTGCCCTTTTATAATTTATTCATCATCTTTAACTATTAATTCTTGTTGTTGTTGGTACTCTTCAGACCAGTACCACGATGCATCTTCATAAAAAATAACATATATACTGATCACAACCCTTTGTGTTGTTGGATCATATAATTTGTAAGCTTTTGATTCTTGACTGACCCCCAAAAACACACACTTATGACTCCTAGCATTCAGCTTATTTCGGAATTGACCAGGTACATGAACGTGGCCTATAAAGCCAAATATTCTGAAATGCTCGACACTTGGCTTTAACCATGTCCAAAGCTCTTCTGGTACTTTTTCATCCAGACTCCTACTTGCACATCTGTTTATCACATGGCTTGCCCATCTGGTTGCTTCCGGCCAGAAGATTGTGGGTACAGACTTTTCAGCTAGCAAGCATCGGACCATGTTTAACAAGATCCTGTTTCTTCTCTCCGCGACCCCATTTTGCTGTGGAGTGTATGATGCTGTAAGTTGTTGCTTAATTCCCTGTTCTTCACAATGTATTTGAAGTGAACTCTCCACCCCTATCATTTCTCAGACATTTAATCTTCATGCTAGTTTCGATTTCCACCAATCTCTTAAAACTCTTAAACACTTCAAAGCTTTCACCCTTTTGTGACAGGAAATAAACCCAACACTTTCTAGTGTAATCATCTATAAACACAAGTATGTACCTTTTGCCACTAGTAGAGACTGGAGTGATAGGATCACACAAATCTGTGTGTATTAGCTGCAACTTCTATGTTGCCTGCCAACTGCTCTTCTTTGGAATTGGATCTCTGTGTTGCTTTCCAATAGCACAAGTTTCACATACACCATGCTTCTCTGTAATTGATGGTAGCCCTGTCACCATTTGTTTGTACAACATGGTTCTTATGGCTTTGTGGTTGACATGCCCAAATCTTTTGTGCCAAATTTGAGTGTTAGAGTCAACACTCACTTGCATACATTCAGCTTGGTGCGACTGGGGTGTGACATAGACAGGAAACATCCTGTTATTTGTCATATTTGATGAGATGATCAAACCTCTTGTTGGGTGGAAAACTCTACATACGTTTCCTTGAATGACAAAAGTCAGATACTTCTCTTGGAGCTGCCCAACGCTCATGAGATTTGATGTTAGAGATGACACATAGTAAACTTTAGTAATCCCCTATGTTATATTGCCCACAATAATTAAAATATTCCCTTTTCCCTTCACCTCTAACTTGTGATCGTTTCCCAGTCTGACCTTGTGTTGATACGTCTCATCAACGTGGATAAACCATTCTTTAGTACCCGTCATGTGATTTGAACAAGCTGAATCAAGAAACCAGAGCCCTTTCTTATTGGTTTTATCTTCTTTTCCTGTGGTCATCATCATCTCAATTTCTTTCTCATATGCTTCAATGTCAACCGCCTCCATCAATAATAGTTCTTCATTATCTTCAAATTCGACATAGTTTACTTGTCGAGCATCATTCGGACATTCATATTGAAAATGTCCAAACTGATGACATCTATAGCATTCAATTTGATACTTATCGAATTGAACCTCGTTTTCGCTTTGTGATCTTCCTCATCCACGCCCTCTTCCTTTAGCAGTGTTTCCTCTGCCTCGACCCCTTCCTCGTCCAGAGTTGTGGTCGTGTTCCACCTTCAGCACGTGCTCGTCATTCACTTTTCTTCTAATTTTTTGTTTGTGAATCAACAGGGAACTCTGGAGTTCATCTACTGTCATGTTGTTGATGTCTTTTGACTCTTTGATTGTACAAACCACAAAATTGAATTCTTTTGTCATGGTTCTTAGCACCTTCTTTATGATTTTCACTTCACTCATGTCTTCCCCTGCATTCCGCATATCATTTGCAATCACCATGACCCGCCCAAGATAATCGGTGACTGTTTCTCCAAATTTCATCTCTAGCGTCTCAAAATCCCTATGAAGTCGTTGTAGTTGAGCCCGCTTCACTCTGGCATTTCCTTTATATTTCAATTTCATCGCGTCCCAAATTTGCTTTGTCGTCTCCTTCTGCTTGATCATCTTTAGAATCGATTTGTCTATCGATTGGAATAAATAGTTGCAAGCTTTCATATCTTTGAGCTTATGTTCTTCATAATTTTTCTGTTGTGTCGTTGTTGATACTTCTCCTGGTTTGATTGTGTGATACCCTTCATCCACCACTCGCCAATACTCTTTTCATCGGAGAAGATTCTCCATCACCATACTCCAATGGTCGTAGTCTCTGTCAAATTTGGGTATACTAGGGCCATGAAACTGTCCTGTTTCCTCCCCCATAACAGCGATTTCTTGCTCCTCTCAGAACCTCTCGTGAATGGAATTATGATCTGATACCACTTGTTGAAACAAGTGATAAAAAGTATGAATTGACTCACAGTTTCTGATAATTATTATTGAGAGTGAAGGGACTTTTTATAGCCAGTACAAATTAACAACGGAAAATAAACAGGAAAAACTGAGAGCTAAACAGAATTGACTAACGTTCTCTAATTTCACGAAAAAGAACGGGGATGACCAGGTAAAACAGGTTACCAAATCAACGATTCATGGCTTGGGCCTTATTCGAACTGGACTCAACTAAACTTGGGCTAATAAAAACAAACGGACTAACCCAATAAAATAAGTGCATCAAGAAAACTTGTATCATTATCATTCACACTTGGACTTAGATGAAATAAAATCACAACACTTCCTCACCATTGATAATCTAGATGTCATTCTCTTGATTAATCTCAAGTTTACGAAAACAATTATAACTACTTACTAAACTCCTTACCATAATATGTTGATGTGTATAATCACAAACACACCCCCTACTACAAGTGACATATAAAAGGCTCTTCATAATCTAAATTGTTAATATATATAGTATGAGTGGGTATACCATATGCTTAACATAGGTTGAAAAACTAAGTTTTATTTGATTCTAATTGAAGTTTACTTCCTAGCAACGAATCAGCTGCTACCAAACATTCTTACATACAACACTCACAAACATCATGTATACATATGAATACATAAAGTACTATATCGTTATATTTTCAAGACATTACCTTCATATGCACACCTTATAACCTTTATTTCTAATGTTTTGAAGATTATAGCTACCTTTGTCAATTCATTTACTTCATTCACTAAGTCATCTAGTTTAGGCAACATAATTTACATGTACGGTGAAATACACTATAAGGGTGTTTGGCTTAGCTTATTTAAAAATGCTTATAACTTTTTATAGTTTATTAACATATAACAATGTAAAAACAAAGTTTTTAAAATAAGTGTTTGGACTAACTTATCCAGTGTCAAAACACTATAAGTTGATAAGTCATTTTTTGTGTTTGGCAAAATGGTTTTCTAAAGACGTTGGACAACTATAAGTTATAAGGAGTTTTGATAAGTTAGAGGTTAGTAACTTATCAAAAATGATTTATCTCTGGTTTTACATAGCTATACACTGTTTTTAAGAAAAACAATCTATCCATACATTCATTTTATTTAATACCGTTGTAAAACTTGGTAATAAGTTAGAAAACTCTTTTTTAAGCTTAATCAAACAACCTCATATTATTGAAGCTTCACCCATCAATCAAACATATTTCTTCATCATGGTTTGTCCTTCTCCATCATATAATGCTTACCTTTCCACTCATTTACACATCATACCCCGTATTTGAAATCAAATAAAAATACTACTGCATAATCACACTTCAATAAGGTCCAAACTCATTCCAAAACATTACTAATATAATTCAGAATAACTTTTGAGTTCTAACATTGCCTTGTACTTACTTCCATGATCTATGTACAACTCTTTAAAGCACACCCTTAATATATGAAATTATCGTCTTTAAGTTATTAATTTCATTTCATATATGGATGTTACATTACAAATGTTCTTTAAATATGGTCAAGTCAAAAACAGAAAAAAAAATCTTCATATCAATTTCACATGAACTAGATTAGATGTTATGATAATTTTAAATATGCAAAACACATCTTGTGTTGTGTGGCACCCATCGTGGTGACCGGGAGCTAGACATCAATAGAGAATGTTCATGTAGAAATGGAAAGAGGTGAAGGAATATATAAAGAAGAAAGCTTGGGAGAAAAAGTATTACTTTTGGAAAAGATAAAAAAAATAAATGGAGCATTTGAGGCTAGAATTAAGGGTAAAAGAAACTTTAAACTTCACTTTTTTTTTCCTACCAATTCTTCTACCTATTTAAATTAGTTTTGGGAATATTTTTCTAAATTTTTCTTCCAACCAATCCTTCTACCCATTTAAAATATAACTGTGTCGTATTACTATATTAAAATATCATTGAATTTCATTAAATAAGTATTAAATGTTACATATGTCATCATTTAATTTGATAGAAGGATTTGTAGAAACAATACCAGAAAATCTTGGATTAGTTACAAATTGTGTTATGATCAGGAAATTTTTTATCATTGATTCATCGCTAAACCCAAAGAAACAGTGTTGAGTTTTGTCGTTAATCTAATACTAAAACTTCGCTGACATTTTTCATAGACTTTTTGTTATTAATCGGTTTCTGATAATATCTCTCTTCAATAGTCATTGATACTCATATTTACTGTAGTTAAAAAAGTAAATCTTCAAAAATGGTCCTTACAATTTGGTGTGTTCTTTGGAGTACACTTACATTTCAAGTTATAATTTTCGTCCCTTTAGCTAATTTGGTCCATGTCAATTTGAAAAGCCTAATTTACCCCTTTGATTTAATTTTTACATTTATTAACATTTTTTAAATCTTTTTTATAACGTTTGTAGTTAAATAAAAAGTCAAGGGACCCCTACCCCCCTCTTCCCCATTCCATCTGCATTTCCCCACATTGATTCTTCCTCTAGACTGCCAATGATACTACCTCAACTCCAACCTCATATTCATCATCTTGGTTTTATTTGTGATTTATATTTTGAATTTTTTTTATGGAAGTGATAAGAAATTGATGTTGAATTTTGTTTGAATCTAGGTTCACAAGAAGAATGAATTACATTGTTTTATGAATCTAGAGTAACTACAAATTCTCAACTCTCACAAGCCTCGATGCCACAATGGTAAAAGGTGTTAATAATGGCACTTTTGATTTCCTATATTTTGTTTGATGAATGTCCATTCTAAGACTTATACCACCCGCAACTTAGGATAGAAGTTAACCTTAAGAAAAAAAATTCTATAAAATTGATAACTAATAATATTAAGTAAAATAAAAATAAATTATTTAAGATTTCAAATTTGCTTAATTTCAATAGTTAAATTAAATGTTAGGTGGTAGTTAAAAGTCAAAAACTTTGAAACTATGACTTAAGGAAAGACATGTGACATGTAAGTGGGTTTATTTAAGTAGAATATGGATTTGATTTGTAAGAATTTAAACACCTAATATTGAATTAAAAGATTCGAGACTAGATATGTTAACTAGAAAACCATCATGGAGTTAATCAAAATTAGAACGTTGAAGGGCCAATCTTGTTAATTATGCAAATTAAGTAATGACTTTTAATTAACTTCTTTAACTATATTTTGGACATAGATTGCAATCACTTCATACGATGGGAAGCTAGGGGTGTGTTAGTATCCAATTTTTATCGCAAATCAAGTGATTGGAAGAATTATCGAAGAACCTTAGTGAACCTATATCAAAATCTCTAAGGTGGCATTTGGTATAATGACTAAACTGGACTCAACATGACTGAACTGGATAAAAACAAATTATTGGAATTGACGTTTGGCAAAACTAGAATAATCATGGACATAATATTAAATCACCAAATTAACCTTGATAAAAAAATTAATTTAAAAAACCTTTCAATATCCAAAAACAATACAAAATCAAAAGTAGAAGCGTCTTATAACAAATTAAGCATAAGAATAATAAATCATGAGATAAAATATAGTTTTGGGAAACTGAATTACTTTGTGACCTTTCATGGGGAAAGTAAAAATTGAATAGACCCATCTTTATTGTTTCTATATTATGTCACCAGCTAAACTCCTCGACGAGTACTCTAACCTTCATCCTTTTGATTAATTTCTTTTTCATTCGAAAGATTGAAAGTCTGAAACTCTATCCACGCAGAATTTTCCATGAATCCTCGTCTCTCTACCTTTAACCACTACATCCTCTCAACCTGACACTCATCTAAATCCTCCACTGAGGTGCCTATCGTTCGATCCAGAAAAGAAACTCTACTCGAAGGGGGAACACAATCGGGTGCAGAAAACAAGAAAAACACTATGAGTCGAGATCAAGATTTCTCCTCCCAGTATTGCTCGTAATAGGTGATAAATTATTAATGTATGAATTTTTGAATAATTAATTACAGGGAATATGTGCTGAATATATAACAATTTACAAGAGGAATTATAGGAGCTACCAACGTGGGAATATTAAATACAGACAACTAATTTATGTAACATAATTATGGAGAAGATTGAGTTTTGAAGATATGATTGGGTCCATGATTTGTAATCATGAGGGATGATCCATAATACGCCCCCGCAATATCCAGGCTCCGTTGGAGACTCCGACCTTGGTTCGAAATTTTTGGAATGGGCCTCGAGATAGTCGCTTCGTGAGTGTGTCAGCTGGTTGATCTTTAGTGCTAATGTGATAGACCCGTATGAGACCAACTGCAACTTTTTCCCGAACGAAATGATAATCAAGTGCCACATGTTTCATACGCGAATGGTATACCGGGTTTGCACATAGATAGGTTGCTCCTGTGTTATCACAATATAAGTGTGGTGTGGTAGGAATTTGAACATGTAATTCGTGTAACAAGTTTTCTACCCAGACAACTTCTATAGCAGCATTTGCAAGTGCTTTGTATTCAGCTTCCGTGGAGGATCGAGATACCGCCATTTGGCGTGTAGACTTCCAGGATATTATGTTTGAGCCAAGGTATAATAGGTAAGTTGAAGTGAAACGACCCCCATCATTGGCATCCCCTCCACAATCAGAGTTTACAAACGCATTAAGTTCTAGGCTGGTTCCCCAATTTAGAAATAAGCCATAGTGTATGGTTCCTTTTAGATACCGCATGACGCGTTTGAGAGCTTGCATGTGTTTTGTTGTAGGGGCATGCCTATATTGCGACAAATCTATTTACCGTGAAGCACATATCTGGTCTTTTGAATGATAGATATTGTAGATGTCACACCCTCAAACTAGAACGACGAAAACGTCTGAGGGCGGATGGAGTGAATTCATGTACAGTATCATAACAATTGAATAGTAATGAAACATAGCAACTCAAACATTCATACATTGATAATAAAAGTTTACATTGCTTACAACACTTTTTTTATTCAAAAGTTAAATACAAATAACTAAAAAGTGGAAAACATGAAATGACGACATCGACCCTTAAGAAGGGTTGAATACCTGTCTACTGGTTTCCTGAGAATACAAGTGATTTTGAAAATTGTCAACTATAAAGTTGGTGAGTTCATAAGCATTTTGTATGAAAAGTGTCAACCATGCTTGATATGACTGTTATGCCTGAACGACGTTCTTCAGGCGTCGAAATTGGTAGACTTTTGTCACCCTAGACTTGCCGGGCTAACTATAGCGAACAACTGAGACGTGGGGTTGTCAATCCCGTATAGATCTATACACAACTGTCTCGCTCTCCCTCAAGGAGAATCTGGTTATACTGCAGGACTTAAGGTGTACGCTAGGTAGGTACGGTGAAGGAACGTCTCATAAGAGCATTAACAGATTTATGTGAACTATGACTCCTTTTTCTTGTAAAATGTAATAAGTATATCTTTGAAACTATTTATATAATCTTTTATATAAATATGAAAGTGTATTTTTTTCTAGTATGTAAATGTGAAATCAAAACATAATATTGTTGAGTTAAAACCCACTAAATTAGTACGTAACTATAATGCAACCACTTTTGCTAGAAAAACTATCTTTTAGTAAAAGTTTCCAAAAACCATGTGGTTTCATAATCATAACTTTTGTTATGATTTTATCACCTAGGTTGTGTTTGTTTTAACATTATGTATATCACAAATATTTATACCAAAAACTAGGAAGAACCATAACTTATGCAAATATTTTATCTTTAACATAAAGATGAAAATATGTAATTATATGTGGGATAAACAAAGTTTTTAGTTGTATTCCCCCCCCCCACCCCACCCCACCCCTAAAAACATGGAAAAACTTGAAAATATGGGGGTATAAACTCACCTTGATGATTTCGTGAGTTGAATAGAGGAAAAGTGAAGGAGATTTCGAGCTTAGCCGTGCACAACTTAAGGAACACCCGAAAATGGCTAGTGTTCCATGGACTCTAGCACATGAAAATGGTGTGTAAGCAAGGGGTTAGTAGTATAAGGATGTTAATAAATACAAGAGAAATATGAGTTACTTACCAAATGAATAGGGCTTTCATGAAGCAAAGCACCCTCCTTGAAGATGACACTCAAAATTTTGAGAGGAAGATAAGAGAAATTCTTGAGAGTAAAGTGAGTGGGAAAGCTTTTGAGTGTGTGTGAGGGTGTTTGCAGCCGAACACTCCTTAAATGGGCGGCGGGGGGGGGGGGGGGGGTGGTTGCTTTCCTTGTTATTTGGTGGGTAATTAGCTTAGAGACATGGTGGATAATTAGCATAGAAATATGGTGGTCATTAGTACATATGCATAGATATATGATGGTTAACTGTATTGATGTTTGTGGGGTAAAGATGAGGTGTCACAACCTTCTAGAATTTCTTTTCTCTTTTTTTTGTCTACTCCCAACCAAAATCCATAAGGTTTTTGGCCCTTATGGCATTTTCATGGGAGTTTTCAGTTTTAGGGTGGCCGAAAACACACTTCCTTAGGGTTTTCGGTTCTAAGATGGCCTAATAATGTAGGTTTTCAGTCAAGGGTTGCTCTAGATTAATGATTTCGGTCGTTAGGCTTATGGTCTTGGGTGATTTTGGTTTTACTCTCCCCCACAAAGGGGTTTTCGGCCTTAGTGGGGTTCTAGGCCATAAATCATAAGGAGATGTTTAATTTGTGAAATCTTGTTGACTTATAAAATAATGCCCTTATGGCTTTCAAGAGCTTATTGCAACAAGGTAACATGGTGACTTCATTTGTACGGGGTTACAATCTAGACTTTGCTTCATCCAAATCTTTCGGGTTGTCACATCATCCCCCCGTTAGAGGGAATTTCGTCCCAAAATTAGCTTCTTGGACGACTCTTGCAACTAGGAGAAAAGTTGCGGGTAACTCTGTTTTGGCCTGGTTTCTTCATTCCTATGAGAATTTAGGTCCTTGCTCGGTGTTCCAGCCGACCCTCGCTATTGGTATTTGACCTTGCTCTTTTGGTTTCCCTGTCCATGATTCTCACATGTTCCTCTTTGGGGTGTAGGTTCTTGTTTACCTTGATTTCGTCGAGTGAGATTACAAGAGCTCCGGCGATTAGGTACTTATTAGGGTTGGTTATGTGGAATGTGGGATGTACGAGGCTGAGTTCTTGTGGTAATCAAAGTCTATAGGCTATCGGACCGATCTTGGCGAGGACCTCGAATGTTCTAATGATGTTTGTGTAGTAGACACCCTAGAGGTAGTGTTTCTAGATCTTAAGGATAGCACTATTTTCACCAAGGTTAATGTTGAGTGTGGTGCAACTGGCTTATGAATCTTAGGTTGTCTTGGAGGTTTCTTCCTACGGAATTCTGAGCTAGTGGTATGCCGACTTTGCTCGTTTCTTTGCGGTTGGTAGAACGGATCGTCAGTTCGGAGTGGAGGATATTGGTCCTTGGCGATGGGTTTGTTTGACTCTTGGTAGTCAATTGTCCTATGAAAAATTCACCCTCCTCCTTATGAGTCAGACGGGTGCTCTCTGAGGCTAGAGGCTTGGTCTGATAATTTCCTTACTTAATAGATCGCTCCATCGACCGGACACTTTCTGTGTTCATGTTAGTACTAAGTGGCATTGGGATTTGGCTATGGGAATGGCTCCAAGAGTCGAGTCGATTCCGAACTCATCTTGACACATGGGTGATACTTCCGAAAGGACTTCGGGAACATCTTAGGGAGGTTGTAAACCTCTAAGATTTCTTTGAGGTCTTTTTGCTTATTGTTTCTAAATTCTATTGTGGGCTAGGAAAGAGCGTGGTACCTTTTACATAGGTACTTATGAGTCTCGATGCAAGAGACAATTCGGATGTATGTTGTTATAGATTGAAAGAGTTTCGTTAATCGGTTGGGTAAGGCGAGGGATCTCTTTGCATTGCCTGAAATGGGTATGGTGAGGATCAAGTCAGTCCATGCCAAATGATGACGTCAGACTTCTTATCGTAATGGATGTTAAATTGATTTGGAAGGGATGATTGTTAAGAATGATTGTGTGTTCTACGTACATGCTTTTGACGCGACCAATTTCATCCATGTTATTACTACTGTGGATATTTTTTTACTGGAATTAGGGTGTACTAGCAGTACAAGTACCTTGATAATTGATGATGAAATTTTGTAGTACGTCTCCTACTAGGTTTCCCTATAATAGTTTGGTGTAACCTAGTCGTATATAATTAGGATTAAAAAGACAGTCGACTAAGTAGCCCTGCCCTAAGTCCACAACCAGACAATGAACAGGAATTAAGGCGGAATCATGCACTATATGTCTATAGAATCTTAATTTTATATGACCCTGCAATTACACTAAGCCATCATAGCTCAACTGCAAGGATCTTTAGTTTTTCTTTGAATGATATGATTTGTTCGGATGAGGGAGCAATTTATGATTATGCTTTTAATTGGAAAAAAATTTTGGTGAAAATTCGATGATTAATTTTTTTATTTTTTGAAAACGTACCAAAAATCCCAGTAGGGTTCCTTATTGCTTCATCATGCGATGTTGTAAAAACTCCTTCCGCTCCTCCATCATTCCTCTCTGTTGGACAATTTTTCTTGAATGTCCCGTTTCACCGCATGTGTGACATACTGGACTTACTCTAGCTTAGGGGTTGCAGCGATGCATTGGGCTGGGGTCTTACAGTGGTGGGCGGTGTGCCCCTTCTTGTTGCACCTATTGCAATGCAACTTCCGGTAGATTCCATTATGATGGAATTCGCACTTGTTGCATTTTGGGAGGCTTCCAGCATATGGTTTTCTCGATGTTGAGGTATTAGGTTCAGTGGGGGTAGGGGTTGCACAGCTCATTGCCTTTTGGTAGGTCCTTGAGTCAATATGCCCCCTTTCTCGTTCCAGGGCTTTCGTTTCATGTTCTTGGATTTTTGGTTTGGGGTGTCCTTGTAGGCAGCCACTCATAGGTGCCCTTGGTTATTATTACGATTGGAATTGTCGACACAGATTCCATTTTCGTTTATGTTTATAGCGTTGAGTTGTGTCATGACGGTTGTCACAGCAGCTGTCACTATGGCTTGAAACGTAGCAGAGTCTATCTACAAGATTGGTGTCTTGCTGGTTGGCTGCTTGTTTCCATGTGATGGCATGATTTTGTTGCATTGGCGAGAAACGAACTCGTAAGTAACTTTGGTCGTTTCTAGTTGTATCTCATCTATATACATTTATGTATACACGTATATAAGTCACATGTTTTGTTGTATGATTCCCAAAAGTTTCAACCATATTCTCAAAATGTACTTATGGTGATAAGTAGTAGTAGATTGTAACGACCCAGTTTTCAAGACCAAAAATTTCTTTTTCATTAACTAACTCATAAAAACATTCACAAGAAAATACTGTGAAATCACAACATCTCATAAAACAATGAATCGTGTCTAAAAACCCAAGTCATAAAATAAGAGATTGTCAGAGTACAATCCCAGAATATCCAAAGTGCGGAAAACAATGAGTGTGTGTATGATGTGCCGCTACCGCGCCAGCTCCTTCCCCTTCGCTGAAGAGGTACCTGAAACCAAAACAACAACTGTAAGCACGAAGCTTAGTGAGTTCCCCCATCATACCGCATACCATGCAAACACATAGCATACACATATTGTCAGGCATATAGGGGTGCCCGACCTACCCTTTCAGTCCTCTCGACCGGATACTGCCTAGCATACCTGGGTGCTGGCCTCCCCTTCGGTCCTCTCGACCAGATACTACCTAGCATATATGGGTGTTGGCCTCCCTAACGGTCCTCTCGACCGGATACTGCCTTGCATACCTGGGTGCTGCCATCCCCTTTGGTTCTCTCGACCGGATGTTGGGGACTATTTCACCCCTCTACTACTACCACATAGCATGTAACACGTAACCATATTCTATCTAGTATGACTGGGTATAACCACCACCTTTGGCCCTATCGACCGGTAACCTTGGGGACTATCTCCCCTACTGCTACTACCATCTAATATCATATCATACTAGCTCGTAACCCATCAGGTAGTAGCCAACCTTGATGAATATCACAAAGACAATCATCTAACATATGACTCCTACTGGTGGGCCGACATTGTGGCCGTAGACCCACCGCTACTCGAAGGTAACTCATCTCGAACAAGTAGTTGCTGATAATCTGTGCGGAAAACCTCTGCTTGCTGCTGCTCCGAAAGTCCTCCGACTATATTCCCCACAAAACACTCAGTCAGAAACTGATATCTACTCTTAGGGTAAAATGACTATTTTACCCCCAACCAAGTCCAAGTCAAATTCAATCTTCCATTTGACCCGACTCGCCGAGTTGGGCCGTCAACTCGTCGAGTCCCTTTCCTTTACTCGTCCTTATCCACGACTCGGCTCGTCGAGTTTGGCAATGACTCGACGAGTTCCCCTTCTTTATGAACATAAATGAACCTTCATCCGACTCGCCGAGTCGGATGAACACTCGTCGAGTTCACCTTCATCTGATGAACAAGTCCTGACCCCGACTCGCCCAGTTGTATGAACAACTCGTCGAGTTCATCTTCATCCATAAGAAGATTGCCTTGGACTCGCCGAGTCTGATCTAGTACTCATCGAGTCCCATGAACTTCAGGTCTAATACTAAGTCAAATGCGTTGGGTCACACTTTCAGTCCTGCTACAACCCTTCTAACACCCAACTGATTCCTTTTGACCCTCAACAGATATGGGACTCAAAGCCTTGGACTCATCGAGTCCCAAGAACGGACTCGCCGAGTCAATAACGTCCATGCTCTATTTCCTCGATTTCTGATGTATAACTTTTGACCAAATGATAGATCCAAGCCCCTAAGATCGATGTAGCACGTAAAATTTCGAACTTTACATGCATGCATGGGACTTTTGAGCCAAAAGGCTCTAAAATGACTCTTGTGATGCATGGGACCTTCCTTGGGTGCAAAAGCAACCCAAATCTGCTTTATGACTCCTTCCAAGACTTAGATCCGAAGTCTTGACCCCCAACCATGTTTGCAATCATGGTTGGACACCTCATTTGGCTTAAAAAGCCCTAAATCTTCCCCAAAAAGGGATCTAACAAATGAACAAGCAAGGTACAGACTTTATACCTTTCAAGGACTGGAAATAATGCACCAAACTCGAATCCTTCAGTCTCCTCTTGATCCTTCTATGCTCTTCCTTCCTTGAGGTCAAAACCCACAAAAATCACTCAAAAGACTTAGATCTTGCACCAAAACACTTAGGGTTTACTAGGGAGGGATTCTGGGAGCATTAGGGACGAGTGGTGGCTGAAAGAGATGATTAAGTAGGGTGAAAACCCTCAGATTAGGGCTTTGTCCCATCAGAGCTTACCCGTCGAGTCCGGGACCTGACTCGAAGAGTCCATCACTTAAATCCCACATCCCATCCCGCTTCTACTCGGCGAGTTGGTCCTTCAACTTGCCGAGTCCAAGGCAAAAAATACAAAATACTTAAATAAATTACATACCAAGAACCAGGTGCTACAAATCTCCCCCACTTATTTTAGACTTCATCCTCGAAGTCTGCTGCTCGCTCCTGGAACAGCTCCAGGTAATGCTCCATCATCTCATCCACCGGTTCCCAAGTCCATTCCGAGCCCTTTCGATGTTGCCATTGCACCTTCACTAGTTCAACCCTTTTGTTCCTCAGATCCTTCGACTTCTGGTCGAGGATTGCTACTGGCCGCTCAACGTCATTCATGTTGTCATCAACCTGAGTTTCCTCCAAGGGTACCACTGCTGAGTCATCCACCAGGCACTTCCACAGCTGAGAGACTTGGAAAGTGTTGTGGATCTGGCTGAGTTCGGCTGGCAGATCCAACATGTACGCCACCTTGCCCACTCGGGCTAAAACCCTGAACGGTCCAATGTACCTGGTGCCCAACTTGCCCCGTTTCCTGAGTCAGATGACGCCCTTCCATGGAGACACCTTCAGGAGAAGCATATCCCCAACCTGGAACTCCAGGTCTGATTGGTGCTTGTCGCATAACTTTTCTGCCGACTTTGAGCAGTCTGAAGCCTGCTCCGGACCTGCTGAATGCTCTTTGTCGTCTTGAGCACTACTTCGGTGCTCCCCATTACCTTTTGGCCAACCTCGCCTCAACATATCGGGGTCTTGCACCTCCTCCCATAAATCATCTCGAAAGGACGACGGTCAATGCTTGCATGATAACTATTGTTATAGGAGAACTCTGCTAATGGAAGGTAGGTATCCCAACTACCTCCGAAGTCTAACACACATGCTCCAAGCATATCCTCCAAAGTCTAGATGGTCTACTTGCTCTAACCATCCGTCTGCGGGTAAAAGGCGGTGCTAAAATGCAGACGAGTACCCAGCTCGTCATGAAACTTCTTCCAAAACCTGGAAGTGAACCGCACACCTCTTTCTGAAATCACTGATACTGGCACCCCGTGCCATGCCACAACCTCCCTGATATAGATATTGGCCAACCTTTCGACCGAAATACTCTCCTGAATCGGGATAAAATGGGCGCTCTTGGTCAATCGATCAACGATGACCCAAATCGAATCCACTCCCCGTGCGGTCCTGGGAAGCTTTGTGATAAAATCCATCGTAATATCTTCCCATTTCTACAGCGGAATATCCAACGGTTGCATCTTGTCGTGTGGCCTCTGGTGCTCGGCCTTGACCTTCCTACAAGTTAAGCACCGCTCCACGTACCATGCTATATCCCGCTTCCTGCAGGGCCACCAATAGTCCAGACGAAGATCCCTATACATCTTCGTCGCCTCGGGATGAATGGAGAATCGAGATTTGTGCGCCTCCTCCATCAGAACCTAGTGCACACCCCCGTGGTACGGCACCCACACCCTACGGTGTAAGGTCAACAAACCTCGGCTATCATAATCAAAAGAGGAAACCTGGCCTATAATCCGCTCACTCTTCCGATGTTCCTCCTTCATGGCCTCCTGCTGGGCCTCTCGAATCTGCTCCAACAGTGGAGTTACCACAGTCATCCTCAGACAGATATCCGTGATCGGAGCTGCCTTGCGAATAAGCGCATCGGCCACCATGTTGGCTTCTCCCGGGTGGTAAAGGATCTCACAATCGTAATCCTTCACCACATCCAACCACCGACGCTGCCTCATGTTTAGATTCGGCTAATCCATGAGGTACCTCAAACTCTTACGGTCCGTGTAGATGGTACAACAGACCCCATAGAGGTAATGACGCCAAATTTTGAGGGCAAACACAACAGCCCCAGCTCCAAATCATCCGTTGGGTCGTTCGCCTCGTGAGGCTTCAGCTGCCTCGAAGCGTAAGCAATAACATGTCCTCTCTGCATCAATATTGCGCCCAAACCCGAGATGGATGCATCGCAGTATACAACAAAATCCTCCATTCCCTCCGGCAGGGCTAAGATCGGTGCCTCACACAATCTCTGCCTTAATGTCTCGAACGCAGCCTGCTGCTCAGGCCCCCAACGAAGACCACGACTTTCCTCGTTAGCCTGGTCAGTGGTACGAATATCTTGGAGAAATCCTGGATAAATCTTTGATAGTAGCCAGCTAACCCCAGGAAACTCCGAATCTCAGATGGAGACCTCGGAACCTCCCATCTCATCACGGCCTCCACTTTGGCCGGGTCCACCGATATCCCGTTCTGGTTAACAAGATGCTCGAGAAACTGCACCTCGTGCAATCAGAACTCACACTTGGAGAACTTAGCATATCCCTACTCAAAGTCTCCAGAACCTCTCGCAGAGGCTCCTCGTGCTCCTCATGCGTCTTGGAGTAAACCAAGATATCATCAATAAACACTATCACAGACCGGTCTAGCATCGGTCTACACATGCGGTTCATGAAGTCCATGAACACGGCAGTAGCATTGGTGAGCCCGAAGGTCATCACCACGAACTCGTAGTGACCATAGCGCGTCTGGAATGCAGTCTTCTGTATATCTTCCTCTCTGACCCTCATCTGATGATATCCTGATCGCAGATCAATCTTGGTGAACCAAGATGCTCCTTGTAGTTGGTCAAAGAGGTCGTCAATCCTCGGGAGTGGGTAACGGTTCTTCACCGTTACCTTGTTCAGCTCCCGATAATCTATACACATCCGATGCAACCCTTCCTTCTTCTTAACAAACAGGATCGGGGCTCCCCAAGGTGAACTACTCGGCCTGATAAATCCTTTTTCTAGCAGCTCCTACATCTCGGGAGGAGCCAACTAATACGGTGCCTTGGCTATCAGAGCCGCACCAGGGAGTAGGTCGATCCTGAACTCCACCTGTCTCTCCGGAGCTATCCCAAGCAACTCCTCGGGGAATACGTCCACGAAGTCTCGCACGACCGAAACATCGCTCACCATCGCCTTACCCGCCTCCTGGGTATCCATGACATAAGCGACATATCCTGCGGAACCCTGCTGAAGGTAGCGCCTCGCCCTCGCTGCCGAACATAAAGCTGGCCCTCGTTGTGGCCTCTCGCCCTGAATCACTAACTCTCCCCCTCCTGGGGTCCTGACTCGCACCAACTGTTGTGCGCAATCTATCACTGCCCCATTGGGGCTTAGCCAATCCATGCCGATAATAACTTTGTTCCCCCACAATGGTATGGGAACCAAGTCTACCAGGTAACGCTCCTCGAACAATCTCAAAACACAATCTCGGAAGACCTCTGATGTTCGCACTGACCGGTCGTCCGCAATCTCAACCTCTAGAGGGCAATCCAACATGCCCGAAGACTCAAGGAACTTCTTGCTAAGCGCAAGAGAGACAAATGATTGGATAGCACCTGAATCAAACTATACCTGAACTGGAATACCGTTCACATGGAACGATCCTAAACAAAGCACATACATAACATAGCAAAATCACAGCAACATATCATAATAGCATAAATAAGAAGTAATACCCATCACCACATCGGGTACAGCGCGTGCCTCCTCGATGGTCAACTGGAAGACCCGACTCCTCACCACTGGAGCCTCAGTCTTGGCTTGTCGTCCATCGGTAATCCGCAGGGTCGCTAGGGCTGGCGCCTTCACCGGCGCTGCTGCTGTCAACTGAGGGCAATTGGCCTTCTTATGGCCCCTTTGGTTGCAGTGGAAACACATCAACTCTGATATCTGAATAGTAGGCGCGGTGGCGGTACAGTCCCTGCTGAAATGCCCCAGCTTGCCGCACTTATAGCAGCCTGACGATCCCAACTTGCACGCTCCCTCGTACGTCTTGCCGCATTTCCTGCAGCGGCTTCGCCCCTGTTGGCCTTTCTCCCCAGCGTCTGATCCCTTGGGCTTCTTCCCTGAAGCCCCAGTCACCTGCCCTTCCTCGGCCTTCCTCTTCCGAACATGCTCCAGATCGATCTCCCTCTCCCTTGCCCTGGCAATCATGGAGTCCAGGGTAGGGCAAGGGTAACACCGTGAATTTCAAAAAAAAAATCGCATAATATAAAACCACAATTTCATTTAACATTCATAAAAACATCAATGTTTGAAACTCAATCCATGCTATATAATATTCCTAAGATCTGATAATATAAAATCCCGTGTGTGTGTGCGGATCAAGCCGGCGCCTTCCCACGGTCATCACTAGTTCCTGAAATAAATAACACCAACACTGTAAGCACAAAGCTTAGTGAGTTCCCCAAAATACCACACATAACACATATTAGCCACTCGAGGCTATAACTCTGTGGGTCCGTGGACCCTACTCTGTGAACCCTCTAGTTCTAACTCTGGGAACCTTCCAGTTCCAACTCTATAAACATGCACAGCATAAATCACATAGAAATAATGCAGTACAACACATAACATACATATAGCATACAAATACTCTGTCACATAACTTTGATTACCTACTCAAGGTAAAGTATAGTGAGAAGACTCACCTCGCGTATCTCGATAACTCGCAAATCCCGGAAATCACTCCCGCTCGATCCCCCGAGCTATAATCCTCCTATAACACACTATATCTCTAATTAACACTTTCACAACTAAGGTTGACTACCCCTATCAAGTCAACACTGGTCAACTCTGGTCAACGGTCAACGGTCAACTTTGACCGGACTCGGCGAGTGCACTAGAGCGACTCGGCGAGTCTATACGTGTTCACTAACTCCCAAGGATCCTCCCTTGACATGTCGAGTACTTCCCTGACTCGACGAGTTCCACCTGGCATGAATCGCGGGGCCACCATGACTCAACTCGCTGAGTCTCAAGAACAACTCGGCGAGTTCAGGCTTGACTCAGCCCCCTAATGACTCTCCCTGACTCACTGGGTCAACCCCCAACCCGGCGAGTCCACTCGCTGAACACTTTACGTGAAACCCCGACCCTACTCGCCGAGTCTCAAGAACAACTCGGCGAGTTCATGCCATGCACAAACTCTATTGACCTTCTGAGGTCAGATCTGCTTTCCCAAACCATAGATCCAACCTCCCCAAGCATGAATGTCACGTAAAGTTTGGAACTTGATGCTTGTATAATCCCTACAAGGCATCAAAAGATGATTTGGTCCCAAAAATGACCACCTAGGTCTAATAACTCCATAATAACCCAAAAAGGCCCAAGGATTAAGGTCTCTGGACCTCTTTGAGTCCAGATCCAAGGCACAAACTCGAAGAGGGACCATTTGCTTCACATAATCACCTTCCAAAGGGGTTATAAAACCATAACTCTAAACATCAACCCTAAAACTGAAGGAGATTCGAACCATTACCTCAAAATGAAGCCTCTGGACTCTGGATCTGCTAGAATTTCACCTCCTCCTTGCTCTTGCCACCTTCTTCTTGCTAAACAAGGAATAAAAGGCCCAAAAGTAACTTCTTCTCTTCCAAAACGAATTAGCTCTCTTAGGGTTCTCTCAAGGGACTGGTAGCCGCAATGGGAGGCTATAAGTGCCCTTAAATAGGCTCCAAACCCGGGGAATTAGGGTTTCATTAAACAACGTGGACTCGCCGAGTCCAGGCGCGAACCCGCGTCCAAAACCGCGTTCCTACTCGGCGAGTTCGAGCTCCAACTCGCCGAGTCTCCTTACAAATCTCCAAAAATTATAAGAATAACTAATACTTGGGAATCCGGGCTGTTACAATTCTCCCCCACTAGAACTAGACTTCGCCCTCGAAGTCTCGCTCCGCAAATAACTCCAGATGCTGCTCACACATCTCACGCTCCGGCTCCCAAGTCATCTCAGACCCCTTCCGATGCTGCCACTGAACCAAAACCAAGGGCACCTCCTTGTTCCTCAGAACCTTGATTTTCCGATCTCTGATTGCCACTGGTCTCTCAGCATAATTCAGGCTCGCATCCACCTGAATATCCTTTAATGGAACCAGTGCCGACTCATCGGCTATACACTTCCGCAGTTGCGACACATGGAATGTGTCGTGAATCTGCCCCAACTCTGCTGGCAAATCCAAACGATAGGCTACCCGTCCTACCCTCGCGATCACTCGGAATGGACCAATATAACGGGGCCCCAACTTGCCCCTCTTCCTGAATCGAATCACCGAGAGACCTTCAGGAGTACAAGGTCGCCGACCTGAAACTCAAGCTCGGACCGGCGTCTGTCTGCATAACTCTTCTGACGACTCTGAGCGGTCAACAACCTCTGTATGACCTGCTGGATCTGCTCTGTCGTCTGAAGCACGATCTCTGTACTGCCCATCACATGTTGTCCAACCTCTCCCCAACAAATGGGGGTCCGACACCTCCTCCCATACAACCGCTCAAAGGGCAGCATACCAATGCTCGAATGATGGCTGTTGTTGTAGGAAAACTCCGCCAAGGGCAAATACATATCCCAAATTCCCCCGAAATCCAACACACATGCCCGGGGCATGTCCTCGAGCGTCTGAATTGTCCGCTCACTCTGTCCGTCTGTCTGGGGGTGATATACGGTACTAAAATGTAGCCGAGTACCCAACTCCTCATGAAACTTCTTCCAGAATCTGGAAGTGAAACGCACATCACGGTCTGAAATAATCGAGATCGGCACCCCATGCCGAGATACCACTTCCCCCACGTACACCTCTGCCAATTTCTCTGCTGAAGAACTCTCGCTGAAAGCAAGAAAGTGAGCGCTCTTCGTCAACCTGTCCACAATCACCCAAATTGAATCAACTCCCCTGGCAGTCCTTGGCAATTTGGTTATTGTTGGGTTATGAGCATTCTAACACTCCTAAGTGTACATGCAACCCTAAATACCTTCGATCTATGTTTTCTCTATTATACATACAAATATGAACATCCAAGGTATTATCTTAATCTACACTACTAGAAAAATAGCCTTTTACGACGCGCAAATTACGACACTCATTAATTTATGTTACGCAAACGAGAGTGACATTAAAAAAGTGTCATCTCTTCAGAAAATTTAAGGATTTAGGTCACGCATTATTGCGTGCCTTTAAATTAGTGTCAAAAGAAAAAAAAAAATTAAAAACACAGAGGGCGCTGTACCTTAAATGCGCGCCCTCTATATGTGTCGCTTTATAATTTTAATGAACGCGCGTTCCTTAGTTACAAGCGGGAAAAGAAAAGCCAAAAAATTAGAAAAGCCCGCTACCCTCCCTGCCCTAAGCATTTTCACGCATCTTTCATTCTCCTCACACTGTTGTGCAACTTCTCAATCAAAGATCAAAGGTTACGATTTCATCTCCATCTCCCGACTTCATCATCTCAATGAAGAAAAAGGGCTTCTGATTTCCATTCATCTACTTCATCGTTGCTGTAATTTCACCTTCTTCATCTCTCTGCTGTTATTGAGAATACTCGCCAATAGTTTTCTTATTCCCCACTCGATGTTGAAATTTTCAGAAAAAGCCCTAATTAAGTATTATACTCTCAAGTCTCAATATTAGAATCCAAATATTAATTCTCGTTTGTTTCTTACTCCCCACAGATAAAAAGAAAAAGGGGAATTAGAATGACGAAGGTAGCGGGAGTTTTGGTCCGGTGGTCGTGGTTCATCTATCGAGAAAGGAAGATGGGAACGCAAGCAGCCATGGTGGCTCGATGATGGAAATCAATCGAGAAAGGGGAAGCACCTCTGGTGTGGGATCAATTTGACAAAAAGAGAAGGGAGAAGCAGCGACACTTCTCGCCACCATTAGCGCCGCCCAAACTCCAACTCCAACACCACCGTCACCGCCACCAGCGTCCGATTCCTGCAACGGCGTCTACTTATCCTACACTTACACATCCGGATCCAAGCTCCCACCAAACCGAACATCAAATCAACACTACCGCTTCGAATCAACCCTCAGAGTCCTCAATAACGCCGACGAAGAGCTTAAATCATGGAGGGTGTTTGTCGATTTTGCTGATGGGTCTGCTACTTTTCCGGGTCCGGTTGGAAACGGCACCGTTTTTGCTGGATTTCCAAGTGCTGATCTCAAGACTGCTATTGAAACTGCTGTAGATGTGAATCAGATGTCGGTTGAGGTCGATTTTGTGGGTACGCAGTTCAGAGTCGACTCGCCCGCTGTTCCTATGCCTTCAAATATTTCTCTAGTGAATGATGGCTTTGTTTTCCCTAGACCTTCTATGCAAGGTAAATTTCTCTTTATTTATGCTTTATAACCTTACTATATCTTACCATGGATGAAAAGGATTATGATCATAGATTGCCCTGTTTAATAATTTTTAAAAACTATCCTTTGACTTCGATGTCTACTATTTGAGTAGACCAGTGGAGCGTTCTTATAGATCTGATCTTGGTTTATATGTGGTCGTATCACTGAATAAACTTACTAATCTGATCTTACTCGAAGTGGGTTATTTTGAATTGCTTGAAATTTGCCATGGTCGAACTTAGTGTGTGCTTGAAACTTACATTACTTTCTTGATTTCAATTGTTTGAACGTTTCTAATCAAGGGTTCTTTGTTACAATCTACTTGAATTTGTTTCTATTTCTTTAAAAAGTTTGAACTTTGTTACCTTCAAGCAATTAATCAACAAATTCTTTGGTAGTTCCATCTTCCATGAATAGACAATTTTATAGATGTTTGACTTTCTTGAAATGGTTTCTTTTATTAATTGCTTAAAAACTTGTAGGATTGAACTTTTCATTGTGATGTAAATTTACCTAATTTTAACATCTTTAAAATACTATCTTGTTTTTAATTGCTTGACCAATTCATTCAAGGGCTCTTCTTGATTCATTCTTACTTGAATGAAGTCTATAATTGACTTTCTTGAAATGGTTTCTTTTATTAATTGCATAATGTTCCTCCCTCCATTTTGAAGCAAAGTTGTGAAGCTTTCTTGATGCTGGAAAATACGATCTGAAACCCACAGCCCCCTGCATCGATTTGATTGCTTCAGCATCCATGGAATTCAACAAGTTGGTAGTCTTACTTGTTATGATCCACATGTATCCTTCACCCATCATGCCCAACTCTTTTGCCCTGGAAAAAAGATGGGCTGTTAGAGAAGGCTGTGTGTGGACGATAAACACCATGGTTTGCATGGTTTGAAGCTTGTTCTTTGCTGATGAGAGTTCCAGTTTTAAATGAGATGGAGGCAGAACCACTGCTTGAACTGAAGTGAGTGAAGAAGTTGTTTTGTTCCCCAAAAAGATGACTAGGCGACCTTGATGACCTCGCCAGTCTGCTTTGATACCAATCTGGAATAATAATAATTAATCAAAAAATAAATAAAATCTAATGCAATATATGATATGTGATATATATATATATATATATATATATATATATATATATATATATATATATATATATATATATAACTTGACTTTTTAGTACCTGAACATAAGGATCTTCATATAGAACTCCACTATCTTTAAGACACAGGGCATGAAATCTTTCTGCAGTGTCTCCTATTGGCTGTGTAAGGTTGTCAACAGAAAGTTAAAATAATATAAAGAAATAAATGATATTTATAGCCAATGAGGATAGGACATGTGGCAGACAGTAGTACCTTTACAATATTATCTTGCTCTTCAACAGGTGCAAGAGCTAATGCATCCTCTTCACTTACAGGAGGAGGAGGTGCTTCAATAGCCAGTGGGCTTAAAAGATCTCAAAGAATATCAGGTTGAGGGTGGTCAACTTCATGTGAAATTCCATTAGCTTGAGTCAACTCTTGGTCAACGCTCACAGAGTTATGGTCAACGCTGGGATTTTGACCATACCAAGTTGGGGAGGTTCGCGCTCAGATGTCACCTCTAAAGCATTAGAAGCCTGCTGTTGTGTGCGTGACTTGATAGCACTTAGCTCTGCAGTATCAGCTTCAGTGTCTTCTGCTTTCTTGATCAATGAAGACTTCAGAAAGGTAAATCAAAGTCAACAACAATCACCATATCAGATAAAATATTATTATTATTATTATTATTATTATTATTATTATTATTATTATTATTATATGCTCAATCAATCAATCAATTAAAACCCTACGCTTAAATATACCTCACGTTCAGGGAACTTTGGCATTTCTACTAATATATCCATCAGGGCTTCACCTTTCCTACTCAATGCAAAATACTCCACAGCTCTTTGTTGTATCTCAGTATCAATGCATGTTTCATATCTGTCAATGTGTGTGAAATTAAATATTATCAAATTTTGCATATACAAAAAAAAAGTGTAGCTCCTATTTATTATAAACCCACTTGTTGAATATTGCCCAGATCTGGTTTTGTAATTCGGGATCTGGTGGTTGAGAGTGCATCAAAATCTTTGCGTATGTTGAGAGAAGAATGGATATTGTTGGAGTCCTGTAGAAACAAAAAAAAATAGATGATGATCACAAAAGAAAACATAGATGTATAGAAATAGAAATACTCACGATACAGTAGGAAGCTTCTCATGTATAATGACAAAAATGTCCTTTGGGCTACACCTAGGTCGTCTGGCCAAAAGATGGCTGTATTCTCCAAGCAGATAAGCGCTAACCTGCATAATGACATCAGCATACAGTTGTCTATATTTGTGTAGGAAATATAAGATATAATCTACATACCTTCACCATTGTCTCATGTATTGCAGGCTTATCAAGATATTCTCTAGCTTTGAGAGCTGCATAAGGCTAATGATTAAAAAAAGAAAAGTGAGTCAGTAGTAAGTCCTATGAACTTTAATAATGCAGATACCAATCTACATTCTACAATACCAAATTAATTAGAATATTCATGAATCAGAATGGAGATTCTAAAGATCATCATCCAAATGCACCAAAATTTAGAGTAAGAACCACTATTAATGAAGGTATTCTACTGGGCTAGGATGCTTGTTGTTTGGATATGGAGCCATGGAAGAACTTGGACCCTTCCGTGTTAACAGTGATGGAAAAACACTCTACCCCAACCACTATGCATGGAACAATGGTAACAAAAATTCCTTTAATTACTATGTCCCATTCACATCACTTATAATCTTAGTCCCTGTCTTGCTGGTGCATGCCTAAACCTATAAAACCTTTGCTTTTGAGGTACTAACTGTTTTCTCCTGGAATTTTTTTTGCCTGAGATTTTTTGCTGCCAGCTATCCCTTCGGGACCACTCTTATGTATTATGTTAAAAGCACCAATTCAGAAATTTGCTGATTATGTAAGTCAGCTTTCCTCTTCCTTTTTGCTTTTTATTATTTATGCACCCTTATGCCACAAATCTCTTTATTTATCATACTAAATATGCAACCATCCCTTATTTTACTCCTAACTTGTTGTATAATTCATTCATGTCAGCTGCATATATGTTGCATAAAATAAATTGGTAAAAGTAGACATGTGAATTATGCATCTGTTATCTCAAATCTTACATTTATTTTTATTTCTGTTATTGTTTTTTTCCAGCTTTTAGGTGTTGGTGTCAAGCTTGTTGGCAATACAGTGTGGAGTACCCTCTTTCATCAATTCTTAATAGTGATGTCACGTGAGAAATCATTTTTCTTTTTGTTAAACAAGTCTTTATTATCATGTATTAGGTCATACCATGGGTAAAAACAGCCTTGCCCCTGGTTCCGGGGTTGTCACAAAATACTTGACTTTTTAACTTTGTTTGTGGTTTCATTTAGTAATAATCCTTCTGAGGGGGTGTTTGTTGGGCTGCTTCTTTCAATGTCATTAACAACATTGGTAAGTAAAATATTACTACTATGAACCTCTTTTGCTTAAACCTACCTTATTGACCTGTAGCTGATTAAACATTAAATTAATTATGCAGGTTTTGAAGTTTTTGATGGAAAAGAATAGTGTTAATGCTCTTCATAGAAAAGTATGTTGGTATTTTAGGAAATTTGGCTAATAATTTAGTTAATTATATAAAAAATGTTGAAATCTTACATTTGTCTACTATTGGAATGATTATTTGTAGTATTACATTTGTCTACTATTCGAATGATTATTTCTATAACATTAACTTTTGTGCAATGCATTGTATTATTTGTATATGGTATTTTATTTTCCATTATGTGACATAAAATGCAAATTTAATATGAAAATAAGTAAATCCATAAATAATTTTTTTTTAAAATTTAAAATTACGATACGCAAAAATGTGTGTCATCTTCATTTATGACATGGCCTTTCTTGACAGGGGCTTTCTTGATACGCATTGCGTGTCATTAACACGCGCGTCGTAAGGTTACGACACGCGAATGCGTGTCGTCTTCCTTTATGACAGGGCCTTCCTTGATACGCATTGCGTGTCGTAACCGCGCGTCGTAAATGCGCGTCGTCTCTCTTTATGACAGGGCCTTCCTTGACACGCATTTGCGCATCGTCTGAGCGTTTTACGACGCACAATGAGCGTCGTAAAAGGCCTTTTTTCTAGTAGTGCTAGCATATAAAATAATGAATATAACAAGATAGAATACATACCTCTTTCATGTAGAAAGTCTTCATGAAGCTTGAGTCCCTAGTGCCCAAGTGTGACACCTCAAATGGTTCACACAACACCAAATACACTTGGAATAACTTGAGAGAATTCTACACTTCATGAAATCGGCTAGCCCTCTCTAGAATCATACTAGTCGCCGATTTTGTCAAGAATAAGATCTTTATATAGTGTTACAATTAGGGTAAACCCTAATTGTCATGACTTTCCATTTCCTTGGATCCATGGGTTCAAATACACCATGGAGCATCCTATGGGTTTTAGCCCAACTTGATTATCCATGGAGCATTAGCCCACTATACAAGTATGGATGATTTACACAATCAACCCATATATTTAATTAGTCTTCTTTTGATCACTTAATTAATCCTAGATTAATTCTTGATCAATACTAATTAAATAATCTTATTATTCTTAATATTAATATACTAGCACTTATAATATATTAATAACCATAAGTGTCTTATTTCTCTCATTATAGTCTATCCAAGTGCATGATGCCATGCAACCCAAATGGACCATGCTAGGTCGGGTCAAGTCTTACCAATTATAGTTATGAACTTAGACATTAATCCAACAGTCTCCCACTTGGATAAGTCTAAAACTATTATTACGTATGACTTCAGGAACCAACTGGCAATCGTAGCTCTCAAAAGCTTCTGTCGAACTCTGACCTTGTCGATGAACTCTGACCTTTGTCAATGACTTGTCCATTAGATAAGGGATCATATATTCCTCCATTCTAGATATCATATGGACTGAGACATGGATTATAATCATTCTCTCTGTCCATTTGTTGTTTCCCGATTTCTGATTTATGATGACTGACTAATTGAACAAATCAAATCAGTCCTGGCCCGGCTGAGCACTTCCATTTGTCATCATCAAATCATCGAGGGGCCCACAGATATCACTTTTATCCCGAAGGTAAAAGGAATGGATAAATTTCGACTCATATGGCTTGTTCTACTACTTGTTGAATCATACACAAAGGCACGTTTTATAGCACCGAGTTACCAAATGCGTTTTCGTGCAATCAATGTACAACCAACTCATAGTAACAACTCATATCTCTAGGTTTGAAGAATATAAGATATTATCGTCTCATGATCACTCGTGATAAAATCCATGAAGTGATTCCAATGAGTGTGGGTTGAATCCAATACTCAGAACTTATGAGCACTTATGAGTGTTGTAGCCCTTTGTCCAACACCTTAGACCTCTACAAGCCAACCCATGACAGTCTTAATTCATATCTACTTCCAACATATGACCGACTGTGGATGGTTTGAATAACTTAGTCATTCCAGAAGAATAACCCAGTTTATTCGGGAAGTCAAAACATGCAAAATGAAACAAAATAATAATTGAATCCAATATGGTATCAAAACCTATGAACATAAATAAAAACACCTTTTATTTATCACCATATGATTACACAATATTCATTGTATACTGTTTCAGCTATCAACTTTATTCTTGAATTTAAAACAATAGTTGTCCCATGCTCCAAGCATGTACACTATGTTTTCTAAACACTAGTCATGCCATACACCAAGTATGCATACTATGTTTGTCTATGATCTTTACTTTGTGAACTAGATCCATTGAACATAACTTCAATGATTCTCTTTTCACACTCCCTAATCCTTACTGCAAGTACAAGAATTCCAAGTTCATGTCATTTACTGAAATCTGTTAGATTCTAAACATATATGCATTGATCCTCTTGTAATGATTATGCACAAAGTCAGAAAGACTTGAAAACAATCATTACAGAGTATTCCAAAGGAGATCAGCTCCTTGGAAACATCCTTCTTACATTAAGTTTCCTAATCTTACACAGATTGAATAATTTCTAACTTTGAAACATTTCCATATTCCATTTTGACTATCACTTCTGAACAAGAGTTGCCTCCTTACAGATTATGCCAATATGGTCCTTCCAAAATTATCACTATACTTCCAACTGTCCTTGAGCACCCAATCTTTGATAAACCTTAGATTGTCCTCGACAATTGTTTAATCCTTTTAGTCATATCCAGTTCTAAACCTTTTCCCTTCTTAATGCCCCAGGCATTTGGAAAATTTTAGAAAGGATGAATATAGCACATGTAATCGATCCTATATCCGAAGCATATGGGAATCGATTCATGATGTCTCACATAAAGACTAAACCAGTCTTTTGCTATAACATTTCCAATTCAGTTTGCCAAGTTCTCATAATTCAGATTACGAAAAGGGATGCCGTAATCATAATAGAATTTTAGAACACAAATAATGGACCCATATACAGAATTTCCTTATGTTGAACCATTCCAACATGAAATTCATATATATATATATATATATATATATATATATATATATATATATATATATATATATATATATCCTTGACTAAATGATTAAAACCTCATGATCTAAGCTTATAGATTTGAGATGAAGTATAATTTCCTCTCCCTTAATTATGGCAAAACAATTTTTCCCAATTGAAACCTTTTGTTTTCTATAATTAACATTGATAGCTTGCAATACTTATCATAATTATCATGCTCCCACTAACATGATGATTATTAGCATAACACTTATGCTCCCACTAGCTTTGACATGTACTCAGAAATCAGCTGGACTTCTAGAAATCAATACTTCATTGACTTTCTTACCAAAGTTCAGATTTCTGATACTAGATTGTTTTGATAAGACTTTATCAAAATCATACACCTTCCCTTAGATAGCACACTTGTGTATCTAAACAATTATGAAGAGGGATGCCGTAATCATAATGGTTAGACATTTTTGCCACTTCTCACAAGTCCAGGTTAGTGTGCTGGATAACCACACACGCTCCACTAACGACTTTAAGAATGCAAATATCACAATTGCTATCTAGCTAAAGTCTACTCAGTGAAAGTGTTTCCTCACCATCATTTTCATGAATCGGAGAGAAACCTTATGACACTTAGATTTTTATGGTGTATGTGTTCTTATCCATGTGAATTGTCAAAACCATAGTCACAAGACAAGGATAATGACAAATGCAAATTCATATGGATTGAACTCAATCTTAACTTCTTGCCACCTGGCAGCTCAAGGGCCTGCCATTGCTTCCAAGTTGTTGTGCAACAAATTGAGAACTCTAAGAACTCATATGCAAAGCCAACTTTAACTGGAATGGACACTGAATATGTCAACACAATAGGTTATAAACCTCAAGTCGTGTGCTAGTGAAGAACTTTAGGTTTTATTCTTGATTAGTTCTTGAGACTTTCAAGACCTTTAAGACTCCTACTGTCCTCTTGACATATAAGACTCCCTTGTCAAACATCCAAGAGATAGTGCGGATTCTAATCAAGACAAACACTTCACACAATTGGCCTAAGTTGGTCTTTGTTTTATCCAAAACATCATAACTTACCAATTTCAAATGTACAAGAGTAGAAAACTTTTACTCTTACATTTGACAAGTGTTTCAAACCTTCTTTGAGACATGTCACTCAAGTTACAATCTTGGAGTATGACTCTAAGACTTGTATTGAAACGAAGTATGACTCATCTTCTTGATTTAACCACTTCAACAATTCAAGTTCCTCTTCTTAGTCATAAGAATGCACTAAGATTTCCTTAGAGAACTAATTGTGCTATGGTTTCTTAATCATTAAGATGATCACAGAACTGATACTAAAGTACTCTCCCATCTTTTCAGATTTGAGAAACTTTTATCCTTCTGCCTAATTTGATTCTTCTTATTCGCTCTGCCATACATTGGAACCTTTTACCAATGTCTCAGAGTTACCCTTAAGCTTGTAAGTATAATCATATTTACTGAGCTTTAGTAAACTATGACGAATAATCTTATCAATCTTTTGTGGTGGACTTAATCAGTGCACAAGACTATGTACTCGATCCCTTAGTCCATTACTTGACTCACACATCCGTGTGAAAAGTAATTCGTCTTAATTTTCCAATACTTGAAAGTTCTCATTCATCATGCTATCCAACTTGCATGTTCCCAAGTTCTGGTCCAATTGAAACATGGGTGATGAGAATCTTTCCTTATTTGGTAAATTTAGACATTACCACAAATGACAGAATCAATTTCGTATTTCCACTCTTGCTATTAATGAAATCTTATAAGCAACAAATATTTTCACCAAATGCCATCGTAAGGATATTTTAAAATAAATAAAATCTAAAATTTCCTTTTATTTTAAAAACTTTGCGGAAAACTTATCCTTACAATCCATATGAAAACTTGTTGTTATCTATTCCTAAGCAAAATATCATAACTCCTAAGAAGTAGCCCAAGAATCCGATCTTCAAACTATGCGATAGAAATCCATCTACGCGATAAGATTCAACATATTCTTTCTTTAAAGTTTCTTTACTTTTCTTTGATTCTTAAAACATCACCATGTGACCCAGTCACATCATGTATCAAGAATCTCAGAATAGAAACTTAACAGGGTTAGATAGTGGACTTTACCTGAAGTAGAGTCAAACGTATTGACTTTAACATCCTTAGGTAAATTTGGCAACTTCGCAACCAATGCCCCTTTCTGTGGCAATATAAACATATGGACCCTTTGATAATGGTACACGGGACTACCACAGACTTAGCTTTTCTCTTTACCATTTGGTCAACCGAGTTGACTATGGCCGATCCCTTTCCATTGGGAAGAGAACGCTTTCCTGGATTTCCTGTGTCACTATTGTCAATGTCCATAAAGTTTTAAGGAAGTTGATCTTAACAAATAGATAAGATCATTAAGGGTCTTGTCATAGTCTGTTTCATAGGTGTCCCAAAGGAACTCACTATGTGACTTAGAAAGTGATTGAACCACCAACTTTCTCAAGACTTTGACACCCAACTCTCCCGGCTTGTCAATATGTGACTACATCTCCAAGATGTGACCACACCTAGACCTTGCCTTGCCAATAGGGCCTGAGTGACCTTAAACGTTTCAAGAACTTGTGGGTTAGGGAGAATAATTTAAAGAGGTGAAGAAGTATGATATCCATGGGACATCATCTTCATTAGGAAAACTTGTTTCAAGAGATTTGGGAAGATCATAAATGTCTAAACCAGAAATCTTTTGGGAGATATTCAAGATAGTTGATCTTAAGTCCTTAATATGACACCCAATATGAAATATTAAGGCTAGGACCCAACAAACTATTTTATAACTTAGAAGAGGTATGCCGTAATCCAAGCTATAAAATATTTGAAGGTAGGTGAATGATGATTCACCAATTTCCACCAAGATAAACGAAATGTATTATTAGGTTTTAATTGGTTTTGAAACTCCTAGATCTTTGAGATTCATTGAACTATTCAATGGCATGTTTCAATCTTGAGTGTGCCCTTCAGGTTTTGTGACTGGGATGCCGAGGATCACAAAACAAGGTGTGAAGTAACCATGCAAATTACTTGGTACCCTTAAGTGTTTACCCCTCAATCGATGTGCCGGTTAACCACACACGCTTCATCGATACTATGATAAACAATAAGTTACCATTTATCTACCTTGTTAAATACGAGTTAGTGTGCCGGTTAACCACACACGCTCCACTAACCGACTTAAACAAAGTGCAAAGTGTAATTTCATGGATTAGCACCTTATTCACATTTTCCTAAGTAACTAAGATTGGGTATTATTAAGAGTTTAGTTACTTAGTTTTTGTCATTAATACTTTTAGTGAAAGGAGAATTATAGTCCTGTCAAACCCGTTCGGCTAACGACCCTCCACCAGTCAAGCAAGCGGTGGGTGAGAGTGGACACCCATTAAGTTGCCATTTTATAGGCAACAACCTTATACCCACCTTATAGACCGGCTTCGTGAATGAGGCGTACTAGCGGTAAGACTGACTTTACTCTTATACATACATATATATATATATATATATATATATATATATATATATATATATATATATATATATATATATATATATATATATATATATATTATTAACTTATAATATTATAAAGTATAAGGGTTGAATTTTAACTCTTTAAAATTCTAAGGGCTAACTTGGAATTAAAGTATTCATAAGTGAAAACTTTTCAAATTCCAAAACTTGAGGGCAAGTTTTGAAACTATTCAAAACTAATTAATTCCATAACTTATGTGTTTAAAGTAGGTTTAATCCAAAAACTCTTCAAGTTCCATAACTTGAGGACAAGTTATTGAAGACTTTAAACTAATAAAAGAATTAACTTTTCTTTATTTTATAACTTATGGAATTAATTAAGGTTACACTTTTTTTATTTATTATTTAATGAAGAGACTCTTGGTCCTCCATAACTTGAGGACAAGTTATGGAGTCATAAAACCATTTAATTAGAACTAGACTCTTCATTTTGTAACCTTTGCCAACTATTATGAGTTTTATGAAACTTAAATGTGACTTTTCATATAACTTGAGGACAAGTTACAAAAGCACATTTTAGAATCAACTCTTAGATTAATTTGGACTGAAAACAACTATTTCACTCAACTTTTCTATTAATCTAAGCAACTCATAAGAACAAGATAATTCAAATCAAACTTTTTCATGTAATTAGTCTAAACCTTAAACTAATACAAAACATGAATCTATTGACAATTATCTTTGAAATTGGATTAGAATGACATTACCACATTAAAAACAAGTTTATAAGTTCAAAAACATCTTTGAGTAATGTTCCTAGTCCAATTCCAGCCAATAAAGTCGAATTTATGCTGTCTGGGGGTCCAACTCGGCGAGTCCATTCATGGACTCGGCGAGTCTGCTAGGCAGACATCATCAAAACTCGATTTTCCAGCTTTTTTTGCAAGTATAACAAGAAAACAAGCCTAGGCTCTGATACCACTGTTGGGTTATGAGCATTCTAACACTCCTAAGTGTACACGCAACCCTAAATACCTTGGATCTATGTTTTCTCTATTATACATACAAATATGAACATCCAAGGTATTATCCTAATCTAGCATATAAAATAATGAATATAACAAGATAGAATACATACCTCTTTCATGTAGAAAGTCTTCATGAAGCTTGAGTGCCTAGTGCCCCAAGTGTGACACCTCAAATGGTTCACACAACACCAAATACACTTGGAATAACTTGAGAGAATTCTACACTTCATTAAATCGGCTAGCCCTCTCTAGAATCATACTAGTCGCCGATTTTGTCAAGAATTAGATCTTTATATAGTGTTACAATTAGGGTAAACCCTAATTGTCATGACTTTCCATTTCCTTGGATCCATGGGTTCAAATACACCACGGAGCATCCTATGGGTTTTAGCCCAACTTGATTATCCATGGAGCATTAGCCCACTATACAAGTATGGATGATTTACACAATCAACCCATATATTTAATTAGTCTTCTTTTGATCACTTAATTAATCCTAGATTAATTCTTGATCAATACTAATTAAATAATCTTATTATTCTTAATATTAATATACTAGAACTTATAATATATTAATAACCATAAGTGTCATATTTCTCTCATTATAGTCTATCCAAGTGCATGATGCCATGCAACCCAAATGGACCATGCCGGGTCGGGTCAAGTCTTACCAATTATAGTTATGGACTTAGAAATTAATCCAAATCTTGTATATCGTACACCGAACCCCATACAGGTAGTGACGCCAAATCTTGAGGGCGAACACCACTACCCCCAACTCTAGATCATGGGTGGGATATCTCGTCTCATGAGGCTTCAGCTGCCTCGATGCATATGCTATCACATGCCCTCTCTGCATCAGCACCGCCCCCAACCCCAAAATCGATGCATCACAGTATACCACAAAGTCCTCCATCTCTTCCGGGAGGGCTAACACCGGGGCTTCGCATAACCTTCAGCGAAGTGTCTCAAAGGAGGCCTACTGCTCGGGGCCCCATGAAAAAGCAACACCTTTCCGGGTCAACCTGGTGAGTGGCACTGCGATTTTAGAGAAATCCTTGATAAATCTCCGATAATACCCTGCCAACCCTAGGAAACTCCTGATCTCGGAGGGTGACCTCGACACCTCCCAACTCATCACCGCCTCAACTTTGGCCGGGTCGACCAATATCCCTTTTTGGTTAACGAGATGTCCTAAGAACTAGACCTCCCGCAACCAGAAATCACACTTGGAGAATTTGGCATAAAGCCTCTCCGATCTCAGAACTCCGAGAAACTCCCTCAAATGCTCCTCATGTTGCTCTCTAGATCTCGAATATACCAAAATGTCGTCGATAAATACAATCACCGACCGATCTAGCATCGGCCTGCACACTCGGTTCATGAGATCCATGAACACTGCCGGGGCATTGGTGAGCCCGAAAGGCATCACCACAAACTCGTAATGCTCATAACGCATCCTGAACGCTGTCTTCTGGACGTCCTCATCTCGCACCCTCACCTGATGATATCCAGACCTCAAATAGATCTTGGAGAACCAATATGCTCCCTGCAACTGATCGAACAAATCATCGATCCTCGACAACGAGTAACGGTTCTTGACCGTCAGCTTGTTCAACTCCTGTTAATCAATGCACATCCGGTGTGAACCATCCTTCTTCTTGACAAACAGGATAGGCGCTCCCCACGGCGAGCTGCTCGGCCGAATAAACCTCTTCCCCAGCAGCTCCTGAAGCTGCGAGGACAACTCTTGCATCTCTGGAGGTGCAAGGCGATAAGGCACCTTAGCGATAGGCGTGGCCCCCGGAACCAAATCGATACTGAACTCCACTTGCCTCACAGGAGGCACACCTGGCAACTCCTTAGGAAATACATCCGGGAACTCACGCACTACCGGAACCTCCTCAACTGACCTCAGTCTCTCGAAATCCACCCGCGTATCCATCACATACGCCACAAAACCCTTACAGCCCTGCTCTAGACACTGCCTTGCCCTAGAGGCCGAACAAAAAGCTGATCCAAAACGTGTACCCTCGCCGTACACCGCAAGAACTCCCCTACTAGGGTCTCGTATGGTCACCAGCTGTCGCTCGCAGTCGATAACCGCACTAAATCTGCTTAACCAGTCCATTCCCACAATGACACAGACATCACCCATTGCAATAGGAATCAGATCAATTGGGAACTCAACACCAAAAATCTCGACTATGCACCCGCGGAGAACCTGCGTGGCATATATCACCCTCTCGTCAGCTATGGAAACTCTCAGAGGCCGACTCGACGCCTTACAACTAACACTGATATGCTGACTAAAAGCCAAAGATACAAAAGACCGACTCGCACCCGAGTCAAATAACACCAAGGCAGGTACAGAATTCACAAGAAAAGTACCAACACATAGCATAATATAAGCATAATATCTCAAAATCAAAATAAATACACGAAAGAATACATACCAGTCACGACATCAGGCGCTGCGCGGACCTCCTCCGCGGTCAACTGAAAAGCTCTCCCTCGTGCCCTCGGCGCCTCGACCTTCATGGGCTGACTCTCGGTAGCTCTGATGGAGGCAGGGGCAGATCCCTGAGGTGCTCCCTGAGATGATCCTCGCAATTGCGGACACTCTGCCTTCCGGTGTCTAGTCTGGTTGCAGTGGAAACACACCGCAAACCTCTTGGGGCAGTCCTTGGCCATATGCCCCTCCTTGCCACACTTGTAGCAAGATCCCGCTCTACAGACTCCATCATGACCCTTGCCGCACTTCCCACAAGTGCGGTCCTTCTGGCTCCCTGATTTGGGATCAGCGGGCTTGGCCCGCTTGGCTGCCGGCTGAGACTACGCCGGTCGCCGATCCCTCCCTTGAGACTCCACCTCCTCCCTGGCCTGAGTCTCTAGCTCAATCTCCCTCTTTCGGGCATTTGCCTGAAGCTCGTCAAATGTCCAGTACGAGGAGTTCGCCTTGAACTCCTGAATGTCTCGCCTCAAGATATTCAAATATCGGCTCATACGTGCCTGCTCAGTGGACACGTGCTCAGGGCAGAACATCGCCCTCTCATGGAACATCCTGGTAATCACCGTAACAGACTCAGTACCCTGCTTGAGGGTCAGAAACTCCTGGGCCAAACGCTCCCTCTCCACCTGGGGAACGTACTCATCTCGGAACATGGCAGTGAACCTCTCCCAGGTCACTGCCGCAAGCTCAGCAGGCGTAAAGTGCACCGTCACAAACTTCCACCAGTCCTTCGCTCACAAGCGCAGCTGGTTCAGCGCGAACCAAACTCTCAAATGCTCAGGAGATGAGCAAGTGAAGAAACACCCCTCTATGTCGGAAACCCATCTCATAGTCGCCACCGGGTCCTGGGTCCCATCAAACTCCGACGGTTTTGTGTTGCTGAACTCTCGGAACAGTAACACATCACCACCCTGCGGCCTCACGGCAACAATAGTTGCGGTGGCCGCTGCAACATCAGCCTCAGAAAGAGCAGCATAATGCTCTTCGAAGGTCTCAATCAACGTGGTCTTAATAGACCCGAACATCGCTGGTATCTCTGCCCTGATGGCCGCAGCCACCTCCTCATGGATGATCCGGCGGATCTCCTCATCACTGGTCTCACTGCTCTCAGCCATCAGATGTGTCCTCACCATGATCTACCTCTGAAATACAACATACGATAAATTAGAATCCATTCGAGCATACTCACACTCGACAACTCATCCCTCCTTGATCCTTGGTATTCCAAAGATTCCTACTTGGGCTGTACACCGCTCCGGTGCTTTCAGTAGTACGGGCCCAATACCACTGTCCACACCGTATCAGAATACACCCCAAGTCCTCCTCTTCGGATCCCAAATTCCAAGTACTCTATCATGTGTAATCCACTCTCTAACAGATCCCTCATAAGCCCCTCGCTGCTACCTACTCACTCTCAAGCATCTCATAGCAGCTCACCTCTTCCTAGGCTAAGGCATCACAAATCAGGCCACTCTAGTCCTAATAGGAGTACCTAGCCTACTCTAGCATGAAAATACATCATACCAATATCAATATCACATAACATGAGGGTATTTTGGGAAATCACCGTTCGGGCGCGGACTGATCGTACACACAACTCTGCTCTGCGTTCTTCCAAAAATCTCTTACCCTTTTTTTTAAAATATTTCTCAAATCCTCAGTTTGAGTTCAAATACTCCCGAAGGTGTACTCGAATCCCTCAAACCAAGGCTCTGATACCAACTTGTAACACCGTGAATTTCAAAAAAAAAATTCGCATAATATAAAAACACAATTTCATTTAACATTCATAAAAACATCAATGTTTGAAACTCAATCCATGCTATATAATATTCCCAAGATCTGATAATATAAAATCCCGTGTGTGTGTGCGGATCAAGCCGACGCCTTCCCACGGTCATCACTAGTACCTGAAACAAATAACACCAACACTGTAAGCACAAAGCTTAGCGAGTTCCCCAAAATACCACACATAACACATATTAGCCACTCGAGGCTATAACTATGTGGGTCTGTGGACCCTACTCTGTGAACCCTCTGGTTCTAACTCTGGGAACCTTCCGGTTCCAACTCTATAAACATGCACAACATAAATCACATAGAAATAATGCAGTACAACACATAACATACATATAGCATACAAATACTCTGTCACATAACTCTGATTACCTACTCAAGGTAAGTATAGTGAGAAGACTCACCTCGCGTATCTCGATAACTCGTGTATCTCGATAACTCGCAAATCCCGGAAATCACTCGCGCTCGATCCCCCGAGCTATAATCCTCCTATAACACAATATATCTCTAAATAACACTTTCACAACTAAGTTTGAGTACCCCTATCAAGTCACCACTGGTCAACTCTAGTCAACGGTCAACGGTCAACTTTGACCAAACTTGGCGAGTGCACTAG
Source organism: Lactuca sativa (assembly GCF_002870075.4). Classification (NCBI taxonomy): domain Eukaryota; kingdom Viridiplantae; phylum Streptophyta; class Magnoliopsida; order Asterales; family Asteraceae; genus Lactuca; species Lactuca sativa. The sequence continues at coordinate 132,090,451 of NC_056624.2, forward strand.
AGCGACTCGGCGAGTCTATACGTGTTCACTAACTCCCTAGGATCCTCCCTTGACATGTCGAGTACTTCCCTCACTCGACGAGTTCCACTTGGAACGAATCGCGGGGCCACCACGACTCAACTCGCCGAGTCTCAAGAACAACTCGGCGAGTTCAGGCTTGACTCAGCCCCCTAATGACTCTCCCTGACTCACTGGGTCAACCCCCAACCCGACGAGTCCACTCATTGAACACTTTACGTGAAACCCCGACCCTACTCGCCGAGTCTCAAGAACAACTCAGCGAGTTCATGCCATGCACAAACTCTATTGACCTTCTGAGGTCAGATCTGCTTTCCCAAACCATAGATCTAACCTCCCCAAGCATGAATGTCACGTAAAGTTTGGAACTTGATGCTTGTATAACCCCCACAAGGCATCAAAAGATGATTTGGTCCAAAAAAATGACCACCTAGGTCTAATAACTCCATAATAACCTAAAAAGCCCCAAGGATTTAGGTCGCTGGACCTCTTTGAGTCCAGATCCAAGGCACAAACTCGAAGAGGAACCATTTGCTTCACATAATCACCTTCCAAAGGGGTTATAAAACCCTAACTCTAAACATCAACCCTAAAACTGAAGGAGATTTGAACCATTACCTCAAAATGAAGCCTCTGGACTCTAGATCTGCTAGAATATCACCTCCTCCTTGCTCTTGCCACCTTCTTCTTGCTAAACAAGGAATACAAAGCCCCAAAAGTAACTTCTTCTCTTCCAAAACGAATTAGCTCTCTTAGGGTTCTCTCAAGGGACTGGTAGCCGCAATGGGAGGCTATAAGTGCCCTAAAATAGGCTCTAAACCCTGGGAATTAGGGTTTCATTAAACAGCGTGGACTCGCCGAGTCCACTCCTTGGACTCGCCGATTCCAGGCGCGAACCCGCGTCCAAAACCGCGATCCTACTCGACGAGTTTGAGCTCCAACTCGCCGACTCTCCTAACAAATCTCCAAAAATCATAAGAATAACTAATACCTGGGAATCCGGGCTGTTACAGGAAGCTGAAAAACTAACATGCTCCCGAATGTCGGCTCGCAGCATTTCATGGTAGTGGGTCCTTCTCATATCCTCATCTCCGGCGTACTGGGGTACTAACAACGCCCTCTCCCGGAACTTGGCGGTGATCTGCGCCACAGTCTCCGTAGTCTGCCTCATGTCCAAAAACTCTGTAGCCAGCTGCTGAAGCTCTACAGCTGGCGCAAACTCTGTCCTGAATCTGGTCATAAAGTCTGACCAGGTCATAGCCTCAACAGTCGAGGCTCCCAATGAGTCACCAACAGACTCCCACCAATCTCTAGCTCTATCTCTCAAACACCCTACTGCATATCTCACCTTCGACCCCTCGGGGCAGAAGCTGGTTAGCTGTGTAGACTCAATGTCTGCAATCCATCGTCTGGCAGCAATAGGGTCCTTTGCCCCATGAAAATCCAGCGCACCACTACCCCTGAAGTCATTAAAGGACAATGTGCAGGATCCTAACTGGCTGGTCGCCATGTCACTCCTGAACGCCTTAAGGCGATCCTCCATCAGCTCAACAATCCCTTCCTTGATCGATCCAAAGATGACCAGAGTCGTGTCAAGGATGCCTCTAGTGATCTCGGACGCTATGAATTCGCGTAGCCTCTCATCCACTGGTTCGGATCCTGAACCCGAACCCGATCCCTCTCCTGAGCTGCCAACTGCTGGCCTCGAACGTAGTACCACCATTCTGCAATACATCATGACAACCGTCAGTGATACTAGTGTTGGATTAGTGACTAAGTCCATAACTATTTTGGTATGTACTTGACCTGATGGTGCATAGTCCTTTTGGGTTGCCTTCATCAAAGCAACTTGATAGGATGAATTATGGAGAGAAAGGATTAATTATGATTTATTAATATATTATGAGAATAATATATTAAAGGAGAAATCATATTGTTTAATTAATATTAGTTAAGAATTAATAAGAATTAAGTTTGTGGCTAAAAGACATTAATTAAACTTAAGGGACTAGAACTGTCAATTGTGTGATAGTTGAATATTGGGCTAATGGACTCCATATTAAAGGGGTGGACGAATTCTATGGGCAAACCCATTAGAAATCGTCCAAAGGCCTTTAAGAAAGGAATACATGGGTTGCTTAGGGCCTAAGCATCCAAATTAGGGTTTCCTTGTTAGATAACCCTAATAGCCTCACTATTTAAGGAACCCTTAAGCCCCAAAAACGTGGTGAACTAATTAGTTAGGGTTTCCACACGTTTTTGAGAGCCTCATTCTCTTCTCTTCTTCATCCTCTTGCTCTTGGTGTTTGTGAACCATTAGAGGAGTGACATTTGTGACTCTAAGCTTTCTAAAGTCAATACAAGAAGGATTTGAGATTGTTATTGCTACATAACAATCAAGGTATGATCTAAACCCTAATTCATATGTTATATTGATTAGATCTTAGGTTTTATAGTCTTGGATGAATTGCATGTACAATAGAGAAACCTAGAACTAAGCATTAGGGTTGCATTAGCACATAGGATGTTCTTATGGCTAAAACCCATTAGTGGTATCAGAGCCTTGATTGGTTTCTATTGTATTGATGCCTTGGTTATTTGTTCAAGCTTCAAAAATTGATTTTTTGGCCCCCTGTCTGATGAACTCGGCGAGTTCCAATGTGGACTTGGCGAGTAGCTCCAACTCGGCGAGTCCATAGAGGAACTCGACGAGTTCGAGCGTCAGAAGGAGGCTGTTTCGGGATTTTTTGCCTATTTTGACTTAGGATAATTGCCATAATTGTTTTGAAAAGTTCAAATCACACCCTTATGGTTTTATTAATTAATTAAAGTCTATAATTAAAAGAGATTTAGTAAATCCATAAAGTTTTGGTGTACAATTTAATTATATTAAAAGTATAATTATTAAATTAGACCACCTAGTATTTTAAAAGAGTAAAATACACCCTATACTATATATAACATTAAAAGTCTAACATTATATATATGTATAAGTAAAAGTCAGTCTTACCGTTAGTAGGCCTCATTCACGAAGCTGGTCTATAAGGGGTGTTTAAGGAAATTTCCTATAAAATGGCGATTGAATGGGTATCCACTCTTACCCACCGCACTCTTGACTAGTGGAGGGTCGTTAGCTAAACGGGTAGGATAGGACAGAAACCTTCCATTATAAGTATAATGAAGTATAAAAGTAACTAAATGTTTTCATAAAATTCCCAATCTTAGTTATTTTAGGAAAAAGTGAATTGATGCAATTCCATGAAATTACACTTTGTGCCCTTGCGAAGACGTTAGTGGAGCGTGTGTGGTTAACCGGCACACTAAATGGTTCTAAGCAAAAGTAGCAAAGGGTGACTCAATGTTTGTCATAGTTTGGTGGAGCGTGTGTGGTTTACCGGCACATCGAATAGGTGACTGTAACATGTGAGTGCACCATGTAGATTTGCATGGTTATTAACACCCGCTTTGTGATCCTCGACATCCCAGTCACAAACTAGAGGGGCATATCGAGATTTAAACATGCCATTGAAATGTTCAATGAATCTCAAAGGATCTAGGAGTTTTCATAGATTTAAAACTTAAATTTCTTTTTTTGTTTTTCATGATGGAAAATTAGTGAATCGTCATTCACTTACCTTCAAATGTTCTGCAATTTGGGTTACGGCATCCCTCTCCCGAGTTGTGGAATATTGTGTTAGGTCCTAGCCCTAGTATATCATTTGGGTGATTAACTAAGGACTCAATCGATCAACTAACTTAAATTTGTTTTCTCCCGTTTTGTAGATGTCAAAGTACGACAACTATGGTCTTCCCAAATCCCATGGAACAAGCATTCCACATGAAGATGATATTCCACGATTCGATCGAGGAACAAGAGATCATGCTTCACTTCCTCCTCCTCCTCCCGTTATTCTCCTTAACCCACAAGATCAAAGAAATGAAAGGTTCAATGTCACTAAAGCCCTATTGGAAATGAAACAAGAAGATGGTAATCCCGTGTGTGCCCACGTTCTAGGAGTGAAATCACACATCGATAGGTTGATAATGTTGGGTGCGTCATTCCTGGATAAGTTGGCTGTGAACCTGCTTTTGCAGTCACTTCCCGAATCATATAATGAGTTCAAAAGAAAGTATTATATGATGGATCATGACGAAAAACTCATTGACCTAACTTACATGCTCATTGCTATTGAATCAGAAATGATTTGGCAAAGCAATGGAGCGTATTTGTTGGGAAAGTCAACCAACCATGCTTCCGAGGACGTTCTAGGAGAACCGACCTGCATTTGCTGCCAAGAAATAGGGCGTTGGATACAAGTCTGCCCTAAGAGCCTGAAAAGTCTAGAAGATGGGAGAGTCAAAGAGTATGGTTGTGCTTCAGGTAAAATCCACTATCTAACTCCATTAAGTTCCTATTCATTGATTCTTAATACATAATGTGATAAGATTGCATTTGAATGTTTTGCAGGATTAGTGAAAAGAGAGGAAGCTTGATGGAAAAGCAAGATGAGTCTAATCACAAAGAAATGGATCTCAATCACATGGAATTGAAGATTAGATTTTGAGCTTAGAAAGTTATGATAGAGTTGTTAGGAATATTTATAGTTTTTCAGTTGATTTTGCATTGTAAGGACAAAATGTTTTCTGCTGTTTTTATGAATAAAATAAATTTTGTTTGACGTATTTATTTATTTATTTATTCCCTTGCAATGAAATCGTTATGAAAAATTGATGTTTACATATTTCTACAACGAATGGATGTGATTCTTAATTATGTTAATTGTGGAAATGTCGAGAATTTACCAAATAGGGAGAGTTTCTCATCGCCCAAGTTTCAATTGGACAGAAACTTGGAATCATGCAACTTGGTTGCACGATGAATGAGAAATTTCATATTTGGAAATTAGACTAAGTCGTTAACAAAGTGTCAAGTGAAGGACTAGGAGATCGAGTACACAAAGTTGTGTGTTGATCAAGTCCACCGCAAGAGTAACAAGACATTCGTCATGGTTTACTAAAGGTTTAGTAAATATGATTATACTTACAAGATTAAGTGTAATTCTGAATTGATTGAAAAAGGTTTAAATCAATAGCAGTACGAATAAGAAGAATCAAGTAGGCAGAAAGATAAAAGTTTCTCTATTCTAAGAAGAAGGGAGAGTACCTTTTATACTTTATGATATGTCTTAATGATTAAGAACCATATTTCAATTGATCCTCTAAGTAAGTCTTAGTACAATTGTATGTATAAGAAGAGGAATCAAGAATTGAAGAAATGGTTAAATCAAGAAGTCAATCGTACTTTGTTCCAAAACAAGTCTTAGAGTTAAGATTGTGACATTGAGTGACAAGTCTTAAAAAGGTTTATAACATTTGTCAAATGTAGAACTTGGAAAAAGGTTTTCTTATTTGAAATTGGTAAGTTGTGATGTCTTGGATAAGACAAAGACCAACTAGGACCAATTTTATGAAGTGTTTTGTCTTGATAAAAACTACACTAACTCTTGAATATTTGTTTGTCAAGAAATGCTTATTGACAAGAGAATCTTATATGTCAAGGAGTCAGTGGGAGTCTTAATGGTCTTGAAAGGTTTCAAGAACAAATCAAGAATAAACCTTATCGATCATCACTAGCACACGACTTGAGGTTTACAACCTATCGTGTTGACATTATCTTGTTTCTGTGTCGTTTCAATTGAGTTAATTATGCATGTGAGCCCTATGAGTTCTCATTTGAATGCATAAAAGGCAATGACCTTGATCAATGAAGAGTACATTGATAGGAAAGGGTGAGCTGCTTAAATACTTGGAAGACATGGTGAGCAACAGTGTTACCATAAGGCAAGAGATCAAGATTAAGAAAGCTAGGTCCATATGAGTTTGAATTTGTCATAAATTTTGGTTTTAACAAATTCACATGGATAGGAACATATACACCATTAAAATCGAAGTGTCATAAGATTTCCTCCTTCATTAAAATGACTGTGATAAAATGGTTTCACTAAGAAAGATTTTAAGAAGATAGTGATTGTGAAATTGTATTCTCAAATTTGTTTATGGTTACGGTATCCCTTTCCATGATTCGAATTGTGAGATTTGGCAATTAGTCTGAATTGTTTAGACACACATATGAGCTATCTAAGGGAAAGGTGTATAAGCTTAGATAAAGGATTATCAAAGCATTAAGTATTAGAAACATGAACTTAAGAAATTCAATAAGTATTGTTTTTCTGGAAGTTATGTTGGTTTCTGAATACAAGTCAAAGCTAGTGGGAGCATAAGTGTTATGTTTATAATAATCATCATGATAGTGGGAGCATAAATGTTATGATTGTATGATTACTAAGGCAAGTATTGCAAGTTAGCAATATTAATTATAGAAAACAAGAGTCATACTTTGCAAAGTAGTAAGCATGTAAAGTTGTTTTGCTATAATTAAGGGGGAGAATATTATGCTTCATTTCAAATCTAAAAGCTTAGGCTGTGGAATGTTAATAAATTTAGTCAAGGATACATAGTGTGTTCTTAAATTTCGATTATGATTATGGCATTCCTCTTCATAATTCGAATCATAAGAACGTGACACATAAGATATTATGGCAGAAGATTGATAAAGTATCAAATCTTTATGTAAGACATTATGCATCGTGTCCCATACGCTTCGGGTATAGGATAGATTGCAAATGCTATAATATTTGACCATTCTAAAATTTTCCAAATGTCTAGCGCATTTAGAGGGAAAAAGGACTAGAATCGGTTTTGACTAAGATAATTAAACAACTATCAAAGGACGATCCAAAGCTTGCTAAGGATTGGTCGCTTGTGAGTAGTTGGAAGTATGATATTGGATGGAGCATATCGACATTATTATGAATAGATAAGATTCTATTAATAATGAGTTGTCATATGGTAAGTACGGAAAGGTTTCCATATTGGGAGTTGGATATTAAGAATCTATGTCTAGATTAGAAACTTTTATGCAAGAAGGATGTTCAAAGGAATGTACTTTGAGTGAGAGACATCACATCTATGGAATTATCTTGTAACAATTTCCGATAGAGAGCTTTGTAATTCATTGGCAATAGTCATTGTGACCTTAGTGCAGTGACATTACAAAAGGAATCATTGCATAAAATGTTAGAATCTAACATATTCTATAAGTGGAAAGAATTTGATATTCTTACCCTTATGATAAGGATTGGGAGTTGTGAAATGAGTATGATTGGAAATGTGTTCATTTGATCTATTTCACAAAGTAAGGACCATAGGTTAGCATGGTGTGCATGCTAAGAGCATGGGACAAGTGTAGTTATAATTCAAGTAAGAAGTTGATTACCCGAAACAACAAATAATGAGTAATCGATATGGTGATAAATAAAAGGTGTTTTATTTATACTTAAAGGTTTGAGGCCATATGGGATTAGTATTATCCTTGTGTTTCACTTTGCATGTTTTGACTTCCTGAATAATTTAATTGGTTGAGAACAGTCAAATTATTCGAACGGGCCACAATCGTTCATATGTTGGAAGTAGGTATGAATGAAGACTGTCGTGCATTGGTGTGTGGATTGTCTAAAGTGTATTAGACATAAGCAATTGTTTGCTGCAACGTTCATGATTGCTTATGAATATGATTTGAGCATGGGATTAAACCCACGCTCACTTGGATCACTTCATGGATTTCATCACGAGTGATTGGTGAGACGATAACATCTTATATTCTTGAAACCGAGATGTGTGAGTTGTATCTTGCGAGTCGGTTGCACATTGATAATATGTAAACGCACCAGTAACTTGGTGTTATAAAACATATTGTTGTGTGTGATTTGGTGAGTGAGTGCAAGTGAGCATTTTGTCAAAGTTTATCCGTTCCTTTTATCCAAAGTAGGATACAAGCGATATCTGTGGGCCCCTCGATGATTTAGTGATGGCACCTAAGCGCTTGGCCAAGCCGAGACTAAATTAATGTGTTCAATTGTAGTCTGTTGTCAGTCGTCATAAATCTGAATTCGGGAAACAGCACATAGACAGAGACAATGATTTAGATCCATGTCTCAATCTGTACGATATCTAGAATGGAGGAATATATGATCCCTTATCTAAAGGACACGCGTATCTGATAAGATCAGAGTTGACAGCGGCTTAGAAAGCTACGATTGCAGATCAGGATCTGAAGTCATACGCGGAATAGTTATTAGACTTATCCAAGTGGGAGACTGTTGGATTAGTGTCTAAGTCCATAACTATTTTGGTATGTACTTGACCCGATGGTGCATTGTCCTTTTGGGTTGCCTTCATCAAAGCAACTTGATAGGATGAATTATGGAGAGAAATGATTAATTATGATTTATTAATATATTATGAGAATAATATATTAAAGGAGATATCATATTGTTTAATTAATATTAGTCAAGAATTAATAAGAATTAAGTTTGTGGCTAAAAGACATTAATTAAACTTAAGGGACTAGAACTGTCAATTGTGTGATAGTTGAATATTGGGCTAATGGACTCCATATTAAAGGGGTGGACGAATTCTATGGGGATACCCATTAGAAATCGTCCAAAGGAATTTAAGAAAGGAGTACATGGGTTGCTTAGGGCCTAAGCATCCAAATTAGGGTTTCCTTGTTAGATAACCCTAATAGCCTCACTATTTAAGGAACCCTTAAGCCCCAAAAACGTGGTGAACTAATTAGTTAGGGTTTCCACACGTTTTTTAGAGCCTCCTTCTCTTCTCTTCTTCATCCTCTTGCTCTTGGTGTTTGTAAACCATTAGAGGAGTGACATTTGTGACTCTAAGCTTTCTAAAGTCAATACAAGAAGGATTTGAGATTGTTATTGCTACATAACAATCAAGGTATGATCTAAACCCTAATTCATATGTTATATTGATTAGATCTTAGGTTTTATAGTCTTGGATGAATTGCATGTACAATACAAAAACCTAGATCCAAGCATTAGGGTTGCATGAGTACATAGGATGTTCTTATGGCTAAAACCCATCAACTGGTACATCCGGAGGGATCACACCCATTACAAGTTCCCCGGTCTTGCCTCAGCCTTCCTCAATTCGAGTACGAATCCTCTGCTTTCAGTAGTATGGGCCCATACTACTTTCCACATCTATCCGTACTCTCCTCAAGGACTGCCTTGACTCCACCAAGTCCCTTTGACCACTGCTGATCTCTGTTACTCTCATCCTAGGCTTACCCTAGGGAACCTCTGACTCCACCCAAACCGGTCCTCAGCTGCTGGAGGCCTCCTTGTGAAGCCAATTAGCCACCACTTGAGTACCATCACATGTAACGAGGCTTAGATAATCCTTCAAGTAAACGACTCATCCCTACAACGGTTAGACTCAAACGAGAGCTGCGCAATAGGGCCAAATCCAGCATTCTGAGATTATTCAATCCTAATCACATGTGACGCGACGTACTCACCGAATGGCTAACTCCCATCGTTCAGAGTCCTATAAGCACAAAGCAAGCAACATTCGGACACAGGAAACTACTCAAGCAACTCTATCCTTATAACAAAAAACTATAATAGCATACAATGTTGAGCTCATACTACCAGGCATAACCTAAACAGGCTATCCTATTACTATCTACTCAATACTAGCATGCAATTCTCATAAGCTGAAGCACATAAAGCAGACACATAAGGCATCATTCCTAGATCCTTAGTCCTATTCTAGCATGTTGTTCTACTGAAACTGATAAACATAATATAAACTTGTATGGGTACTTTGGGGAATACTTACTTGAGCTCGGCCGGTTGCGCACATCACACACTTTGTTCTTTCCCAAAACTCTTTTATCTTAGTTTTTAGGAAACCAATTTTCTTGTAAAAATCTTTTAATCCCTCGATTTGAGTCCGGACACTCCCAAGGGTGTGTCTGAATCCCTCAAACCAGGGCTCTGATACCAACTTGTAATGACCCAGTTTTCAAGACCAAAAATTTCTTTTTCATTAACTAACTCATAAAAACATTCGTAAGAAAATACTGTGAAATCACAACATCTCATAAAACAATGAATCATGTCTAAAAACCCAAGTTATAAAATAAGAACTTCTCAGAGTACAATTCCAGAATATCCAAAGTGCGGTAAACAATGAGTATATGTATGATGTGCCGCTACAGCGCAAGCTCCTTCCCCTTCGCTGAAGAGATACCTGAAACCAAAATAGCAACTATAAGCACGAAGCTTAGTCAGTTCCCCCATCGTACCGCATACCATACAAACACATAGCATACACATACTGTCAGGCATATCAGGGTGCCCGACCTACCCCTTCGGTCATCTCGACCGGATACTGCCTAGCATACCTGGGTGCCCCTTCTTGTTTCACCTATTGCAATGCAACTTCTGGCAGACTCCGTTATGATGGAAGTCGCACTTGTTGCATTTTGGGAGGCTTCCAACATATGGTTTTCTCGATGTTGAGGTATTAGGTTCAGTGGGGGTAGGGGTTGCACAGCTCATTGCCTTTTGGTAGGTCCTTGAGTCAGTGTGCCCCCTTTCTCGTTCTAGGGCTATCGTTTCATGTTCTTGGATTTGTGGTTTGGGGTGTCCTTGTAGGCAGCCACTCTTCGGTGCCCTTGGTTATTATTACTATTGGAATTGTCGACACCGATTTCATTTTCGTTTGTGTTTATAGCGTTGAGTTGTGCCATGATGGTTGTCACAGCAACTGTCACTACGGCTTGAAAAGTAGCAGAGTCTATCTGCAGGATTCGTGTCTTGCTGGTTGGCCGCTTGTTTCCATGTGAAGGCATGATTCTGTTGCATTGGCGAGAAACGAATTCGTAAGTAACTTTGGTCGTTTTTAGTTATATCTCATCTATATACATTTATGTATACACGTATATAAGTCACATGTTTTTTTGTATGATTCCCAAAAGTTTCAACCATATTCTCAAAATGTACTTATGGTGATAAGTAGTAGTAGGTTGTAACGACCCAGTTTTCAAGACCAAAAATTTCTTTTTCATTAACTAACTCATAAAAACATTCGTAAGAAAATACTGTGAAATCACAACATCTCATAAAACAATGAATCGTGTCTAAAAACCCAAGTCATAAAATAAGAAATTGTCAGATTACAATCCCAGAATATCCAAAGTGCGGAAAACAATGAGTGTGTGTATGATGTACCGCTACCGCGCCAACTCCTTCCCCTTCACTGAAGAGGTACCTGAAACCAAAACAGCAACTGTAAGCACGAAGCTTAGTGAGTTCCCCCATCGTACCGCATACCATACAAACACATAGCATACACATACTGTTAGGCATATCGGGGTGCCCGACCTACCCCTTCGGTCCTTTCGACCGGATACTGCCTAACATACCTGGGTGCTGGCCTCCCCTTCAGTCCTATCAACCGGATACTACCTTGCATATCTGGGTGTTGGCCTCCCTAACGGTCCTCTCGACCGGATACTGCCTAGCAAACCTAGGTGCTGGCCTCCCCTTCAGGCCTCTCGACCGGATGCTGGGGACTATTTCACCCCTCTACTACTACCACATAGCATGTAACACATAACCATATTCTATCTAGTATGACTGGGTATAACCACCCCCTTTGGCCCTATCGACCGGTAACCTTGGGGACTATCTCCCCTACTGCTACTAGCATCTAATATCATATCATACTAGCTCATAACACATCAAGTAGTAGCAAACCTAGATGAATATCCCAAAGACAATCATCTAACATATGACTCCTACTGGTGGGCCGGCATTGTGGTCGTAGACCCACTGCTACTCGAAGGTAACTCACCTCGAACAAGTAGCTGCTGATAATCTGTGCGGGAAACCTCTGCCTGCTGCAGCTCCGGAAGTCCTTCGGCTATATTCCCCACAAAACACTCAGTCAAAAACTGATATATACTCTTGGGGTAAAATGACTATTTTACCCTTAACCAAGTCCAAGTCAAATTCAATCTTCCAGTTGACTCGACTCACCTAGTTGGGCCGTCAACTCGTCGAGTCCCTCTCCTTTACTCGTCCTTATCCACGACTCGGCTCGTCGAGTTTGGCAATGACTCGACGAGTTCCCCTTCTTTATGAACATCAATGAACCTTCATCCGACTCGCCAAGTCTGTTCTAGTACTCGTCGAGTCCCATGAACTTCAGGTCTAATACTAAGTCCAATGTGTTGGGTCACTCTTTTAGTCCGGCTACAACCCTTCTAACACCCAACAGAGTCCTTTTGACCCTCAACAGATGTGGGACACAAAGCCTTGGACTCGTCGAGTCCCAAGAACGGACTCGTTGAGTCGATAACGTCCATGGTCTATTTCCTCGATTTCTGATGTACAACTTTTGACCAAATGATAGATCCAAGCCTTTAAGCTCGATCTAGCACGTAAAGTTTCGAAATTTACGTGCATGCATGGGACTTTTGAGCCAAAAAGGCTCTAAAATGACTCTTGTGATGCATGGTACCTTCCTTGGGTGCAAAAGCAACCTAAATCTGCTTTGTGACTCCTTCCAAGACTTAGATTCGAAGTCTTGACCCCTAACCATGTTTGCAATCATGGTTGGCCACCTCATTTGGCTTAAAAAGCCCTAAATCTTCCCCAAAAAGGGATCTAATAATTGCACAAGCAAGGTACAGACTTTATACCTTTCAAGGACTGGAAATGATGCACCAAACTCGAATCCTTCAGTCTCCTCTTGATCCTTCTATGCTCTTCCTTCTTCCTTGAGGTCAAAACCCACAAAAATCACTCAAAAGCCTTAGATATTGCACCAAAACACTTAGGGTTTACTAGGGAGGGTTTCTGGGAGCATTAGGGACGAGTGGTAGCTGAAAGAGATGATTAAATAGGGTGCAAACCCTCAGATTAGGGTTTTGTCCCGTCAGAGCCTACTCGTCGAGTCCGGGACCCGACTCGACGAGTCCATCACTTAAATCCCGCGTCCCATCCCGCTTCTACTCGGCGAGTTGGTCCTTCAACTCACCGAGTCCAAGGCCAAAAATGCAAAATACTAAAATAAATTGCGTACCAAGAACCAAGTGTTGGAATAGTGTCTAAGGCTGCAACTATATTAGGCAAGTATTTGACCCGATTGTGCATGGTACTTTTGGGTTGCCTTCACCATAGCAACTTGACAGGATGATTTATTATGAGAGAATAAATATTATTAATATATTATGAGAATAATATAAGGAATAATAATATTGTTATTTGATTAATATAAGTCATAGATTAATTAGAATTAATTTGATGACTTAAAGAGATTAATTAAATAAGAGGGTATAAACTGTCAATTGTTTGATAGTTGCACTTTGGGCTGTAAATCCTTAAGGGATAGAGGTTGGACGAATTCTAGGGCTTGGGATAGCCTCAAATTCGTCCAAGGCTTATCTTTGGTAAGGATTTGGATTACTTAGAGCTTAAGTTATCCAATTAGGGTTTAAGGGTGAAACCCTAGGAGCCTTACAAGTATAAATAGACTCCTAGGGCAAGGGAAATCGGCACCTCTGCTAAAGCAAAGAAACCCTGGCCGATTTCTAATCCCTCCCCTCTCTCTCAAATCATCCTCCTTACTAGTTGGTGTTTGTAAGCCATTAGTGGAGTGACAATTGTGACTCTAGAGCTCCAAGACAACAAGATCAAACAAGAGATTCAAAGGTAAACTTCTAGATCTGATTTTGTATTGTTCTTATAATCAACTAGCCATTAGAAGTCTTGGTTCAATGCATGTTTAATTAGAGAAACCTAGATCCACGCATTAGGGTTTGCATGTGCACATAGGAATGTTCATATGGCCAAAACCCATCAGTGGTATCAAAGCCTAGATTGGTTTCTATTAAATTGTTGCTTGTTTGTTTGAATCTTACTTGAAAAATTCGAAATTTGTGTTTCTGAGTCATGGACTCGGCGAGTCCCATAGTGGACTCGGCGAGTTGGCTTGGCTCGGCGAGTCCAGAGTCGGTACTCGGCGAGTCCGAGCGTCAGGAAGAGCCAAAATCGGGATTTTTTGATATTTATCTTATGGAAACTTGCCTTTATCATATTAGATCAACCCTAATCCTATTTTTTGATATATATGACTATAATCTTGATCTAATTAAAGATATTTATCAATTAATAAAATATTTAATTTCCTTATGTGATAATTAATTGATTATTTTGATTAAATTGGTAAATTATTTTGCAAGAAATCTTTAAATAAATCAAATATGGATAATTATGGAATTAATTGTTAATTAAGATTATTTGTTATTTGATCCTCCATGTTTTAAATGTTTAAAACTTGCCCTCAAGTTTTGAAATTTATGTTTTGTGATTAAAAGTTTAATTTAGACAATTTAAATTTCAAACCCTAGAATTTTACAAGTTTAAAATACAACCCTATACTAATATAATATTACAAGATTAATATATATATATATATATATATATATATATATATATATATGTATAACTAAAATGCTAGTCTTACCGTTAGTAGGCCTCATTCACGAAGCCGATCTATAAGGTGGATATAAGGTTGCGGCCTATAAAATGACGCTTAATGGGTGTACACTCACACCTACCGCTTGCTTGATCGGTGGAGGGTCGTTAGCCGAACGGGTAGGATAGGACAACCTCATCCTCTCATTAAAAGTATAATATGAAATACAAAGTAACTACATGTTTTTTTTTTAAATTTCCCAATCTTAGTCACTTTAGGAAAAGTGAATTGATGCAATCCCATGAAATTACACTTTGTACCCTTGCTAAGAAGTTAGTGGAGCGTGTGTGGTTTACCGGCACACTAATTGGTTCTAAGCAAAGGTGGCAAAGGGTGATTCATTGTTTATCATAGTTCGATCGAGCGCGTGTGGTTTACCGGCACATCGAATAGGTGATCGTTACAATGAAGGCACCATGTGAATTTGCATGGTAATTCACACCCGCTTTGTGATCCTCGGTATCCCAGTCACAAACAAGAGGGGCATATCGAGATTTAAACATGCCATTGAAAAGTTTCAATGAATCTCATCTAAACCTAGGAATTCTCGAATACATTTAGAACTTAAAGTTATGTTTTGTGGTGGAGAATTAGTGAATCGTCATTCACTTACCTTCAAATTGTTTGCATGTTAGATTACGTCATCCCTTTTCTAATATGTAAATATTGTTGTTGGATCTTAGCCCTAATTTTCTTATTGGGTGATAATTAGGGATTCATATTCTAATCTATCTTTGTCCTTTCTATTTGTAGATGTCAAACGCAAACAATGCTAGTGCTAGTTCATTCACATTGATAAGCCTTTGTCAAAAGGTCACCTTCGATGGGACGAACTTTAGCGAATGGATAAGATACATTCGCACTATTGCTCGCTATGAGGATAAGGAGTATGTCTTCGATGAGAAGCTCGAGAAAATCAACCCTGAAATCGCTACTCCGGCTGAAATGAACGCTTTTGAAACTCACGAGTATGATGCAACGAAGGTTCATTGCATCATGATAGCCACTATGAACTCCGAATTCCAAAAGTCCTATGAGGACATGTACCCGTACGAGATACACCAAGACTTATTGTAGAGATACCACCAAAACGCGAGACAAGAGCGTTATGAGATTTTAACTAACATGATTTCCGCTAAAATGGGTCATGGAGAGTCTCTTACCGTGCACCTGCAAAAGATGCAAAGGTATGTCGACCGTCTTCTCAAGTTGAATGTTGAGTTTGGGGAAGACTTGGCGATCGACATGGTGCTTCACTCTTTACCTCCAAGCTACAATCAATTTAGGATGACCTACTACATGAACAAAGAGGAGGTCACCTTAAGCAAACTCCAAGGTCTCTTGAGGGTCGCTGAGAGCAACTTCAAGGACTAGTCTGTTGCACTAACTCCCAATCCACCCGTTGCTCCTGTTTTGGCTATTAGACAAGGAAAGGGAAAGAAGAGGAAGGCTTCGTCTAAGAACTATCGCAAGGTTAAAGCCCGAGATGGTGATTCTTCTAGTGGGACCAAAGTTGATCCTGCTAAGCCCTGCCCTAACCCAAAGGAAGCAGAGTGCCACCACTGCCACAAGATAGGACATTGGAAGAGAAGCTGCCCAGAGTACCTGCAAGCCATCAAGGAAGGAAAGATCAAGCCGTCTTTCGCAGGTATATACACAATTAAATCTAACGATTCACCTCATGCTATTTCTTGGGTTCTTGATACTGGTTGTGGTTACCACATTTGTTCTAATGTGCAGGGACTAAGAAGAAATAGGGATGTGGAGCATAGAAGGATTAATCTAATCATGGGGAACAGAAGATTGTCGCCTGTGACCAAGATTGGAGTGTATTCTTTAGTGCTTAGGAATGGTTTAAGTTTAGATTTGAACAATTGTTGCTATTCGCCAGAAATGGCTAGAAACATCATTTCATTTCATGGTTTGTTTAGACAAGGTTTTAGATTTTCTTTTAATAATGAGAATGGTTCTATTTTGGCTTATCTAAATGGTCTTTTTTATTTTGAAGCAATACCGTGTAATGGAATTTATGAAACTGTTATGATTGTTGATAACTTAGGAAATGATGTTTTGAACATAGATTCTTCCAATAGTATGGATAAAGCATCCTTGTGGCATTGTCGTCTTGGACATGTCACCAAGAAACGCATAGCCCAACTCCAAAAGAATGGAGTGTTGGAGTCATTCGACCTTAGGGAAGATGACACATGCGAGTCTTGTTTGCTTGGAAAGATGACTAAGTCACCCTTCGCTGGTTCTTGCGAAAGGGGTGAGGGTCTATTGGACCTAATACATACCGATGTATGTGGACCGTTTAGATCAACCACGAAGGATGGGAACCGCTTCTACATGACTTTTACCGATGACTATAGTAGATATGGGTATATCTATTTAATCAAGCAAAAGTCAGAAACTTTTGAAAAGTTCAAAGAGTTCAAGAATGAAGTGGAGAATCAATTGGGCAGGAAAATCAAGATGCTTCGATCCGATCGAGGAGGAGAGTACCTAATTCTTGAATTCCACGATTATCTCAAGGAGTGTGGAATAGTTTCACAATTGACGCCTCCTAGGACACTGCAGTTGAATGGTGTGGCAGAAAGGCGTAATCGAACCTTATTGGATATGGTTCGCTCTATGATGCGTCGTGCTTCACTATCAATCTCTTTTTGGGGGTATGCCATAGAGACTGTCGCCCATATCCTTAACCGAGTCCCTACTAAGAAGGTTTCCAAAACACCTCACGAGATGTGGACAGGGAAAGCTCCCTCGTTAGCACATATCAAGGTTTGGGTTGCGAGGCTTTCGTAAGACGAGATACTCACGACAAGCTCGAACCTCGTAGTGAGCGATGTATTTTCATCGGCTACCCACAGAAATCCTTTGGATATCTCTTTTATAGACCAAAGGACAATGTTGTCTTTGTTGTGAGGAGAGGAGTTTTCCGAAAGCGAGAACTCATAGGCCAAGGAGACAGTGGGAGGCAAATTGAGCTTGAAGAGATTCAAGAATCGATAGATGAAGGAACCTCTACCACTGGCACTCAACCTGAGGAGGAAACTCCGGTTGAATCGATTGACGAATCCTTACCTCTTAGACGTTCCGAAAGAGTTAGAGTTTAACCCCAGTTTTATGGTTTTCATATTACTACCAAGGGGGACACGTATATTAGTGATGGTACACTAATAAACCTTGATGAACCTAATAGCTATAAGGAAGCCATGACAGGCCCAGAGTCTGCAAAATGGAAAGAGGCAATGGATAGAGAGATCCAATCCATGTATGATAACCAAGTTTTGAATTTGGTTGATAATGTGCCCGGACGTAAGATCGTTGGATGCAAATGGATCTTCAAGAAGAAGACCGACGTGGATGGAAACGTACACACATATAAAGCGCGATTGGTCGCGAAGGGGTTTACTCAAACTCCCGGAGTTGACTATGATGAGACCTTCTCACCAGTTGCGAAGATAAAATCTATTAGAGTGACGCTAGCGATTGCCGCATTTCATGATTATGAGATTTGGCAAATGGATGTCAAGACCGCTTTCCTTAACGGAAAGTCGGCTGAGAATGTTTACATGGCTCAGCCAAAGGGGTTTGTGGATCCGAAGCATCCGAATAGAGTGTGTAAGCTTGAGAAGTCTATTTATGGACTTAAGCAAGCATCTCGCAGATGGAATCTTTGCTTTGATGAGAAAGTCAAAGAGTTTGGATTTGTACGAAGCGAAGATGAGTCGTGTGTATATGTCAAAGCCAGTGGGAGCATAGTTAGCTTTCTCGTTTTGTATGTCGATGACATACTACTCATAGGAAACGACATCCCGACTCTGCGGGAAGTTAAGTCCTGGCTCGGGAAGTGCTTCGCTATGAAGGACCTCGGAGAGGCTTTCTATATTTTGGGAATAAGGATAGTGAGAGAAAGAAGTAAGAGACTAATAGGACTTAGTCAGAACACTTACTTAGAGAAAGTACTAAAACGTTTTAGTATGGAAAACTCGAAGAAGGGAGAATTACCGATACAAAGTAATGCCAAGTTGAGTAAGACTCAAAGTCCGAGTACCGAAGCTGAGATAGCTGAAATGAGCCGAGTTCCATACGCTTCCGCAGTTGGCTCAATCATGTACGCTATGACTTGTACTCGCCCTGATGTAGCCTTTGCCTTGAGCATGGTTAGTAGATATTAAGGGAATCCTGGCAGAGCTCATTGGGTTGCAGTTAAGAATATCCTTAAGTACCTTCAAAGGACGAAGGAATGGTTCTTAGTCCTCGGAGGGAGTGATGACTTGAAGGTGCGAGGGTATAGTGACGCCAGCTTTCAGACCGACAGGGACAATTACCGTTCGCAGTCGAGTTGGGTCTTTACCCTGAATGGAGGAGCAGTGACTTGGAAAAATTCCAAGCAAGAAACTATAGCTGATTCAACGTGCGAATCAGAGTACATTGCAGCGAGCGAAGCGTCGAAGGAGGCAATATGGTTGAAGAACTTCATTGGTGATCTTGGAGTTGTACCTGCCATAAAGGAGCCCATGGAGATTTTTTGTGATAATGAAGGAGCGGTTGCCTTGACCAAGGAACCAAGTTATCATGGTAGATCTCGACACATCGACAGAAAATATCACTTTATTAGACATCGTGTAGAAGAAGGACAACTTGTAGTGAAGAGGATATCATCAGAAGATAACCTAGCAGATCCACTTACGAAGGGACTGAGTAGGGTTAAGCACTAGTAGCATGCTAGGAGTATTGGGTTGAAGGATGATATTAGCATAGATTAGATAGTAGTAGAAACGTGTAATAGATAAATGTGATTGACATTTGATGATTAAATAAAAGATTATTATTTATGAGTAATGTTACTGTCTTATGTTAATTGTTTAACTATTGTTTCATTTTGCATGTTTTGACTTCTAGAATAACTGAGTTTATTAAGAATAATCGAATTATTTAAATTGTCCACAATCGTTCATATGTTGGAAGTAGATATGAATGAAGATTGTCATGAATTGGTGTGTAGATTGTCTAAATGGTTTTAGACATAGCAAAGGGTTGCTGCAACATTCATGAGTGCTTATGAACTAGTTTTGAGCATTGGAACAAACCCGCGCTTGCTGGAATCACCTTATGGAATATGATATAAAAGGGTGATCGCAAGACAATAATATCATATAGTCTTAAAACCTAGATATATGGTTTGTTATTTGTTCATTGGTTGTACATTGATAATGCGAAAACGCATCAGTAACTCGGTGTTATAAAACGCATTGTTGTGTATAGTTGATTAATGAATAAGTAAATGCATATAAGTCGAAGTTTATCTGTTAAGTTTATCCCAAGAGGGTAAAAGCGATATCTCGGCCGCTCGATGATTTGATTTGACTTATGTGTCGGGCCCGGTCAGAACTGAATTGATGTGTTCGATTAAGTTCTATGTCGAATAAATCGGAGATCGAGAAACCAAAATGCTAGACAAAATTATTCCATAGAACTGTCAGCGTGATATCTAACAGAGGACTGTACGATCCCTTATCTAAAGGAAAAGATTGATTATATCAGAGTTTGACAGCGTCTTTGAGAGCTACGATTGCGAATTGGATTGTATTTGTGCATATAGTTACTAGACTTGTCCAAGTGGGAGACTGTTGGAATAGTGTCTAAGGCTGCAACTATACTAGGCAAGTATTTGACCCGATTGTGCATGGTCCTTTTGGGTTGCCTTCACCATAGCAACTTGACAGGATGATTTATTATGAGAGAATAAATATTATTAATATATTATGAGAATACTATAAGGAATAATAATATTGTTATTTGATTAATATAAGTCATAGATTAATTAGTATTAATTTGGTGACTTAAAGAGATTAATTAAATAAGAGGGTATAAACTATCAATTGTTTGATAGTTGCACTTTGGGCTTTAAATCCTTAAGGGATAGAGGTTGGACAAATTCTATGGCTTGGGATAGCCTCAAATTCGTCCAAGGCTTATCTTTGGTAAGGATTAGGATTACTTAGAGCTTAAGTTATCCAATTAGGGTTTAAGGGTGAAACCCTAGGAGCCTTACAAGTATAAATAGACCCCTAGGGCAAGGGAGATCGGCACCTCTGCTAAAGCAAAGAAACCCTGGCCGATTTCTAATCCCTCCCCTCTCTCTCAAATCATCCTCCTTGCTAGTTGGTGTGTGTAAGCCATTAAAGGAGTGACAATTGTGACTCTAGAGCTCCAAGACAACAAGATCAAACAAGAGATTCAAAGGTAAACTTCTAGATCTGATTTTGTATTGTTCTTATACTCAATTAGCCATTAGAAGTCTTGGATTCAATGCATGTTTAATTAGAGCAACCTAGATCCAAGCATTAGGGTTTGCATGTGCACATAGGAATGTTCATATGGCCAAAACCCATCACCAGGTGCTACATAGGTATTGTACGAACGTTAGGTTTATCAAATAGAATATAGTTATCAATACAGTTAGTCGATCCGAATTACATGGGTTCTTGGAGGGCGTACCTCTCTTGATTTACTACTACTAGTTGTGATGAAAGACATAATAACTCTAAGACATAGTGTGAGTAGTGTAGTCACTAGCTGACTTGGTTATCCTAGTCTATCATATGTCGAAATGATGCACAAGGTGCCCGGCCATTTCATTCATCTCACGAGTGGCCTCTTCTGCTCTCTATTCTGCTAAGGCTGCTCTAGCCTTAGCTGTGATGATCTGATTTCTCAGGATGACCATTTCCTCCTCTAAGGAGTGTAGACGGTTTGTAAGGTCCTCCTGCTCTGATTGCTGACTCAACATTGCTCGTGAATAGTGTTCCTGTCCTCCTCTAAACCAGGCATGTTGTTAGGTTGCCCCTTGTGGAGATGCATTCTGTACAAGGTGAATGTTAGCAACGAAGCTTGCCCTTTCATGAGCAATATTTCCTTACTAGGTATGTTCATCCCAAGAGAACTTCTATTGGATGTCTACGTACCTGGGAGGAGAGGGATGAAAGGGTCTCTTGCCCGCTCCTGTTAGGGTAAGGCTCACTAAAGATCTCCCCTGCGCCTTCATCCTCATCTGACTCCTCATCAGAACCCTCCCCCTTGTAGTCCATCTCTTTGTATTCTTCGGGACCCACTTTTGGGTTCTCCTCATGAACCTCTTATGGCTCCTCTTCAATCCATCTGTTGGCTACCACGGCACGGTAGTGGGGGTCTTTGTGGTCAAATTCAGCCATGTTGTCTGTGCGAGAACAGAGGTATGAGAAACACGTAGAAGATTTAAGCGTGTGTGTGTGGGGGGGTGTCATATCGTATACCAAATACTCCTATAGTATTTTAATTATACATTTGATTCTAGAGCCTCCTGGCATACGAAGTTGATGAGTTTTTAGACTTGTTGTTATTGTTTAGTATCATAAAATACTAATATAGTATTTTAAACTTTATGTTCAATTATAATGTTCCTTTGCATGTAAATTTGGTAAGTCTTAGACTTGTTGCAACACCAGTATCACTCCCAAACACATGTTAGTCATTTCTCGAATAAATATAGTTGATCAGGCTATATTTATCCCGGATATGATTACATAGCTATCTAGGTTTGACTGTAGTGTCCAACATCTAAATACTCCGGTTTTGTTCTTATCATGAAACTGTCCTAGTATGTATGTACACTTTTATAAAATACTTATACTTTTAAGGTATAATTTTAGTCATAATGTTTTAGTCCCATTGTATTTATAATTGTATATCTTATATGGTTTGATATACTGGTTCACTATAAACAATGCTCTGATACCAATCTGTCACACCCCCAAACCAGAACGACGGAAACATCTAGGGGCAGATGGAGTGACTTCATGTACGGTATCATAACAATTGAATAGTAATGAAACATAGCAACCCAAACATTCATACATTGATAATACAAGTTTACATTGCTTACAACACTTTGTTTATTCAAAAGTTAAATACAAATAACTGAAAAGTGGAAAACGTGAAACGAAGACGCCGACTCTCAAGAAGGGTTTAATACCTGTCTACTGGTTTCCAGAAAATACAAGTGATTTTGAAAAGTGTCAACTATAAAGTTGGTGAGTTCATAAGCATTTTGTATGAAAGGGTTCGTAACTGTTTTGCAAAAAATGGTTTCGTATACTTCCATAAAATCCGATATTTTCTTAAAAATGAACTGTAATTGTATGTAATTCCTTTTTATCTTTTCCTTGTAGAGTAATGATGTATGTTTCAAGAAAATCCAGTATTTTCTTATAAGTAAATTGTAGTTGTATGTAGTTCCTTTGAATCTTTTCCATGTAAAGTAATAATGTATGTTTATAGAAAATCCAGTATTTTCTTAAATATGAACTGTAATTGTATGTAATTCCTTTGTATCTTTTCCTGGTAAAGTAATAATGTATGTATCCAGTAAATCCAATATTTTCTTTTTATGAACCGTAGTCTTAAAACCCTAAGACCAAGATATGAGTGAATGTTGTGCTGAAAATAGTATATATAGTCTTATATTATAATAAAACCGGTGAAGTGTAAGCTTCACGTAAACCAAAATAGTTTCGCTAATCCCTGTGTGAGTTCTTATAACCATGCTTGATATGACTGTTATGCTTGAATGACGTTCTTCAGGCGTCGGAATTGGTAGACTTTTGTCACCTTATACTTTCCGGTCTAACTATAGCGAACAGCTGAGGTGTGGGGTTGTAAACCACATATAGATCTATACACAACGGTCCCTCTCTCCCTCAAGGAGACTCTGGTTATAATGCAGGACTTAAGGTGTATGCTAGGTAGGTACAGTGAAGGAACGTCTCACAAGAGCATTAATAGATTTATATGAACTATGACTCGTTTTTCTTGTAAAATGTAATAAGTATATATTTGAAACTATTTATATAATCTTTTATATAAATACGAAAGTGTATTTTTGTCTAGTATGTAAATGTGAAATCAAAACATAATATTTTTGAGTTAAAACCCACTAAATTAGTAAGTGACTATAATGTAATCACTTTTGCTAGAAAAACTATCTTTTAGTAAGAGTTTCTGTAACGCCCGTGTTTCTAGGCTTGCCATTTTTAGCAATGTAATAGTCTAGGTTAACCTTTGTAACCCCAATTTGAAATAATAAAAATGTATTATTTGTGAATTATGTGAATTATGTGATTTATGTGTTTATTTTCTTAATTATTATAATTTAATGAATTAAGAATAAAATAAGCGTCAAAATTAAAGTGTGAGATAAGCCCGATATCTTTGCATAAAGTTGTAGTGGTTGAAACAAGGATTCCGGAGATATAAGGAATGCCAAAATCCGAGTTATAACTAAGAAGTTATGACCTGTCGAAGTTTCGTGACAGAACCGGCACGACGTCGAGTGACGTAAAAATATGAATTTAAGATAGAGCGATATTTAGCCTTAGCGATCTAAACGAAAGTCGTAGATTTCGTTAAACCGAGAGCGTGCATAAAAGGAACGCCCAAATCTGACTTCGTATGAGGAAGTTATGATTTTTCTAAGTTTCGACTTAGCGGTATGCAGCCCAAATACTCGATTTGAGATCGAGCGGTTTTTAGCCGAAACAATCTAAATGAGAATCGAAGATCTTGTTGTTAGTAGCGAAACGGTGAAAAGTTAGGCGAGAACGGACGTCAGACAAAGAAGTTATGAATTTATAACGAAGTTTTTCTGTCCCGGCCTTCTAAAAATAAATAATAAAAATAAAATTCAAAATTAGCCGACGGAGTCTAAATGAAAGTTGTAGAGTATGGTTTGACCTTCGCGTGGATATAAAGAACGTCGAAAACGGAGCTCGTATGCGAAAGTTACGCAATTTAGAAGTTCGACGAGTCAATTACGCCCCGCGTAATTGAGTACGCCCCGCGTACTCAGTCGGATGCAACTTGTCTGACCAATACTCGAGTGCCACCAGTCGACGCGTGCAGTGACGTCAAAGTACGCCCCACGTAACCGAGTATGCCCCGCGTACTGAGTACGCCCTGCGTAATTTGAGATTACGCCCCGCGTAATCCCAGACCCTCAGCCTATAAATAGAACTCGAATTCAGCCATTTTCTCTTGTTCAAACTCTTCTCTCTCTCTAAGTTTTGCCTCGATTTGCGTGCCAATCATATCCCGAAGCCCCGATATCATTCCCGAGCCCCGAAGCAAGATCCGAAGCCCCGAGGATCCCGAAGAGCGTTATTCCCGAGCCGAAGCTCTGCCCGCGAGGAGTTCGATTTTGGTGGAGATCTTCCAGATCTATCGAAGTATACTACTTCTATAAGCCGTAGTGCTGTCGGATCATCTTCTGATCAAGTGAGTGTGTAGTTATTTTCTTTCCAACGCAATATTATGAAGTATTTAATATAAAATACGTGCAACGTGTAAATATTTTGTGGTTATATGTGTGAATGTATATTCACTCTCTTCTATCTCATAGATCTGATATATTCTCTATGAAATACGTGTTATGTGTGTATGCCTCATCTGTTATGTGGAATATGTATTGATTAAAGCATGCTATACAGGTTTTATAAATAATGTATAAAAATGTATATATTTTTATCTACTAATATGTTGGGTAGAACATGGGTAGATAATTGGTGTGAAATAAACAGATGAGAGGCCTCGGTGTTATTGGTGTTATTCTAGTCATTCAGCAGAGTATGGATGACGACCACGGACTATTCTAGACTGTCCTGTGGAACACTAGCAGGCTCATTACCTGTAGGTGTTGTGAACGACGTGTTCACCGGTGTACTCTATCCCCCACATGGTTGCCTTTAGGACACTTATTGTTGAGGAAGCCCCTCTGCAGTAATGTCCGTCCCGATGAAAATCCTGAAATAAGTTCCTTATAATAGACGTTATTTTTAGGAACGTAAGGTGAGGATAACGGGAATGGGTAATCGGGTTTATTGTTGATTGTTGTAATTAAATATAATTATTGTGGGTTTGAAAACCCTATATGCTCACCAGGCTCCCAAGCCTGACCCACTCAGTTGATTTGTATTACAGGAAGTGGCGCAAGAGCTTAAGATGGGCGAATCATCAAGTTGTTTTGTTTACAAGTCTGTATATGTATATATTTGTTGAACGACTTGTAATGTTATCGTTTATGCTTTATGATCTATATCGGAACATGACATCCCGACTTTTGATTATGAAATGAAATCATATTTCTATATGAAATGTTTTGATAAATATCTATTTTATCATGTTTTGTTTTTGGGAACAAATTTCGCATCTCTTTTAAAATCAAACGGATTTACTCTGAAAATGTTTAAAAAGCATAAATGAAATCGGTCTTTTCTGGCCGAGATTTTGGGGATGTCACAGTTTCCAAAAACCATGTGGTTTCATAATCATAACTTTTGTTATGATTTTATAACCTAGGTTGTGTTTCTTTTAACATTATGTATATCATAAATATTTATACCAAAAACTAGTATGATCCATAACTTATGCAAATATTTTATCTTTAACATAAAGATGAAAACATGTAATTATATGTGGAATAAAAAAGTTTTTACTTGTATCCCCCCCCCCCCCTAAAAACATGGAATAAGCTTGAAAATATGGGGGTATGAACTCACCTTGATGATTTCGTGAGTTGAATAGAGGAAAAGTGAAGGAGATTTCGAGCTTAGCCTTGCACAATTTGAGGAACACTCAAAAATGGCTAGTGTTCCATGGACTCTAGCACACGAAAATGGTATGTAAGCAAGGAGTTTGTAGCATAACGATGTTTAGAAATACAAGAGACACATGAGTTACTTACCAAATGACTAGAGTTTTCTTGAAGCAAAACACCCTCCTTGAAGATGGCACTCGAAATGTTGAGAGGAAGATGAGAGAAATTCTTGAGAGTAAAGTGAGTGGGAAAGCTTTTGAGTGTGTGTAAGGGTGTTTGCAGCCGAACACTCCTTAAATGGGGGGGGGGGGGGGGGGGGGGGTTGGTTGCTTTCCTTGTTATTTGGTGGGTAATTAGCTTAGAGACATGGTGGATATTTAGCATAGAAATATGGTGGTCATTAGTACATATGAATAGATACAAGATGGTTAACTGTATTGATGTTAGTGGGGTAAAGATGAGGTGCCACCACCTTCTAGAATTTCTTTTCTCTTTTTTTTTGTCCACTCCCAACCGAAATCCATAAGGTTTTTCGCCCTTATGGCATTTTCATGGGAGTTTTTGGTTTTCGAGTGGTCGAAAACACACTTCCTTAGGGTTTTCGGTTTTAAGATGGCCTAATAATGTGGGTTTTCGGTCAAGGGTTTCTTAGGGATGGCAAAAAAAAACCTAAACCTGACGGGGAAACCCGAAACCCGATTATTTCGGGTCGGGTAACGGGTCGTTATCGGGGTTTTTATCGGGTTCGGGGCAGGGAGTGGGTTATCCTCGCCCCGAACCGACCCGTCCCGATTATATATATATATATATATATATATATATATATATATATATATATATATATACACACACACACACACACACACACGCATTCAAAGATAAAATACTTACTGTGGACAATCTTTTTAATTATTAACAATTCGGTGTGAATGATCATTTATTATGTTTTGACCTATTACACTAAAATTAAATCAAATAATTTTTAATATAACGTCGAGTTAATTTTATTAAAGTGATTCATCATATTTTTAATTTAAAAGGGAGGCTAGAATACGTATTTTTTATAAGACATCGGGGTAACCTAAAACAGAATAAAGATTTCATTATGAATTGTTGTAAACCCGATAAGATACCCAAAACCCGACGGGAAAACCTGAACCCAATGGGGCACCCCGATAAGATACCTGAAAGATATCTCGGCGGGTTTGGGAAACCATGCCCTGCCCCGAACCCGCCCCATTTCCATTCCTAGGGTTGCTCTAGCTTAATGATTTCAGTCCTTAGGCTTATGGTCTTGGGTGATTTCGGTTTTACTCTTCCCCACAAAGGAGTTTTCGGCCTTAGTGGGGTTCTAGGCCATAAATCATTAAGAGATGTTTAATTTGTAAAATCTTGTTGACTTATAAAACAATGCCCTTATGGCTCTCAAGAGCTTATTGCAACAGGGTTACATGGTGGCTTCACTTGTACGGGGTTACGATATGGACTTTGCTTGATCCAAATCTTTCGGGTTGTCACGGTAGAGATCCTAACACCTTTCGATATTCAGTGGGATCAATGGGTGTAGAGCCATCATTTTCTACAAGAGGTTCAATTGTACTTAGAAGAGTGGCAACCTCTTTTTCTCCTTCCATGTGGAATTTTGTGAGGATATCGGTGATGTGGTGATGTTGCGAGAGAAACAAGCCTTTGGGTGTGGAGATGACTTCTATTCCCAGAAACTGATGAAGAGTGCCCATGTCTTTAATTGAAAATCTTTTGGAGAGGGTGTTGATAAAGCGATTCAAGGCCGTTATGCAATTTCCTGTTAAAACAATGTCATCCACATATACCAAGAAATATATTGTTGTACCATTATGATGATAGATAAATAATGAGGTGTCCGATTCAGATTTTTTAAAACCGGAAGCTAGCAGGAAGTTGGTAAGCTCGATGTACCACGCACGTGGTGCTTGTTTGAGACCGTATAATGAGTTTTGGGGTTTGCAAATATGATTTGGAAGTTGTTGGTTTTTGTACCCCGATGGTTCGATCATATAAACATCTTCATGAAAAATGCCTTGTAGAAAAGCATTATTTACATCGAGTTGTCAAAGTGGCCAGTTTTGAGCAAGAGAAAGTGATAGGATAAAGCGGATAGTAACCAGTTTATTCACCGCGCTAAAGGTTTCAAAGTAATCTTTGCCCGATTGTTGATGAAATCCCTTTATGACTAGACGGGCTTTGTTCTTATCTACAGACCCATCGGTTTTTCTTTGACTTGGAAGACCCATTTGCATCCAATAGGTTTATGTGAAGAAGGGGGAATAAGTTCCCATTTTTGGTTGTGTATAAGGGCATTTTACTCGACATCCATAGCTTGAATCCAGAGTGGGTCTTTGATGGCTTGAGAGATACTTGTATGTCCAAGTGTGGGAGGTATTAGGTGGGTTGTGGTGTTGTTTACAAACTTATCACCATAATACTTGAGATTTCATTTATGAGTTCTAGGGGAAGCGGGGTAGTGAAATGGCTCAGAGATATTGGTGTGATGGATGGGATTGGGTCGGGCTGACCGTCGGTAAGGTGGTAGAGGTTGGAGTGACCGGTAAGGGTTGTGTAGGAGAGTGAGTTTGTTGGATAGGAGAGTTGGTGGAGTTTTGGGGTATGTGAGAGGATGAAGATGTAGGGTCAGAGGGGATAATGGGTTGGTAAATAGGTTGAACATTGGGATATTTTAGATGAGTAAGTGGTATATGGGTGTTTATAGCAGGTGGTGGTGAAAGTGGTTGTAGAGAGGGAAATGTAGTAATGGATATGGGATGGGTATGAGAGATATTAGCATCAAGGAATGGGAAAATGTGCTCAATAAATTGGACATGTCTTGAGTAATAGAGACAATTTGTAGCGATATTCATACATTTGCAAGCTGATTTTGATGTAGAATAGCCAAGAAAAATGCAACGTGAAGATTTTGGATGGTAAGTAAGGTTTAAGCCATGGGTAGCTAGCATAAACAACCAAATGGGTTGAGCTTGGTGTAGTTGGGAGAATTCGAGTGTATTTTTTCAAAAGGGGTGTTGGTGGTGATTATGGGAGTTGGTAGACGACTGATCAAATATACCGCCGTTTGGAAAGCATGTGACCAAAAATGTAGGGGCAAACCGGCATAATTGTGGAGGGCTAAACCGGTTTCCACTATGTGATAATGTCATCTCTCGGCGGTACTATTTTGCTCAGGTGTATGTGGTGGTGTGGTGAAGTGAGATATGCCAAGGGATTGAAAAAAGGGGTATAAGAGCTTGATATTCGCCCCATTATTTGAAAAGATTGAAATTATAGGTGTTTGGAAATAAGTTTCAACCAGATTTTTAAAGCGTGGGAATACAACATAATCATCTGATTTATGACGCATAAGATATAGCCAGACATACTTTGTGTGAAAGTCAACAAAGATTACATAATATTGGTAACCATTAGTTGATTTTTGAGTTGGGGCCCAAACCTTCCACGTATATGAATTGCAATGGTTTAGTTGTCACAAATGATGTGTCATGAAATGGTATTTTATGAATTTTATTTATAGAGCATGAATGACAGTGGAAATTGGAATGCAACATTTTATTTGAAGTAAAACCAAGAGCTTTAAGAGTCTTGATAGACGGATAACCAAGACAATGATGTCAATCATTTATCGAACGAGTTGATATGGTGTTCACTTGTGGAGAGAGGGAACCTGGAATATAGTAAACATCATGGTCGTTCACTCCCTGTATGATAGGTGTCCCCATGTGAATATCCTTCACCAGAAAATAAGAGGGAAAAAATTTGACCGAAACTTTTAGTTTTGCATAATTTTGCAACAGAGACAAGGTTTCTATGTAATTTAGGCACACATAAAACTTGTGAAAGGGATAAAGTATGTGAAGGAGTAGAAATGTTTGTATGACCAATATGGGAAATAGAAAGACGTGTTCCATCACCGAGGACGATTTCATCGAGGCCACCATAGTCCGATGGAGAATTCAAGTTGGTGTGATCTGATATGATGTGATTGGAGGCTCCACTATCAAAGAGCCAAGGGGGTTGAACCGGGGCAGTTCGAGTTGTTGTGGTGTTAACAACAGATACAGTAGAAAATGTGATATTGTTCTCCGCAAGAAATCGTGAGAGTTTACGACAATCTTTTATATCATGTCCATTGATTGAATAGAATTGGCAGAAGGTGTTGAAGCGATTGGTGCGAGAACTGTTGGAGAAGGAAGGTTGTTTAGACCATTGAGATCATTGTGTTTGAGATGCACTACGGTTCTGTGACCGCTAATTGGAGGTGGGCGATCCGGTGCAAGATGTTTGAATGTGTATGTAGTTAGTCATGAGGGGAACGGGTGATGTTGGTTCACTGTCTTTTAAAAATCTCTCAAAATCAACTAGTTTGTCATAGAGTTCTGAGTAGGAGACAGGAGTATCTCAGACTTTGAGATTAGCAACAATTGTTTTGTACTCATCACCCAATTGGTTCAATGTGTGAATCATCAGGTCCTCATCGTTGATTGGGATTTGAGCCAAGGCAAGTTCATTGGTAATGGACTGCATATCATGTAGAAATTCAGCAACTGTTTGTGATCCCTTTGGATTGGTTGTGTGTTTTGATTTGAGAGAGATTATACGAGAACGAGAGTTGTTAGCATAGCTTGTTGTAAGCCGCTGCCATGCTTCTCGGGATGTATTTGCTGATGATAGAAGAGGCTATAGGGCTTCGGTGCAACTACCTAGGAGTGCACTGATCAGAATTTGATCTTGTCGGTACCAGTTAGAGTACTCAGAACTGCTGGAGATGGGTGGTTTAGAGCTACCTTCGATAAAATGGTGAAGATCTAAACCGGTCAAGGTGGATAGTATTTGTTTGCGCCAGACCGGGAAGTTTAAGGAACTGAGTTATATGGGAAAATTTATGGAGGCTGTAAGGTGGAAAATGGTCGATTTAGTAGTGGGAGGAGTTGCAGGTGCCATGGTGGTGATGAGTAATGAGCAGGCTAGAAAAAGATCGAAATTTTTCTTAGGCTCTTGATACCATATTAATGTATGACTTTTTGAATAATGAATTACATGAAATATGTGTTGAATATATAACAATTTACAATAGGAATTTTAGGAGCTATTAAGGTGGAAATATTACATACAAACAACTAATTTAGGTAACATAATTATGGAGAAGATTAAGTTTTGCAATATGATTGAGTCCATGATTTGTAATCATGGAGGCTGATCCGTAATATGAATATTCTAGGAGACAAACAAATCTCGTTCTTAATTTTCTGCCTAGAAAAAGAGTTGTAAATCTTTTTTAATTCAGATTCGTGATAAGTAGTTGGAGACTAATTTAGGAGCAGGATTTTGAAAGGATTTCGTGGGTGGTGCAAAGGGTAAACAACGGTCGCCGAAGATGGTGGTGGTTAGTTTTATCGAGGAAGTGGATGAGTAAGCTTCATGGGGGAAGGGACAGGATCATCAGGGAAGATGAATGGAGCTTTGGGTATCTTAGTCATTTTCAATTTTGTTTCGGTGTGTTCCATCCAAAAGGATTGGACTAAAAATTCAACAGTTGGTCCCCATGGACTTGGTCAAATCCCCACTCTGTTCTTGTTCCAGATGTGCCAAACGCCTTCTAAAAAAAATTGCTGTGTTCAGTTCCACTTAGTTCTTCTCACCAAACGTGGCCTAATGGAAGAGTTATATGATAGTAAATTTCACACCATATTGTCGATTTAAGCTCTTATTTATAGAACTTCTTCTCATATTCGGTTTTCATCGGATACTTATGGTTTAGGTTAAAGATTGGTGTCACTAAGCGAGAAGCACAAGTCCTTTTCCAAGGTTGAAATTTAGTTTTGCGGTTTTAATGGATTTTCTAAACTCTAATTTAATAAAATAATTAGTTTTACATATCAATCCACAAAATTATTTAAAAACCCAAACACGGGTAATATAATAAGCAGATTGACGGATCATAAAAAATAAAAACTAAATTGAAACCCATTATCTTCTAGTCATATCGTGTCTTGCTGCAAGTCTTATCGAAAATTATCACTCCTATCTTTATTAAGTTGCTCTCAAAAGAAATACATTCGGCTGATCGAAATAAATAATTCTTTAAATAAACCCATTGGAGTAATTATTTAATCCAATAAAGAATATCAATTTATCAATAATTTATCCAATCTAACATAGAATATTATTTTTGTTACAAGACTGTGATCAACAACAGTTGTCTCTGTAATCCAGGCACACACTTCAAGCCACCTGGATCATATTCAACCGAAACTTTGTATATAAAATATTTACGTATCCGTCGGCCGTCGCTACATACATTCTAATTCCACCGAACACAATATCCACTCAACCAACATGTGCGTAATCATTAATTTCTTAGTAGCATATATACATGTGCAAAACTTGACAGAAGTATGTTGGTAATTATCTTTTATGGACTATTTTCATATAAAAGATATACAACGTTATTATAATTTATTGTGACATGTACGATATTCAACTTTACTTAAATGAAATAGCAATATCAGGTGGTACCCTTCCTTCTTTAGGTCGAAGTTTTAAGTTCCGTCGTGGATATAGATGAAATTAGGTATTAGTTTAAGTATAGATTATATATTTATATTTGACGGTTAAAAAAAAAATATTTGACTAGAATAGTTTCCTCCTTAATCGGAAACTCTTTTATTGGACCCATTCAAATTCGTATTTTGCGGTAATTATTTGATGTTTTGATGTTGTCTAAATTAATATTTTACATTATCTTTATAATAAAATATTTTAATTAATAACAAAATATAATAGAATGTTTTCTTAAAATCCATATTTTGATATTATATATAAGGGAGGATACACATTACACCATGATTTTGAATCAGAAGAGAGATTTCAAAAACTGACAGATTTATTCACTCTATCAATAATCGAATCGGATCTGGAGTATCATAAGAGATTTGTCTTTTCTATTGATTCATATTGATTGGATCCAAAACAATTATTAAATGAGATATTTATCTCCAGATATGAATGAAAAACGACATCTTTATTGGTTTTGTGGTTATACTTCCTATTTTTTTATGAAGATAATGAATATTTTTATCGAAAGATCAGAAAAAAGGGTCCAAATTCCATGCGGGAATGTTTTGGAAGAGCCAAAACCAAAATAGTGGTATTTTCTAGCAACAACATAACGGAGGCAACCAATCAATATATATATTGTTCGAAATCTGATTCAAGTCCAACATAGCACCCATAAGCACATAAGAAATGTGTTGAATCGATTCTTTTAAATGAATAGATCCGATTGCAACTTCAAATATGGAATTTAAAGGGATTAAATAGAAAATGATACTATGAATCATAGAACTCTAATGAAATATATGATCAACCAACATTTATCAAATTTGAAAAAGAGTCAAAAAAGATGGTTTGATCATCTTTTTTTTCTCGAACCAAGAGATCTATGAATCGGGATCCTAATCTCATCTCAATTTAAAAAAAAAAATCAAAATCTTAAAAACTTGTTACGAATCAATAATTTAGACAAACCAAAATGTAGAACAATTTTTAAAAAAATATAATATAGTAATTTTTAAACATTGAATGTAATATTTTTCTTTAAAATGTCCCCTAATAAAGATTTCACACTTTAAAGGCATTGATGCTTTTAAAGGGGTTGATGTAGGATTTTCAAACCTAAAACGTAAAACAATTTTAATAATAGAATGTTTTACTTCCTAGAGAGTTGCTCCGTTTAAAGGGGTTGATGTAGGATTTTCAAAGCTAAAGCTTTTGCATTTTCTGTAATGATGTTATTTTATTGTGTGACTAAGAGGTTGAGAATGCACATTGTATAATTCGGATGTTAAGGTGCTTTTTCCTTGCCTCCGATTTAAAAATTAACTTGCATAAAAGCAAGCTAATTGGTGTAGGTGTGTGGTATGCTATAGTCGAAGAGGTTGCTAGGTTGATTGGTTGTGTTGCGTCTCAGACTCCTTTTGTGTATTTGGGGGTCCCCGTTGGTGAAATTACCAATCGTATTTCTTCATGGAAACTTGTTATCGATAAGTTTTTGCATAGACTTTCTAAGTGGAAAGCTAAATCCCTCTCTATTGGGGGTCGTCTTACACTTTTAAAATTTATGCTTGGTAGTTTGGCCATTTATTATACTGTTATCTTTAGGGTTCCAGAAACAGTACTCAAGATTCTAGAGAGGATTCAAATTAATTTTTTTGGGGTGCTGATATTGGTAAACGCCAGTTGTTTTGGGTTAGTTGGAATCAAGTTTTGGCTAGTAAAGATAACGTAGGTCTTAGGTTTGGTAGTCTCTTCTCCTTCAACCATGCTCTTATTTTCAAATAAAGGTGGCGATTTTTTTTTTGCCGATGGAGATGCTCTTTGGGTGCAAGTCATTAAAGCAATTCATGGGGACAATGCTTATCTTGATTCATATTCAGTTCCTTCTAGATGCTCCGGTCCTTGGTGTAATATTATCAGGACCATCTCTAATTTACGTTCGATGGACATGGATTTGACTGAGTATGTTTCGGTTAAAATGGGTAAAGGTGATTGAACCCATTTTTGGCATGACTCCTAGTTGGGGCCGGCTCCTCTTAAGCTTCATTTCCACAAAATCTACGCCTTGGAGCAGCATCGGGATTGCCTCATTGTCGATAGGTCTAGCTCGGATTCTCGTTTGTGTGCTTTGTGTAGATTACCTAGAGGAGGTATGGAGGAGGAACAAATGTTTGATCTTGAGAATTGTTAGCTTCTTGCTCTTGGTCGGACACAGATGACCATCTTTTTTAGGAGTTGGATTTGAATGATACTTTTATGGTTTCTTCTGCGAGATCTTTTCTTGATAATACATCTCTCCCGAATTCTATGTATGCGACTCGATGTAATTTTTTGGTTTCGAATAAATAAAATGTGTTGCTTTGGTGGATTAAGTTGAATCGTATCCCCACTCGTCTTTTCCTTTCGCAACGTGGTTTAGAGCTGAATTCTATTTTGTATCCTATCTGTGAGGTCAGTAGTGGAGTCGTCCAACCATCTTTTTATTTCTTGCCCAAAGTTGCACATTGTGTGGTTCCTTATTAGTAGGTGGTGAGATATCGTTTGTCCTAATTCTTCTATGATTTACTCTTGGATCACTTGGGCAGACTCATCTTTTTCGGCTGGTCAAAAGAAAGGTTTTGATGCGGTTGTTATTATTGTTTTTTCGGTGATTTGGAATTATCAAAATAATTTGGTTTTTGAGACGGTCAAGCCTAAAACGTCTGCGATTTTTGACGACATAGTTTCTTTTTCGTATTTTTGGATTATAAATAAATCTAAAATTTGTAATTTTAGCTAGATAGGAGGACTGAAAATTCTAACTATGACTTCTTTTGACTTTGTAATTTCTTTTTTTAGTTAATTTCTACCGTTTAAAAAAAATTCTCTAACTATTTCCTCTTTATAGCAAAAGAACCAATATAATAATAATAATAATAATAATAATAATTTTGAGAATACAACATTGAAAAGACATCAAAAAGAAAATCATAAAGGAATATATGAATATGATACATTGCATTCTCCACTTGCATTATCTACTTGTACGTACAACCTAACACCCCACACTGAACTCCATAAAACCTTATCACTCCCTTGAACTTTCTACATTTCCCAACTCAAAAACACTCTCCTGTCCACACCAGTGGACGACGATTGCTGAAAAAGCGACCACCGTCCACCACCACCGACAGCCGTCACCATGTCCGTCAAAGAGTGCACCCACCACAAAAACAAGAGCAAAAAACTCTTCCGGAAACTCTTCGCCGGATTCCTCATCCTCGCCTTCCTCGTCCTCCTCACTTTCCTCATCACATGGGCAATCCTTCAACCCCGAAAACCCAGATTCACTCTCCAAGACGCCACCATCTACTCCTTCAACGTCTCCGCCCCTATCCTCCTCTCCTCCAACTTTCAGGTCACCATCTCCTCCCATAACCCCAACGACAGAATCGGAGTTTACTACGATAAACTCGACGTCTTCGCGTCTTACAAAAACCAGCAAATCACTTACTTCACCGCCATCCAGCCGGTGTACCAGGGCCACAAAGACAACAACGTCTGGTCGCCGTTTGTGTACGGAACCAACGTCCCGGTGGCGCCGTACAACGGCGCTTCGTTGACTCAGGATCAATCCAATGGTCAGATATCGTTGATTATTAAGATCAACGGAAGGGTTAGATGGAGAGTTGGGAGGTTTATCTCCGGGAGGTATCATATTCACGTTAGTTGTCCGGCGTATATTCCGTTCGGGAACAAGTTGAATTCGGCGATTCCGGGGATTGTCGTCGGCACCGGAATTAAGTACCAGTTGTCGACCAGATGCAGTGTGAATGTGTGAAGTGGGAAGTGGAGAAGATGATTGATGATGATGTCATGATGAACGACGTCGTTTTAGGTTGTGTTTCTTTTTTCACGATTCACACTTTCAATTTTTAATATAAAGATATAATTTTGGAAGCATACGTGGATGGATGGATGAAATATGAATTTGTAAATTTCGCTGGATGAGAATAAAAAAAAGGAAAAAGGAAAAAAAGGAAAGATGGAAATGGAAAGATGGAGAAAGTTAAGGCAAATTGTCATTGTTGACATGTTGTATCATGTATGATGATGAATTTAAATGTTATATATTTTTACAATTAATCAATGAATCTTTTATTATAAGTTTTCGTTATTTGTTTTGTTAATTTTGATTACATTTTCTTTATTTGAAACTTTGTTTTGTGTGCATGATATGGTAAGTTGTAAAGTGGTTGTAGATTTGTAATTGCTATATATTGACTATTGAGAAAATAGAAAAATAATGAATGTAAATTAATAAAAAGGTAATGTATTTTTGGAGTGTTGGTTCATGAGGAATTTGGTGGTGTGCCTTTTTGTGGGGTTTGGTTTAATTAGGTTTAATGGACACCCCATGTGGGGTGGTAATGGTATGGAGTATCAAATATATAAATATATTTATTTTATTAAAATTTTTATGTTAGAATGTATATGAAATTTACATTCATACGTATAATAATACGAATTATTATTAATATTATGTAAGATCACGTTTATTGTATTAATAGAAAAACTAAGAGTTAACAAGTTAATGCGTAGTTGATAAAAATAATAAGTTTACTAAAAATTAGTTGATAAGTTAGGTAGATAATATAAAATATTAAAATTGTATAAAAAAGTATTTAGAAGAATGTGTGTTTATAATTAATTAAATGTATATTAAAAAAAAAGAAACTCTTAAAAAAGTAGTCTAAAATCGTAAAAATATAGTTTATAAGCTACGCTCTAGTTGGTCAATCATGAAAATTTAAAACGCCAAACAAAACGTATAGATACAATAAAAAATCGATAAATATCAACTATAATAAATAAAAATTCATTTTGCCACATATCAATCTCTCATGAGTTTTGACACTTGTCATTTTGTAATACTTTTGAAATAAATAATATCTATATGTCAATTCTTAGGGTTTTTCAAATTTTAAAATTAAAAAGTCATATAATATTTATATATTTATATATGTAAAGTATTAAATGTGATAGATATGATACTAAATTGCAATTAATACGTTTTTTTATTTCTTATTTCAAGCTTTTATTTAAAAAACTATTTATTGTTTTACACTTTAATATTTAATCTCTTTTTTAATCAACCCGTGTAATAGACGGGTTTTACACTTAATGAAAAATATATATACTCGAGAAATTTATTTTTCTTTGTATAGATTAAAATATAGGATATATATAAATCATTTGGAATTTAAGATATATATGCCAACCTATATGTATACACACAAGAAAAAATACAATGAATTACTTGGAAGGTTCTTTATTTTTTTTTATTTCTTTCAATTATAATATGTTTTTCAAGAATCGATTAATTTAATTTTTTAATAACAGGTTGACAAATTAAATAGAAAATACAAAAGAAGCAAATTGTTGAAGCTGAAAATGTATCTTACTAAATTTAGTATGTTAGAAAACGAGAGCCTACCATACCTTGCTTTTCTATTTTCTATTAGAACTCATTTTCCCTACGTCTCTTTTTAACTATTTTCTTTATGTCGACATGTAATATATTTACCATCTTAAAAGAGACTGTCAGTCACTATTATTTACCATCTTACCAAGTTGGGAAATTACTCACGTTAGAGGTCCGAAATTTACTTTTTTTAACCCTAGAATCTCATTCCTACAAAATTAAGTTCCAAGAATAGGAATATGACAAGAAGTAAATTAAGATCACATATCGTCGTTTTACATCTTTGGAAGCAGACAACTTGTAACCTTTTTATTCTTATTTCGTTCATAATTATTCATTTAGTTGAAGCCAACCATAAAGAAGCCCAACACTTAATTGACCTGATACTTAATTAGGCTTATATATATATATATATATATATATATATATATATATATATATATATATATATATATATATATATATATATATATATATATATATATATATATATATATATATATATAGAGAGAGAGAGAGAGAGAGAGAGAGAGAGGTATGTTCAAATGTTTCTTACATCTATTGTGTGCTAGAACGCACCAATAAGAATTGAGTAAACATTAAATGTATATATTAAATGATATTCATATTTATTATTCATTTTCATTGGAAACTAATTTAATTCGTCATTAATGTCAATAATAATATTCTTTCAGAATGAATTCATATATAAAACAATAAGAATGTATTTTAGAAGAAAGAGAGTATATTCTACTAAAATACATCCTCATTATTCATATTCCATGTAACTTTATTGTATTTTAAGTGAGTGAGTCCTGAAATAATGTTATTACTGACATAAAAACCTAGATACGAATTCATTCTGAAAGAATGTTATTGCTGACATTAATGACGAATTTAATTAATTTTCATAAAGAGAAAATTATAATTATGGATATCATTTAATATACATACAATTATGGAAACCATTTAATATCTATCATTATTTAATTAAATAAAAATATAATTTTACTAAATTTCTATTGGTGCATTTTAGCACACAATAAATGTAAAAAACACTTTAACCTAGCCCTATATATATATATATATATATATATATATATATATATATATATATATATATATATAGACAGAGAGAGAGAGAGAGAGAGAGAGATTATGTTCAAATGATAACATTTCTTAAATGGAGAGCAAATTTTAACCACAGTTTTAAATATTGAATGATGTATCTATCACACTTTACACACATACTTTATCATACTAATTTACATTTAGACCACTAGACTATTCTCAGAACCACCGTTACACTGCAGTCGGAACTACGTTACATCGCTGGAACAAGCGTAACGATGTCAGATCTATCGTATCGGCTCCTCTTTCGCTCTCCAGATCTGCATGTTGCCATAACCCTCGACCTCCCACTGTCGCAACCACCTCTTCACTTCTCGTCATTTCCATGCGCCTCCATATGTTTAAGATCAGAGTTGAAGAAATGAGAAAGTGAATCACGAACTTCCCCCTTCCGACTTCGCTGCAGCCTGAGCCAAGGGTGGCCACCGGTCGATTTCCGTGACGGAGACGACCTACGTATCGAATCAGACCTACAATACAACTCAACATGTTTGACCGATAACAAACTGATCTAAACAAATAGAAAAGTAAAAGAAAAAACATGAGATCTAGGCTCTTTGAAGTTCGAAGGTTGTGAATGATTAAACTGTCGAAGGAGATCCGACTCAGATGAGTCACTGGTGGCGGCGTTCAGTTAATCGGAGAAGATAGTTTCGTCGAAGGAGGGAGGATGAAGGTGTCGCCAGAATAATTAGGACGACTCAGGAGCGTATGTAACACCTAAATTTCCAAACAAAAAATTTCATTTTATGTTACCAAAATCAGGGTTTCACAAACAAGTTTTCAAGTACATAATTATTCAAAACATTCATATCCACAATATCAGAGCTCACATCCGTCTCAACAACAAACATCCCATCGATTGTGTACAATCAAACATTCACTTTCCCGCGGTCCTCAGAAGTACATGACACATATAATCAACAACTATAAGCACAAGACTTAGTGAGTTCCCCAAAATACCACATACAACACAGTATAAAAACTAACAATTATGGATTATCAGCAATCTTAGGGACTATCAACAATCCCAATGAGCTAACAACACACCCGATGGGTTATCAGCCACCCTTGAGACTATCAGCAGTCTCAGTCACATATAATCAACAATGCATAATAAAAGCAAAAAGACCCGGCTGGTCATCACAGATACAACTATTCTACCAAAGAAGTGAGAATAAGAGAGGAGACTCACCTGACACCAAGGTTGTAAAAATCGTTCGACGGTAGCTCGATGGTCAACTGGTATTAAGGGATTAATAGGTCTTGGTGGGGATTAATCATGGATTAATCGGGGACCATATATTATTAATAAAATATTAAAAATTAATCAAATATTAATATATCTTAAGAAAAACAAGTACTTCAAAATTATAAAAATAAGAAATTTTGTAATTTGAAAATACGAAAATATACATATTTTGGTATAATATTTGAATTTTGAAAATTTGAAAATTTTGGAGTAAAAATAAAAGTTGGTTTTTTGAATTTTTTTTTCAATTTTTAAATTTTTTTGACTTTTTTGACTTTTGTTGACCGATTAATCCCGCCAAGACCG
Source organism: Lactuca sativa (assembly GCF_002870075.4). Lineage (NCBI taxonomy): Eukaryota > Viridiplantae > Streptophyta > Magnoliopsida > Asterales > Asteraceae > Lactuca > Lactuca sativa. The sequence goes on from NC_056624.2 coordinate 132,131,341, forward strand.
ATTAATCCCACCAAAACCGATTAATCCTAAATTTCTGATTAATACCTTAATCCTCGACGGTTGGAGAATGTCAAGCGATTAATCCATGATTAATCGCCAACCTCGCCTGACACTGACAACTAGTAAACCTCACGCCTAAACTGTCAGAACTAGACACCGCCTAATTAGCATAATAATTAACCCTAATTAATAATTAAGGTCTAAAATCCAACTCACGAGTCCAAATCCCACATCTAAACTTCTAATATAAAAAGGACCATTTTGCCCTTCTTATGGTCCAAAAACCCTAAATCTTGACCAAGGGTCAAAGTCAACGAAAGTCAACACTCGGCGAGTACGTTGAGCATACCACTCCTTACGTTGGGCGTACTACGGGGACAACTTTCATCGAGGAAAGATCAGGCTACGATGCGCGTAGTTAGGAGTAGGCACAACGTACTCCGTCTGCCTCTATTCCATCAAGTTAGTGTCTTAATCCTTTAAGACAACCAAACCAACCATATATTTGACTAGTCTAATACATCTTAATCCATAAAGTTGTTGGCTTTAAGCCATTGCATGGCTAGGAAAATCTCAAAGCATCATTTCATCCGTTCTAAGCTACTATACTCATGTATAAGCCAAAGGGAAAGATCAAGCAAGCATTTTTATGAATCTAAATGTCCTAATATGCATGAAAGGACAGCTAAAACCTTATGGGGAGTCCTAAACTCATAAGGGTCCAAACTTGGGGACTTTTAGCTCATAAATCTTAAGCCAAAGAGATCTTAAAGGAAAGTTGCCAAGGTAAAGACTTTATACCTGAAAATAATGCACAAAGATGGGAAGTTTCTGGATCTTCAATCTTGATAGCACGTTCTTCTTCTTCTTCTTATCTAACCTCCTTCTTCAACTACAAGAACCAAGAACACTCAAAACTTGCAATATCTCACACACAAGCAACTCACACAAGATTAGGGTTTATGAGAAGGTTGGAGGTTGATAAGGGTGGCCAGAAATGAAGTCATAATGTTCTTTAAATAGGGGCAACCCTTAAAATTAGGGTTTAACATCTGGCGTTAGTACGCGCGACGTACCACATGTATGCTCAACGTACTAGCTGGCCATCTGTGATCATGCACCCTGCATGAGTACGTTGTACGTACTCATATGTATGCCCCACGTACAACCATTTTGCAAGCCTTTTTCCATGAGGGACCAAATTTGACACTTTTGAAAAAGGTTTAAGAGATAATAAAAAAATACGCGATTTTGGGATGTTAAAATTCCCCCCCACTAGAATCAGACTTTTCCCTCAAATTCATCCTCAGGAAACAACTCTGGATATTGCTCACGCATCTCGGAATCAGGTTCCCATGTCCATTCCGAACCTCTTCAGTGATTCCACTGGACTTTGACCAAAATCACAACCTTGTTCCTCAAGGTTTTCACCTTCCGATCCAAAATGGCCACATGTTTCTCCACATAATTCAGGCGATCATTGACCTAAATGTCCTCAAAAGGGACCACAGTTCCTTAGCTAGGAAACATGGAAGGTATCATGAATCTATCTCAGCTCCTCCTGTAGTTCCAACTGGTAGGTCACCTTGCCCACACAGTCTAACACTCGGAAAGGGCTAAAAAACCTAGGGCCCAACTTTCCCCGCTTCCTGAAGCGGATAACACCCTTCCAGGGAGACACCTTTAGGAGCACAAGATCCGCCACCTGAAACTCCAGCTCAATGCATCGTCGATCCGCATAACCCTTTTGGCAGCTCTACGCTGTCAGCAATTGTTGTCGAACCTGCTATATAAGCTCATTTGTCTTGAGCACTACCTTCGTGCTCCCCATGACCCTCTGTCCTACCTTGTACCAACAGATAGGAGTTCAAAATATCCTTCCATAAAGGAGCTCTAATGGGGGCATACCAATATTGGAATGATGGCTATTTTTATAAGAAAAATCAGCCAATGGAAGATAGGAGTCCCAAATCCCACCAAAATCGATGACACATGCACGTAGCATATCCTCGAGTGTCTGAATAGTCAGCTCGCTCTTCCCGTCTGTTTGCGGATGGTATTTTTACTGAAGTGTATTTAGGTACCCAATTCCTCATTAAATCTCTTCCAGAACCTGGAAGTAAAGCGCACATCCTAGTCAGATACAATAGACATAGGCACCCCATGCCATGTCACCACCTCTCGGAAATAAATCTCGACCAACTTCTCTGCAAAAAGAGTTCTCACTAATAGCTAAGAAGTGAGTACTCTTTTTCAAATGATCCACTATCACCCAGATAGTGTCGACACCCCTCGAAGTCCACAGTAACTTGGTAATAAAATCCATAGTGATCTGCTCCCATTTCCATAGGGGAACCTCAAGAGGCTGGAACTTGCCATGAGGGCGCTAGTGTTCTGCCTTTACCTTCCATTAGGTCAAACATCGCTCCACAAACCATGCATCGTCTCTTTTCATGCATGACCACCAATAGTTGTGCTTCAGAACAAGATACTTCTTGGTAGCCCCTGGGTGGATGGAAAATCTCGATTTGTGGGCTTCCTCCATCAAGATCCGTCAGGCCCCACCTGCATATGGTACCCAAACCCGCCGATGAAGGGTCAAAAGTCCCCGAATGTCCATATCCAAAGCTAAAATCTGACCAATCACCAGCCCACTCTTCCATTTTTCCTCTTTTATGGCCTCTGACTGAGCCTTTTTGATAATATCTATAACCGGAGTCACCACGGTCATCCTCATACATACATACTGAATCGGGGAACTCACTACCCTCTGACTCAAGGTGTCGACCACCACATTGGCCTTGCCCGGGTGATACAAAATCTCATAATCATAATCTTTCACTACATCCAACCACCTCTTCTGCCTCATATTCAAGTTAGGCTAATCCATAAGATATCTAAGGCTCTTATGGTCCTTGTAGATGGTACACCGAACACCATAGAGATAGTGGCACCAAATCTTGAGGGCGAAGACCACTACCCCAAATCTAAGTTATGTGTGGGGTACTTTGCTTCGCGTGGCTTCAGCTGCCTCAAAGCGTATGCTATCACATGCCCTCTCTGCACCAATACAACACCCAATTCTATGATGGATATATCACAGTAGACCACAAAGTCCTCAATTCCCTTGGGGAGGGCAAGTACTAGTGCCTCACACAATCTCTGGCGAAGAGTCTCAAATGATGTTTGCTGCTCAGACCCCCAAGGAAAAGTAACATCCTTCCTTGTCAACTTGGTTAGAGGAACAAAAATCTTGGATAAGTCTCCAATGAATCTTCGATGATATCCCGCCAATCCGAGGAAGCTCCGAATCTCAAATTGAGATCTCGACACCTCTCACTGCATCACCACCTCAATCTTGGCTGGGTCAACCAAGATACCATTCTGGTTGATGAGGTTTCCCAAAAATTGAGCCTTGCGCAGCCAGAAGTCACACTTGGAGAATTTGTCATAAAGCCTCTCCATCCTCATAACCCTTAGAACCTTTATCAAATGCTCCTCGTGATGTGCCATGGTCTTCGAATAAACAAGAATGTCATTGATGAAAACAATCACTGTTCGATCAAACATAGGCCTACACACCTGGTTCATGAGGTCCATGAACACCACCGGTGCGTTGGTGAGCCCGAAAGGCATCACCACGAACTCGTAGTACCCATATCGAGTTCATAAGACCGTCTTATGAATATCCTCCTCCTGCACCCTCATCCGGTGATAACTGGATCTCAAATCAATCTTGGAGAACCAAGACACCCCCTGAAGCTAGTCAAAAAATCATCAATCCTCGCCAATAAGTAACGGTTCTTCACCGTCAGCTTGTTCAACTCCTGATAATCGATGCACATCTGTTATGAACCATCCTTCTTTCTAACAAATAGGATCGGTGCTCCCCAAAGAGAACTAGTCGGTTGAATAAACCCTTTTCCTAACAGCTCCTGCAGCTGAGAGGATAACTCATGCATCTCAGTAGGTATAAGATGGTACGGTGCCTTGGCGATCAGCACCGCACCCGGAATCAGATCGACCCGGAACTCCACCTGCCTCTTAGGAGGCATACCCGGTAACTACTCGGGAAAACATCAAGAAACTCACCAGAACATCAGTAATAGAGGTCAATCCTTTATTCTCAACCCGAGTATCCACAACATAAGCCAGGTAACCCATACACCGATGCTGCAAACTTTATCTTGCCTTGGCGGCAGAACAAAAAGCTGATCCTGACCTAGTGCCCTATCCATAGATAGTCAATAATCACCCACTAAAATCTCGAATCGTCACCAACTGATGCTCATAGTCACTTAGAGACCTAAACCGGCTCAACCAATCCATACCCCAAATCACGCACACATCCCCCATTACGATGGGAATAAGATTTATCTGATAACCAACGCCGAAGATCTCCAATACACAACCTTGATAGAGATCAGTGGCAGAGACTGGATGCTCATCAGGTATGGAGACTCTCAAGGGCCTGATCAAGAGCTCTTGTGCAATACTAAAACTGCGACAGAAAGACATAGACACAAACGATTGACTCGCACCCGATTCAAACAACACAAACGCAGACACGTAATTCACAAGAAAAGTACCTACACAACCGATAATATAAGAAACATAAATAAATCAACAGAAATATAAAGAATACATACCAGCCATGATGTATAGAGCCACACGGGCCTCCTCTGCCGTCAATTGAAAGGCTCTCCCTCAATCCTTGGGTGCCTCGGCCTTCCCGTGCTGGCCATCAGTGATGCGCAAGGTTGTAGGTGCTCAGGTCTGAACCGTCCTAAATGCAAGCTGAGGACAATCTGCCTTCACATGGCCCGTTTGGTTGCAGCAAAAACAAACCTAAATCCCCTTGGGCAATACCTAGCCAAATGCCCCTCCTTTCCACACAGGTAGCAAGCTGAACTGGACCGACATGGTCCCTTATGTCCCTTACCTTACTTTCTGCAAGTACGGCCCTTATGGCCTCCAACTCTCTGATCAGCGGGCTTAGCCCACTTGTTCATAGTCCGCGACTGTACTGGCATCCTTCCCCTCTCTAGCTTGAGTCTCCAGCTCAATCTCCCTCCTCCTGGAATTGGTCTGCAACTCAGTCAATGTCCGATAAGTGGTATTCACCACAAAATCACGAATATCCCTCCTCAAAATGCTAAAATTCTGACTCATACAGGTCTGCTCCATGGAGACCTGGTTAGGGAAAAACAAATCTCTCTCATGAAACATGTTGGTGATCTCCGTCACCATCTATGTCCTCTACTCGAAGGACAGGAACTCCTGGGCCAACCTTTCCTTCTCAACCGCGGGTACAAACTCGTCCCTAAACATCACAGTAACGTCTACCAAGTCATCACGACATGCTCTGCGGGCGTGTAGTTAGCTGTCACAAAATTCCACCAGTCATTCGCTCCTAAGCGAAGCAGGTTCAATGCAAAACGAACCCTCAAACTCTTCAGACAGGAGCAAGTATAAAAATGTCCCTCAACATCGGAGATCCATCTCATAGTTGTAATCAGATCCTGGGTCCCATCAAACTCGATTGGATTCGTGTTGGTGAACTCTCGGTACCACAATGAATCACCCCCTACGATCTAGCAGCAACAACAACTGTAGTGGCTGCGGCAGCAGCAGCCTCAGTGACAACAACATAACACTCATCAAACATCTCAATCAAAGTGGTCTTGACAGAACCAAACACCTCTGAAATAGCTCCTCTAAATGTTGTGGCCACCTTTGCGGCAACAAACATGTGAATCTCATCATTGCTGGCACTCGGTATCTCGGGGTCACTGGAGCCTGATCCTTAAGTAACCACCATAATGAAACACACAAGAAAATCATTAAAAATCAGGGTAAAGCGCACAACCGTCACATACTCCTACAAGCACCTTAGTTCCTTAATGTTTCTCCCGAGGCGAATACAGATCCAGTGCTTTCAGTAATACAGGACCAGTATTACCTTCCATACCAACCCATATTTGTCTTGAGTGGTCCCCTCAAGACCCTAAGTTACCCGGATTCTACTCCCTCATATCAGCTAAGAACTCTCCATGTAGGTTCCTTGGAACCACTACTAAGCATCTAGACACTTACTCTAGACTGCTCCCCAACACTGCTCCGCCTCATGAGACCTCTGTTGTCCTCGCCATTTGCTTTGCATATGCTAATTGTACATAATACGAGACTCGATATACATTCGAATAAATGATCCTACCTCAAATCTACAACAAAACAAGGAATAGGAAGAAAGGCTGAATCAGGCATTCTAATCCTATAATAGCCCTACTATGTACAACTATATAACATACACAGAGCAAATAGTAATGACGGATTCAATCCCATAAGAGTGAAATCCTAGGCTAAGGCATCACAAATCAGGCAACATTATCACACTCTCTATGCAAAATTCCAAAGCCTACCTCTAACTAGCATGCAATTCTACGAGCTCATAATAAATCTACTCTACAATATTCATAATGTAGATTTGAGTATTTTGGGAAACTGCTGCTCGAGCGCTAGTTGATTGTACACACTGCTTCTTTAGGTTTTTGTTCTGTAAAAATCTTCATTTCGTAATACCTTATTCTTGCTAAATTCTTTAAAAATCCTTCAGATCCTTAGTTTGAGTTTGGAATCACCCTAAGGTTCATCCAAATCCCTCAAATCAGGGCTCTGATACAAAAGTGTAACACCTAAATTTCCAAGCCAAAAGTTTCATTTTAAGTTACCAAAATCAAGGTTTTTCAAACAACTTTTCAAGTAGATAATTATTCAAAACATTCATTTCCATAATATCATAGTTCACATCCGTCCCAACAACAAACATCCCAACAAGTGTGTACAATTAGACCTTCGCTTTCCTGCGGTCCTCAGAAGTACCTGCCATTTATAATCAAAAACTGTAAGCACAAATCTTAGTGAGTTCCCCAAAATACCACATACATCACAACATAAAAATAAAAAATTATGGATTATCAACAATCTTGGGGACTATCGGCAGTCCCAATGAGCTAACAACATACCTGATTGGTTTTTAGCCACCCTGGAGACTATAAACATTCTCAGTCACATATAACCAGCAATGCATAATAAAAGCAACAAGACCTAACTGGTCATCACAGATACAATTATTCTACCACATAGGTGAGAATAAATGAGGAGACTCACCTGACACCGAAAGCTAGTAAACCTCACGCCTGAACCGCTAAAACTAGACTCCGCCTAATCAGCATAATAATTAAACCTAATTAATAATTAAGGTCTAAAACCCAACTCACGAGTCCAAATCCCACATCTAAACTTTCTAAGGGCAAAAGGACCATTTTTCCATTCTCATGGTCCAAAAACCCTAAATCTTGAACAAGGCTCAAAGTCAACAAAATTCAACACTCAGCGAGTATGCTGAGCGTATCACTCCTTACGATGGGCGTACTATGGGGATAACTTTCATCTGGGAAGGATCAGGCTACGCTGCACGTATCCAGGAGTATGCACGACGTACTCAGTCTGCCTCTATTCCATCAAGTTAAAGTCTTAATCCTTTAAGACAACCAACCCAACCATATATTTATTTGACTAGTCTAATACATCTTAATCCATAAAGTCGTTGACTTTAAGCCATTGCGTGGCTACGAAAAGCTCAAAGCATCATTTCATCTATACTAAGCTACTATACTCATGCATGAGCCAAAGGGAAGTTTCTAGATCATCAAGCTTGCTAGCACCTTCTTCTTCTTCTTCTTCTTCTTCTTCTTCTTCTTCTTCTTCTTCTTCTTCTTCTTCTTCTTCTTCTTCTTCTTCTCTAACCTCCTTATTCAACTACATGAGCCAAGAACACTCAAAACTTGCAATATCTCACACACAAGCAACTCACACGAGATTAGGGTTTATGAGAAGGTTAAAGGCTGTTAAGGGTGACCAAATATGAAGTCATAATGTTCTTTAAATATGGGCAATCCTTAAAATTAGGGTTTAACATATGGGCTATTACGCCCGACGTACCACATGTACGCTCAGCGTACTAGTTGGCCATCCGCGGTCATGCACCCTACATGAGTACGCTGCGCGTACTCATATGTACGCCCCGCGTACAACCATTTTGCAAGCTTTTTTCCACGAGGGACCAAATCTGACACTTTTGACAAAGGTTCAAGAGATAACAAAATATACTTGATTTTGGGATGTTACAATGTATTTTTGGTAAATTCCACCGTTATTTTCTGTTTTCCAACATTCTCGTGCTACTTCAACATAAATTTTAGTCTTCAGCTTAGTCGAAGAAGAAATATTCGTCGGAGGAGGGAACCACCGGAAATGAAGGAGTCGGCGGAAGAGAAAGAAGGCGTTGGAATTTGGCGTTGTTTTTTGTAAGCTGAGATGAGCAGGTTAAATTTCTATTTTGACTTTTCAAATATTCTATCTAGGTTAAACTTTATTTGGGCTTGGTAAACAATGGACCTAATTTTTGGAATAATGTTAACATACTTAATACTAAAGTGAAGTTAAGTCATTTTTTTGCATAATTAATCCATTGAATTGATTAATAAATTTAATTATCATACTCATTTAAATTTTGAGAAATAATTAATATAAATAAAGTTACATAAATTACAAAGTATATTAGTTTTCTAAGGATTAATTTTATTCGAATCTGTAAAATTATTTAATACACCTTCTAATTAATTAACATGTTATTGTACATATTTTACTTTAGGCACTTGCTTTTTTTAACTCACGTTTTGCGTACACATAGTCGACCATTTTTTGGTTCATGATTAACAAAACAATATTATTTTCTAATAATAAAAATTATATAGTTTTATTTTAATTTATATATATATATATATATATATATATATATATATATATATATATATATATATATATATATATATATATATATATATATATATATATATATAGTGTATTACAACTGCAATAGAAGTAAACAATATATCAAAACTATCTTATGTCAATATTTGTAAAAAGTATTAAAAAACTCTTGTTTTCTAATAATAAAAAACTATATTAATTTTAATTTAATATATTTAATCGCATGTGATTAAATATACAAAACCAACTTTTGAATCGAAAACGTGAAAATAAATATTTTTTTTATCATATATGATTAAATGCATATAACGAAATGCAATTATATATCTAATCACATATGATTTATCTGGATAAGATTTATTTTCACGTTCTCGATGTGGAGAACATGATGTTAGGACAACTTGCAGTGATGTACAGTAGTGATCCAATCATTCCCCTATATTTCTTGTGATCAATAGTTACACCGGATAGGTACGAAAAGATTTTTGAGTCTGAAGCCCATCAGAACTTTTGTAGATGCACATGTGTCCATTGAATATTTCTTTAGAAGTTTGGAAATGTATTTCTCTTGGTGAATGAAGCTTGCTCTGTTAGTCTGTTTAACTTGCGGTCAGAGAAAGAAACTTAACTCAAGATTTATACTCAACCAGATTTAAATAACCATCAGCTTGGCAAAGTTGGCAACCATCGTCGGATCAGTTGATCCAAAGATGACGTCATCGAAATATATTTGAACTAACATGAGATGATATTGGTTTGATCGTTGGAATAGTGTAGGATCCATAATTTCTCTTTGAAAACTAGAGCACTTCAGAAAACAAGTGAGAGTTTCGTACTAGGCACAAAGAGTGCGCTTCAGGCCATACACCTCTTCTGGAGTTTGTAGTAGTAGTTCAGATATGATAAATTTACAAATCCAAGAGGTTGTTAAAGATAAACTTCACTATCCATTTCACCATTTTGGAAGGAACTTTTGACATCCGTTTGATAAACTTTGAAGGCCTTAGGATGCAACGTAAGCAAGCAATATTCAGATAGCTTCAAGATAAGAAACAGGTGCAAAAGTATCATTGTAATCAAGACCTTCAATCTGAGTGAATCCCTTACCTACCAATATTGATTTGTACCAGATTATGACTCCTGCGTCATCAAGTTTTTCGGAAACCCCATCGAGTTCCAATAGTAGGGTGATCCTGAAGAGGAGGGACAAGAGTCCATAGTTGATTTCTATCGAACACTACTAATTCTCCTTCCATGGTTTTAATCTAATTGGAATGTTCTAGGGATTCCTTAATGGATTTGGGCTCAACCATTGATATGAATGTCGAGAAAGAACACTCATTTTGAATATTCGCAATAAAGCGAGTTTGAACTCCAGAGTTTATGTTTCTAATAACTTGATTCAGAGGATGATTTGCTGTCTAGATATGCCATCTCATAATTTCTTGTGTAGAAGATGATCCGACCTCAACAGTGGGGTTGTGTTACTCCCCCTGAGATGTTTGAATTTAAGGATGATGATCCCCTAAACTTTTGAACTGGATATTCCTGCATCGTCATTGTTCGGAAAGTCAAAGAGGTTGGTCTCGTCTTCAATGTTGTTCGAAAATGGATCAATTTCAAAAAATTGATTTGTGATCTCTAGCATCTTGAAATCCATCAACATTTGATTCGAGGATTGGATTACTTCCATGCCCGTGAGGCATAGAAGCGAGATGGGAATACTTCAGAATCAAATGGTGGAAATGTTGGATTCAGACCATATATGTTTTGAGAAATAGGGGTGGGAGTTGAAGACGGTCTTGATCGAGATTCCGAGTCAAGAGCTATTTATATTGGTCCGAACATGCTTTCGAAATCGACTTAATAGATGACTTGAGCATTTGGAGACCCAGGAGGTGGAGCATCGGACTCCAGGAGGTGCGTCGTAACATGAGTTGGTTTTGAGTTCCGAAAAAAATTATCATCAAAAGTGATGTCAAAGCTTTCTTCAATTACATGGGTATGCCAATTTAGAACCTGGTAAGATTTTGTTTTAGCTGAGTATCCTAAAAAGATGGATTCATCTCAATTTGGCTGAAACTTGGCGAGTTGATCACGATTAATTTTGATGACGTATCTGCATCCAAAGACGTGTAAGAACGAGATAATCGAATTCCGACCATTCATTGCTTCATATGGAGTCTTGTTGAGGTGAAAATTGATTATACTTTGATTTTAAATAAAATAGGTTGTAGAGGCTCCTTCAGCCAAAGAGGAGGATTTGCAAATTTTAACATCGACCGAGCGGCTTCAACTAGAGTTTGGTTTCTTATTTCACTGACACCATTTTGCTGTGGAATATAAAGAGCAGAGAAGTTGAGCTCAATGCCTTTATCAGTCAGAGACTTTTCGATTGTGGCATTAGTGAAATCGGATCTGTTGTCACTATGAATTCTTTGGACGGGTAGTTTTTTCTGAACTTCAATCCCATTTATGAAATTTATGAGCTTAGAAGCAGTTTTCGACTTCAATCTTAAAAATAAAACCTAGGTGAACCTTGTGTAGTCATCAACAATCACAAAATGTACTTTTGTGACACAGTTGAGGTTTTCAGATAATCATAATCCAGAGAATACATGTTTTTGTTCTGATCTGACTTAACGAGACATTCATTCCGATCTTCTGTTACAACGTAGATATGCTTCTTATAGTACTCAACCCTCCTATTTGTATCAGTGAGTTGGGCTACATTGATCCGATTGTTCTTGAGATAAGTCATGTACGCTACATTTGAAACAAAGAAATTGTCATTGGTTAGGATGCCATAACCTCGAATTTGTGAATTTTTGTTGTTTCCATATTTAACATAACCAACATTCAGAGTAAGCTTCAGATCACGCCAAAAATCATTCTGCCCATTCATGTGCATGGAACATAGGATAGTGTATCTTGTTCCGAAGCCCAAAAAGCCTAGAAATCAGTGAGTTTAGGAGTTTTTAGGCTCCGAGTTAGCCTTAGGGACTTTAACATGGTCTTTGGACTTAGCTTTTGATTTCGGAACAACTGGTATCTCGGAAGGCTCCTTCTAAGATTCTTTTGGGAATATGCAGAATGCCAAGGTCTTTTCAATAATCCAAAAGTCATACTTTACTTTTGGTATCTTAACCACTGCTTTCCTAGGAGGAACAGTTTTCCAAGATGGTTTAAGAGGAGTTGTGTTCCGAGATTCACTTGTCATATCATTCCCTTTAACTTTCCATTCAAAGTTCAGATTTTGACATTTTGAAGGATTCTTATCAGTGGTGTTCCGAGTATCTTTTCCTTTGTTCATTGCTATCGTAGGCACATTGGATTTCGAAAATTGTTTTGGTTTGAAAATTGTGCCATTCGAGGTAGCAATAAACACAGAAGAGGATACTTTCCGAGGAGAGTCATTTTGATGAGGTATCGACAGTAACAAATTTCACATAATTTTTTACTGTAGTGTCATGCGTATCCAGGATAACATAATAGATGGTCACTTAATAATTTTAACAGTCATGAATGTATTATGATTCCTACTTGATGGACTAACAACTGTCTGAGATACTTTCTAGTCGGATTTCTCAAGGAAGTTAAAGTATTGTCTATACATAGTTTCTCTTTCTATAGCTTTCCTAGCCTCAGTCTTCGGATGAAAAATATCCTTTTTGTCCAACCAAGTTTTTTTCTTAGATGATGACCTAGAAGACTGTCCTACAGATGGATTGTTGAAACAAGGCTTAATCGGAACTAAGGTAGACTTAGAAACGACTTTTGAGTTTCAGATAAGCAAATCTGGTTGGGACTCATCATCACACTTAAATTATTCATCTACATCACTATCAAGGGATACCCAAAATGAGATAGGTGGGTCTGATTCATGTCTGCATGTCTTAGGAATGATTTCCTCAATAACACAATTGTTTGGAGGACTGGAGTTTGGAAGATAAAGTCCAATGTCACGTGTGTCATGTGGAAGTTTCGAAGACAGATTTAGGTCTATGGATAGGCGGAAGTTGATATCCATCAGAAGTACATTGAGGGGACGACAATGGCGGGACAGGGGTATCCGAATAAATATGGTTCAAAATGCCAATGTCAAATTTGAAGTTCCTTCAAGGGAGATGTAACAGGTTTCGGAAACTCGCTTCCGAGACCAGGTGCATCGGACCAAGTATGAAAAAAATTATGGGTCATTCGTCCATTTGATTCAATCATATCAATATAATTATGCAACCTATCAATCTTAGCATTAAGACGCATATTATCATTGACTAGAATATCTCTTTAACTAACTGAAATGACACATTTTTCATTAAGGATAATATATTTATCCCTAGCTATTACAAGTTCATGCTCTAAGGATTCAATCTTAAGCTTGCGGTCTTTGAATCGTAATCTAGCTCTGGTAAACTCACTATCCAGTTTCTCACTCACATATATGGCTGACCCACAAGCTTTAAGAATGACTGTCATATCCGATTCAATTTGAGTTAGATAAAGTTCACATATAGATAAATAAAAATTATTTTCACTAATCATGGATTTTACCTGTTGGATGATGGTTTTATCAGGTGGATCGTTGGTTGACATGTTGCAGTAATTTGGCTTAGCATCCTCATCATCATCTTAAGAACCATAAGACCATTATCCTTCATCATACTCGATGGTTTACCTAGCCATAAGACACAAGTTTCTTCTATATTTTCCTTCACCCTCATCACTAGATAACCAATACACATCAACATTTCACAAAACAGTGGCGATAAATGCATTTTCACTTTCTACAAGTTCTTGTGCTCGACGAGCATAGTAGGAAGAATCTTTCACCTTTGGTTTCTAAGGAACATTAACCAAACGGTCCTTTGTATATTAGTTTCCAAGACCATAATTGTGACACACAATATTGGGTTTGGCTGAGGTCCCGAAGAGCGATTCAGAATGTTGGGTTGAAAAGTTGACGAAATTTTAGTCAGTTTAGGGTCAGGTTGAGGATTGCTTTAGCGACGGGCTTGAAATCTGTTCTAAAAAGGTTTTTGATTGGGATTACATTGTTGCTTATATTTCATAGACAGAAGTTCAAACTCTTTCTAGAAACGAAGTTCGAAATCAGTGGCTTTTGGATCAAAGTTTTCTTCGTAAGGGAAGTTTGGAACAGGTGGAATAGGTTGATTAGGTTGAATTGGTGGGACAAATCTAAATGGATTCGAGACAACTAGATTTGGAAGAAGTGGATTAACGAAAATGACTAGACCGAGAGGACCTCCAGAGAGTTCTATTAATGTTTGAACAACATTAGCTTCGTGGCCTTGCAATTCATCAAAAAATTGGTAGAGCTTCAGTTTCTTTAGAGATCCATTACTCTAAATTTAGGATTTAACATTCCTCCATCATTTTCCAAAATTATTGATAAACTTCATATTGTACTCAAGTGCAGCGCGAACAACACCATGTGCAGTCATGTTGTTCACAACGATTATGTACCGATTTGATGCAGATGCAACACATTCATAGGTGTGGTAGTGAAAGTGTCAAAGTCGTTCACCATAGACGTCAGACACTTGTCCTTCATATTTTTCGATCCTTCAAAAAAATCTTGAAGTGTATCCCAAATCTCTTTTGCAGATTTGCACAACTTAATGTGCTCAAAAAGAGATGATGGAACACCAAACACCATTTCGAAGAAGCAATCTAGTATGCTTGGAGTTTGTCGACATCATTTGCGGTGAAAGGTGATGGTCAGAGCTCATCTTGACCCATGAGAGTGACCACAACATATCTGACCATTTGCCTAATAGGAACATGAGGACCTTCTTTCACTGACCACCATATTTCTTCACTTTTTTCTTTTCCAACCAAAAATGTCTCCATTCTGACTTTCCAGTGATCATACTCTTAAACAACTAGCAATGGGGCACGCGATGAGAAACCCACGCTATTGGCGATTTGCATTGGATACATTTTTTGAGATTGATTAGAAGCAGCCATAGATGTTAAGATATTAGAGTTGAAGTGGTATATAAAAGGACTTTTATCCTGAACATAGAAATGATTGAGATACCAAGGTAATATTCAACCAACTATAATATGTTCTTATGGATTCAAAGGACAACCACTTAGGCTCTGATACCAATTGTAAGTTCACGGATTTGCACATACTAGTTTTAAAAACTCAAACCTTGGATTAGTCTTACATCAGTGAATGCTTACAATAAATATGCAGTCAATTTTTGATAAAGCAATCAAGCCTTGAAGTAAATAACTCAACAAAAAGCTCAAGAAGTTCAATGTAAGGTACAAACAATTTAAAGTAAATAAGAACAAGAAGAATGTTAAACAAACGATTGACTAAATGATTCTTTGATTCGATAGTAGTGACGTTGTTCAAAAGTTGCACCGGTAAACATAGGTGAGTATTACAATGGTTGACACTCCTTTTAATAACCAAAGGAGTTACAAAAGAAACATACTAGTAAAGTGTGCATGGACTAAAGATCAACAGCCTGACGCAGCCATTTCTGCTGATTTTTTCGGTTGTACGACACTACATTAAAAACATTAAAAAATAAACTAGTACTATCACTTCTTTCAGAATACATTGACTAAAATCCGAAACAGTTGCATCCCGGAAATCTTGTCATCTCCGAATCTACTCTTCATCTCGTATTGACTAAGGGGCACTTTCATGTACTAACAAAATTGTTGGCTTAGATTATGCCAGAAGGAGAAGCGATGAATATATCATGGGAAAACATCTTGTAATACTTGAAAAGCGAGTACTGCTTAGAAAGAGATCTCTCCTGGAAATAAATAACGAGTTCCAAGACATGAAGAAAGGAAAGAGGAGCATCAGTGAGTATGTTGCCGCTTTCTTTGAGAAGATGAAGTTAGCTTAATGATTGATCCCTAGTGCGCTATCCAAGATTAAGAAATTCTCTAATGGACTACCAGAAGATTATGGTCCAACAGTGAAATTAGATACTACTTTGAAAGTAGTTATCTGGAGGGCTATGAATGTGGAAATGTAGATTAAGGAGAAAGATATCGAAAAAGATGGGACTAGAGAGAAAAAGAAGTTTGAATGATCTTCAAAATCCAACAAAAAATAAAGTTTTCCAAGTTTAGCCCCAACAATAAGAAGTCGCGGAATGATAGAGGAGCAAAGTGGTGTAATAACTACAAGAATAAATACTCTAGAAGATGCAATGAAGTGATGACCTACTTCAAGTATGGGAAGACTGGCTACTATACTAACGAGTACATCCAATAAGAGAGTGCGTTTCGAGTGTGGTAAAGAAGGGCATTTCAAGAATGAACGCCCGAAGAACAAAGGAGCTTCAAATCCAAACATGCAACCAAAACCGAAGGCACGAGCATTCTAAATGAACCTTGAGGCAACAAAAGAAGAAGCAAATGTCGCTTCAGGTACATTTCTAGTAAATGAATTACCTGCCAATATTTTTTGATTCAGGAGCAAAATACTCCTTTATTTCTCGTAAATGTGATAGAATACTTGAATTACCTTTACACAAATGCGAATCCTCCTTATTAGTTGAAGTTGTTAGTGATAAGAGTGTACCTGTTAGCGATTGTATGAGAAACATCGTCATTAATTTGAATTGGAGTAAATTCCATGAGAAATTATTGCCCATTGAGTTAAATAGTTTCGACGTAGTACTAGGAATAGATTGGCTATGTGAAAACTATATTGAAATATTGTATAGAAAGAAGATGGTGAAAATAAACCCTCTTGGAAGAGAACCATTTATGGTGTACGGGGAAAAACGTTGCGTAAATTTTGGAATCATCACTACGATGAAAGACGGGAAATGTTTGGCCTAAGATGTACACCATATTTGAAATTTGTGATTGATGCAAAGAAAGAGATGAAGGGAATACACAAGATAGCGGAAGTGCGCGACTTTCCGGAAGTATTTCCAAAAGATCTTGTTGGAATATGCCCTGATAGGAAAGTGGAGTTCTAGATAGTCTTGTTGCCAGGAACGTCACTAATAGCAAAAGCACCATATTGATTAGCACTGGCAGAGATGATGGGGCTTATAATGAAACTTCAGGAATTGTTAGACAAACATTTTATTAGACTTAGTTCATAACCCTGGGGAGCCCTTATGCTATTCATAAACAAGAAGGATGGAACCATGAGAATGTGCATAGACTACAGGGAGTTGAATAAAGCGAAAGTGAAGAATAAATACCCATTACCTTGAATTGATGACCCGTTTGATCCATTGCAAGGTATAAGCTATTTTCCAAATTTAATATCAGCTCAGGTTATCAACAATTGAAGGTGAGGGAACAAGATATCGACAAAACAATTTTCAGAAAAAAAATATGGACATTACGAGTTTTTTATTATGTCCTTTGGACTAACCAATACTCCAACAACATTTATGGATCTAATGAATCGGGTTTATAAACCTTTCCTCAATATATATGTAATAGTGCTCATCGACGATATTCTAATATACGCTAAGAGAAAGAAAGAGCATGGCAAGCCTCTGTATGAAGTATTAGAAGTACCGAAGGAGGAGAAGTTATATGAAAACTTATCCGAATGCAATTTTTGGATCCGAGAGGTGTAATTCTTGGGTCATGTGGTTAACCAAGAAGGCGTAAAGGCTGAAACAAAAAAAATCAAAGCAATAATGAAATGTTAAAGGCTAAAAAATCCTATTGATATTCGTAGTTTTCTAGGGTTAGCTGGATACTACCGAAGGTTTATCCAAAACTTTTCTTTAATAGCTTGTCCATTGATAGCCTTGACCCACAAGGGGGTTATGTATACATGGAGTGAGAAGCATGATGAAGCTTGTTGTGTGAAGAACTGATCTTTCTAATATTACATGTAGTAAAATATTCACAAAAATATATAAAGCTCATCAAATGAACAATCCTGATTTTTCTAATATCACCTATAGTAAAATATGATGATCTGGAAATTTTTGAATATTATCACATTTTCCTTGAGTTATTATAATTGCGGCAGGTAAATAGAGTGATAATTCATAAAAAATACTTTCAGTGTTTACTAAATTCTAGAAACATTCACGGATGAACTATACTGATAAACACCCCCCTTTAAAATAAAAACTCATTGGGTAATATTTGATATTTATTTCGATTTTTCAAGTTTAAAAATAGGTAATTTAGAAAACAAGGTTAAGGTATTCCAAATAACGTTTTAGTATTTTTCCCAACTTCATGATACTGTAAAACATTTATAAAAATATTCTAAGAATTCTTCAGAACAATTTGCCATTTTTCCATGATTTAATGAATTTTTAATGGATTAAATGTTGGAAAAATAGCTAGACTTATCCAAATATTAAGAAAATTTATCTGGAACTTCATGAATAATTTTAGAACATGTAAATAAAGTTTGTTAATTTTTGGAACTGCTTTGACTATATTTTGGAATCTTGGTCATTAAAATGCACCCTAAAAGTTAAGATCTCTACTATTAAACATGCAACAAAAATAGAAAGTTATCACTTAATAACTTTTATAAATAAGAAAGGCCATGAAAACAGAATATTGCATTTAATTGATAAGATTCATGTAAAAATATAAATTTAATATAATTTGAGCATTAGAGTTAAACACAAAACTTACTAATACAATTATGTAATGAAGGACTCGAGTAGGGTGAACAGATGGATCCTTAAGCTAAGTATTGTTATCAATGTCTTTGCACATCCTTATGAGTTTCTACGGCCCCTATTTTACGGTTTTTATATTTGGGGGAGAATATACGCGTGTCTATTAAAGTTTGATGATTTTCAAGGTTCATATACAAAATAGCATCATACTTTATTATTGGTCAAACATTTATGAAATAGCAATCTAAAAATGTGATAAATGACTAGTAAATCTATTAAGTTAAAGTAGATTGTTAAAAGATGATATATTTATTATACCTTATGTGAAACATGCATATAATCATTAAGAAAAATAACAAGATTATGGGTAGATAGCTATAATAACACAAGTTGATATTATAAGTCACACAAATTATGATTTTATATGTATAAATTTAAGTATCTCATGGATGCATGAAAAGATATAAATATGATCAAAAATATTATTCGCGTATAAACAAAAGTACATTGTCATATTTAAAGTTGTTTGTAAGGAAAAACTACAAGGTTATGATTAACTAGTTATAATTAAAGTTAGCTATAACTAATAAGTATTATAAAAATCGATTTTATAAATATATGGGGTTATAAAATGGGATAGTAGATTGCTTGTTTATTAAAAGAATGTGTTAGATATTCGGCAAATATGATAGGAGTTTCCCAACAAATAATATAGTATAGATATACATCACTTGTATATTTCAACAATATTAATAAACATAAATCAAAATACAAGGAATGTATATACATATCCATACGTCTAAAATGAGAGATTGTATAATTGATTCATGGCCATAAAAAAGGATTGTTGGAAATAAAAACTCTGTGACTATCATGCGTAAAGTTGTTTACCTAAAAATGAATGCCAAATTAACCCGTTGATGGAAATTATATGATATTAAAACCATGAGGTTTTTTGTAAAGTCGAATATGAAATTATTATGGTTAATCATATTAATAATGTGACATTAAAATATGACTAATATGTAAATTCTAAAATTTGTTGGTATTACCAAATGTTGTTTCCCTAAACAACAAACGATTATAATATTTTATTGAAATATTAACAACAAAGGACAGGGCTAGGATATCTACATTGATCGTTAGAACCCACCATATCCGTGTATTCCATTACGAACCATTTTATAGGTTAAGACCCAGAAGCGTAAGGTCCCTTGGTAAAAGCCTTCGCAATTATAACAGTTAATCGGTAGAGAACATTCCCTTGTGTTATCCTAAGGTGAATGGCCCGAGCATGCCCTATTAAGGTGTCAGTGCAGAGTGTCGTGTCATAAGTTCGATTATAAATGGTTGTATAAACCTTAAAACCCCAATATTATACGATTCAGTAAAGAATCAATGAAAGTAAGAGGAGTTTACCTTATTGATACCTCAATGGCTTTCAAAGTAACCATTAATATGATTCGGTAAAGAATCAAGGAAAGTAAGAGGAGTTTACCTTACTGGTACCCATTTACCTTCAAAGTAACCATTAGCAGGATTCAGTAAAGAGTCAAAGAAAGTAAAAGGAGTTTACCTTATTGATACCTATTTGCCTTCAAAGTAACCATGGGTATAATTCAATCAAATATCAAGGAAAGTAAGAGGAGCTTACCTTACAGATATCCCATAGAGTTTAAACTAACTGATATACAAACCGTTAGTAATATTTAACATATAAGAACTTCGGGATCCAAAAATCTATTTAATTATTAGTTTCTATATGAATCATGTGACATTTAAATAAAGTTCGAAAAGGGAAAAAATGGTTATATATATATATATATATATACACACACACACACACATCTATATCTATATATATATATATATATATATATATATATATATATACACACACACACACACACACATATATATATATATATATATATATATATATATATATATATATATATATATGGAGTCAAAATATGTAGAACTCACCAACAATATTGTTGACGTATTTTAATTGCATGTATTCTCAGGTTATTTAAAAGATCAAAAGTGTTCGCTACAAAGGCTCTCCGTTATTTTATTATACCCTTGTAAATGCCAAATTGGTAGGCGTGTGTCTCGATTTAGCAATGGTCTTGTTAATGTAATTTCTTTTTCGGTAATAATAGAATATTATATTTGTACTGTTCATTGTATGTTCACTACCTGTGATTACCGGTTTACATCGCGCACCTCGGTGTTTCTGCCGGCGGCTAAGGGTGTGACAATACGAGTGTGTTAAACTGACATATGTTACGCCTACTCGCCTCCCAAAAGATGAAGAAATGGGGGATGATACCCAATCAGTGTCAAACCAACATACCGAGGAAGATTCTTTAGTAGACAACGAGAATCTCTCTCAATCTGAAGAAGACGTTGACGATGCTATTGAGAACTTAGATGTTGGCTGTAATTACGAGTACAATAGTCAAGATATGGAAATAGTTCCTGTTTTTCTAGTTCAAGAAAATCAAGCAATCTTATAGAACTTCGCTACAACTGAACTGAGTTAACCAAACAAGCATATTCAGTTTGAATCCTCTCCATCAGTTGAAGAGGAAGAAGAAGATCTCTTTCCTAAAATTCCTCCTGCTCAACAATATAATGACACTGCCACTGATTATATTTCTCACACTCCTCCACATGATCAAGGTAATGTATCCCTTACTCACGCATCCTCTCCTTATCATGTTCGAACTCCAATATTCCATACCTATGAAGCTCTACATGTCCAACATAATCAAGTCCAACATTCTCATATTCAACAAATTCCTCCAACACAAGTATATGTTTAGTGGGAGCAATCACTATCACACCAGTTTCTTGTTGAATTCAAAAGTTTTCAAGAGAAAACTCTCTCTACATTGGAGTCTCTTATTCAACTCACCTTTGAAATGAATCAATGTCTTGTTTCAATTGAGAATGATGTCACTGCCATAAAGCGTATAATTTCAAGTATTGACACTGACTCTGAAGTTGGGAATCAGTCTCCTCCAGGGGATGACCATAAACCACCACCTAGTTCTAAAGGAGATCCTCCATTCAATGTACCCTCCTATTGGATTAGGTGTCTAAGCCAATAACTATAATGGGTATGTACTTGAATCGGGAGTAACATGGTCCTTTTGGGTTGCCTTCACCAGAACAATCTGATAGGATGGATATTTGAGAGAGAGGTTATTTATGATTTATTATGATATTATAAGTATAATAAATTAATTGAGGAATCATATTATTTAATTGGTATTGATCAAGAATTAACTTGGAATTAATTTAGTGATCAAAAGAGACTAATTAAATATAAAGGGCCTGATTGTTTAAATCAATGATACATATAGGTTGGGCTAATAATCCAGGGTGGATTATTAGTGGTGGGATAAGATTATGTATGTTCCATAAGGTGTTAATCCATTACAAGCCCAAGTGTAAGAATTAGGGTTACACATGACTCTTGGATTCCTACACTATAAATATGTAACCCCTTGGCTAAAATGTGACACTAGTGATCTTAGAGACACTATAGCCGAATTTTAGTGCCTAGAAGCTCTTTCTCATTATACTCCAGTTGTTGGTGGTGTTTGTGACTTATTAGAGGCATCACATTTGAGGTGTTAAGTTCTTAAAGACCAAATACAAGAAATTACAACAAGAGGTAATATTCTAACTAATTTTTATGATTCAAGTATCAATTGTGTGCTGGTTATAGGCTTCATGCTTTGGATAATTTGTATTGCATGTATAGTTATAGAAAGCTTAGATCCAAAGCATTAGGGTTGTATGTGCACCATAGGAGTGTTATAGTACATAAACCCAACAGTGGTATCAGAGCCATTAATGTTTTCTGTTATATAGATGCATAGATTAATTTTTCAAAGTTGAAAAAGTTGAAAATTTTCATTCTGACAGAAGGACTCGACGAGTCCATACTTGAACTCGACGACTCCATGTTCAACAGTGATGAACTCGACGAGTCCATTATCCGACTCGATGAGTTGGATCACCTGTTGGCAGTTTTTCGGGTATTTTGGCATAAATTGGATTAGAATCATTAAAACAAACTGTTTTACATCATAAGAACTGATTTTTCTGATATGGTAGTGATTAGTCTCATCCAATTATGAGATAAATTTTCAAATTTAAGATAATTACAAGTTTATATGATAAAGCTAATTATTTGAAATTTTTTATTTGAAATTATCTTACTATAAGAGTTGTATTATGATCAAATTGATAAAAGATAAAATGGTTATTTTATAAGTTTTGAATTTGATCTAAATGTTTTTGGAGAGTTACAGAACTTGTCTTTAAGTTTTAGAATTTTAAAAGTTTTTTTAGTTACAACTTGTTTTGGAGATCAAAGGTTTTTTGAAGGGTTTCATAACTTGTCCCTAAGTTATGGAACATGAAAAGTCTCATTCATTAAACATTAAATCCACAAGTTGTGTAACTCTTGGGTTCATAACTTAAAAATTAATTAAATAGTTTTAATTTTGAATTTTATATTTAGAACCTTGATGTGTTTTGAATAGTTCAATTACGCCATTATGAACTTTATTAATAGTTAATTAAATGTTTAATTAAAAGAGTATTATTAAATCCATAATCATCTGGTTTAAGTTTAATTAAAGTAAGAGTATAATTTTTTAATAGACTAAACCACCAAGTATTTTAAAAGGTTTAAAATACACCCTTATACTAAATAAAACTAAAAGTTTAATATATTATATATGTATAAGTAAAAAGTCAGTCTTACTGTTAGTAGGTCTCATTCATGAAGCCAATCTATAAGGGGGTATAAGGAAACTGTCTATAAAATGGCTGTTGAATGGGTGTCCACTCTCACCTACCGCTTCCTTGATTGGTGGAGGTGTTGGATTAGTGTCTAATTACATAACTATTTTGGTATGTACTTGACCCGATGGTGCATGGTCCTTTTGGGTTGCCTTCACCAAAGCAACTTGATAGGATGAATTTTGGAGAGAAAGGATTAAATATGATTTATTAATATATTATGAGAATAATATATTAAAGGAGAAATCATATTGTTTAATTAATATTAGTCATGAATTAATAAGGATTAAGTTTGTGATTAATTAAACTTAAGGGACTTGAACTGTTAATTGTATAATAGTTGAATATTGAGCTAATGGACTCCATATTAAAGGGGTGGACGAATTATATGGGGAAACCCATTAGAAATCGTCCAAAGGCCTTTAAGAAAGGGGTTCATGGGTTGCTTAGGGCCTAAGCATCCAAATTAGGGTTTCCTTGTTAGATAACCCTAATAGCCTCACTATTTAAGGAACCCTTAAGCTCCAAAAACGAGTGAACTAATTGGTTAGGGTTTCAACACGTTTTGGGCAGCCTCCTTCTCTTCTCCTCTTCATCCTCTTGCTCTTGGTGTTTGCGAACCATTAGAGGAGTGACATTTGTGACTCTAAGCTTTCTAAAGTCAATACAAGGAGGATTTGAGATTGTTATTGCTATATAACAATCAAGGTATGATCTAAACCCTAATTCATATGTTATATTGATTAGATCTAGGGTTTATAGTCTTGGATAAATTGCATGTACAATAGAGAAACCTAGATCCAAGCATTAGGGTTTTATGAGCACATAGGATGTTCTTATAGCTAAAACCCATCAGGAGGGTCGTTAGCCGAACGGGTAAGATAGGACACAAACTTACATTAAAAGTATAATGAAATACAAAGTAACTAAACATTTATAAATACCCAATATTAGTTACGTAGGAAAAATGTGACTTTGGTGCTAATCCATGAAATTGCACATTGCACCGTATTAGTCGTTAGTGGAGCGTGTGTGGTTAACCGACACACTAATATGGGACTAATGAAGGATGACAATGGGTAGCTCGTAGTTTTTCATAGATCAATGGAGTATGTGGTTAACTGGCACATTGATTAGGTGATAAATGACTTCGAGAGTACCAAACTAATTTGCATGGTTATTCACACATTTTTTGTGATCCTCGGCATCCCAGCCACAAACTTGAAGGGTATAATCGAGGTTAAACATGTCATTGAAAAGTTCAATGAATCCCAAAGAATCTAGGAATTTCAATTCATTTAAAACCTAATGTTAAATTTCGTTTTTCATGGTGGAAATTGGTAAATCGTCATTTACCTACCTTCAAATATTTTACAATTGGATTACGGCCTCCCTCTTCCGAATTGTACAATATTGTGTTGGGTCCTAGCCTTAATATTTCATTTTGGGTGTTATATTAAGGACTTGAATCAACTAACTTGAATCTCTCCCTTGTAGATGTCTAGTTCTGACAACTATCGCCATCTCGAATCTTTTGGAAAAAGCTTTCCATATGAAGATGATATTTCACAATATCATGGATCACTTCCTCTACCTCCTCCAATTATTCTCCCTAACCCACGTCTTCATCGACTTGAAAAGTTCAAGGTCACTCAAGCCCTATTGGCTAGCAAAAACCAAGATGGAAGGTCTGTGTTTGCACATGTCTTGGACATCAAGTCATGCATTGACAGGCTGAGAATGTTACGTGTTGTCTTCCCCAGGAAGCTGGCTGTTGACTGGGTTCTTCAGTCACTTTGCGAGTCGTATAGTCAGTTTGTTAAAGACTACTATATGACGGATCACGATGTGACCATTATCAATCTTACCTATTTGCTAATTGTTGCTGAATCAAAAATGATTTGAAGCACTGGTCAAGCAAATTTGATTAGAAGATCTACTTCCCAAGATGCCATGGACATAGGCAATGACATAGATAGTCCAGAAAATATCCTTTCTCCTATGGGAAGGGAATTGGCTATGTTCAAAAGATTTGATCATTAGAGGAAAGCCATTTCTGAGATAGTTCCATGTGAAAATGCCAAAGAGTCCACTTGTTTCTACTACCATTTGAAGGGACATTAGAAGCGAAGCTACCCTGACTACCTGAAAGATCTAAGAGATGGTAAAATCAAATTGTATTATTCTACTTCAGGTAAGTCCACTATCTAACTATATTTAGTTCTTATTTGTAAATTCTTAATACATGATGTGATAAGATTAAATTTTGATGTTTTGTAGGATTGAAGGAAGCTTAAAGGAAGAGTGAGTTGAGTCTGATCGCGAAGAAATGGATTTCGATCTCATGGTTCGATGATTGGATTTTTAAGCTGCTGCTTAGGAGTTATGATAGGCTGCTTAGAAATATGTAGTAACATATTTTTCATTTGTAATTACATTGTAAGGACAAGTTTTCTACAATTTTATAAATAATAAAAATTTTGATTTTATCTTATTTTATATTTCTTTGCAATGGCATTTGTGAAAATTGATGTTTGTATGTTTCTAATTTTAGCAATATTGGAAAATGGATTTGATTCTTCCGTTTGTGATAGTGTCATAAATTTTCCAAATAAGGAAAGATGTCATCACCAAAGTTTCAATTTGACATAAACTCTGAATAATGAAACTTGTATTGTATGATGGATGAGAACTTTTGTCTTTGTGAAATTAAGACTAATTCCTTGTTCACATGTATATGTGAGTCAAGTGAGGGAATAAAGGATGTACTGTACATTGTTGTCCGCTAGTTCGGTCCACCACAAAGAACGATAAGATTATTCTTCATGATTTACTAAAGGTTTAGTAAATATGGTTATGCTTACAAGATTAAGTATAATTCTAATACCATGAAAAGTTTCAAAGTATAGCAGAACGAATGAGAATAATCAATCAGGCAGAAAGATAAAAGTTTCTCCAATCTAAAAGGAAAGGAGAGTACTTTAGTATCGTGTTTTATGATCATCCTAATAATTATAGGACCATGTTAATAATTATAGGACCATGTTACAAATGATCCTCTAAAAACACCTTAGTGTATTTATATGACTAAGAAGAGGAATCAAGATATGTTGAAATGGTTAAATCAATTAAGGTGAGTCATACTTCATTCCAAAATCAAGTCTTAGAGTCATACTCCAAGATTGTACCTTGGGTGACATATTTTAAGTAGGTTTATAACACATCATGAAATGTGGAGTAGAAAATGTTTTGTGACTCTTGCATATTTCAAATTGGTAGTTGTGATGTTTTGGATAAAACAAAGACCAATTATATAAAGTGTCATTCTTGACAAGAATCTGTACTAACTCTTGAATATTTGTTTGTCAAGGAATATTTCTTAACAATAGAATCTTATATGTCAAGAGGTCAGTGGGAGTATTAAAGGCCTTGAAAAGCTTCGAGAACTAATCAAGAATAAACCTATTGTTAATCACTAGCACACGACTTGAGGTTTGTAACCTGTCGTGTTGACATATTCTTTTTTCTGTGCCCATTCCAGTTAAAGTTGACTATGCATGTGAGTTCTATGTGTTCTCAATTGTTTTCATAAGGAAAAGCATCTTGATCTGTGAATGTTCATCGATCAGTAAGGGTGATCTGCTCAACAACTTGGAAGACATGGTAGGCCCTTGTGCTACCAAGTGGCAATAAATTAAGATTGAACAGGTTCAATACATATGAGTTTGATTTATTCATAGACTTTATCTTATGGTAATGGTTGGAAATGACAAATTCACATGGATAGGAACACATACACCATAAAATCTAAGTGACATAAGGTTTCTCTCCAATTCATGAAAATGATTGTGATGAAACTCTTCCACTAAGTAGATTTTAAGGAGACATCAATTGTGTTAATTGCATTCTCAAATTCGATTATGATTACGACATCCCTCTTCATAGTTCAAATTGTGAGAAATGGCAAATAGTTTGAACATTCGGGACTTATTGTTGCAAGTTCTGAAATAGTTTAGACACACACACTACTAGAAAAACAGGCTTTTACGATGCTCATTGCGCATTTACGACTCGCATTTACGACTCGCATTGCGTATCATTAAAGCCCCTGTCAAGAAAGGCCATGTCATAAATGAAGATGACACACATTTTTGCGTATCGTAATTTTATATGTTTAAAAAAATATTATTTATAGATTTACTAATTTTCAAATTAAATTTGCATTTAATGTCTCATAATAAATAAAATATCATATACAAAAATACAATCCATTGCATAAAATTTAATGTCATACAAATATCGTTCCATGGAAAGATAAAAACAAATCAAGAAAAGTTGTAACGGAAATTTACAAACTAATTAGATACAAGAAATATGAAAAACTTGAAATCCCTAAGATTAATAGTTCTAACAGAAGCTTCACGTGAGATACATACACGATATGTAAGCAAGGATGTTCCCGAATCCACAATAGCAGCACAAGAACATGTACACGATATGTACTGCAAGAAGGTGCCAGTCCAAAACTACTGTTGAAGGTTGCCATGATAGTTGTTAAGATTTAAGCATAACAAGAAACCATTCAATGACTATAATAAGCTAGAAAACAAGCAACTGATAAACAAAATAAGCAACTAATTAAGTCAAACTATGACTATGCATACAAATTGGCAGTAAACAAGTAAATAGATGAACAAAGTTACCTTCCATTGACGTGGATTAACAAGTTCAACATATTTCCCATGGCCTAAAGCAGGTAAGTCAATACGAGAAGGAATGTAGTCAACACGAACAACAACATGCCACTCTTTTGTAACAATGTAAGCATCAAGTGTAAAATTTAATACAAACAACACCAAGTCTGAACCAATATCAGAGAAAATGAAGTAATAAGAATGTGCACATGCACACATGGCAGTTTAGCAAGGATAAAACTGGAATAGACAAACTTACCTTTCTATAATGAAGCTAAGCTTCCTCTCTCCCCTAAAGTACTCAAAAGATGCACAATGATTGAAAGACTTCTATGTTCAGTAACATCAGGTAGTATATTTGATCAAATACTTTCTTGGAGTGACTATCCCACTGCAGAAAACAACTTGTATTAAAAAAACGACACATTTACAGATTATGAATACAATTTATCATAAAGATTAATATATTATTACCTGTTGTTACTTTCTTTTCTTTTTCCCATGTGGGGTATCAGTTGATGGACTTGATTTATCCAAAACATAATCAAGCATGAGTCTCCTCAGTGATGCACCATGAATTTGGAAATGTGCTCAACTACAAAGATTAAAATATACTTTTTTTTAATTCATAAAAGAAATATTAAAAAAAATTAGGGTTGTGGATGCTTACATTGCTGAGAAGTTTTGCTCCATACCATGTAGAATCTGCACCATAAGGGGAAGTGATAACAAAAATTCCATTAGATATGAAGGTTGGTAGAAGATCATGTACTTCCTTTTCTAATCTTTCTACAATTAATTAAAACATGAAGCATTTATAAATTAATATTATATTAAAAATTAAAAACATTTATATTTATAAATTAATTTATACCTGGTAACCCTGGTAAACATTACCATGCAGTGCCTCCAGCCAGCACAACTGTCCTGAACCAAGTATGATCGGTTCTCATTTTGGCAGCATGGCAACGCTCAATGCAATCTGCAACTGCCTGATGTAGACCCATTGTATTTCTGAGACCAAAAAGGGTAAAATTGGAAATTATATAAAAATAATTTAAGGGCATAAATTTATAGATATTAAAGTGGATAAAAGATTACATTCCTTTGTTGATTCCGTCATTGTAAACACTAACTTAATGCTTGTAACATGATTCTTGTGTATTAGTGATTATGGTAAGAGGATGAAAGACTAACATACTTGTCTCTCTGTTCCAAGAAATCCGGGCATCAAAAAGTCAAAAAAAGACCACAACTCCAACACATTGTTTTGCATAATAGTTCCAAAACATCTGTCTCAAATGCTAAACATCTATACGAATCACATTGTAGTTTTGAAACTGTGAAGATATAATAAAAGCATCTATGAAGATATAACAGAGGCATCAATGAATTTTTCAATCTCATATACCCAGTGCCCCATATCATCACATAAAATTCCATGAAGGTTAAACCTCTTTAAAAAGGCTAACCAGTTTATACCCTCTTGCTGATACCTTCTCAGGGTGACTTTCAACTACTTCTAGACAACAGGCATTCACTCAATCCAGGAGGAGGAGAGACACCACGTGCAAGGGGTAAAAGAGGGACAAGGGCAACAAAGCTGTGCGTGACACTTCTTCTAACAGAATGATCACAATCACTCATACACCTTAAAGAGGGACAACTAACAGCCTTGCATAAGGAACAAGATCAGTGCCTAATCCTTGAACAAGCAGACTCATTAGCATCCATGCTCCTTGTCTAGCATTCACAGATGCCATGTCACCCAACATAGGGATTATGTTTTCGATTACTGAGCCCATGATGTTGAATGTTATTGACTTTGCCATTGATGTGATGCATCTTGAAGCAGATAGTCTCACAGCAACATGAGAATGGCATACACAGGTGAAAATGCATGGGAGGAGTGTCATTAGTTGGGGGCGCAATATCTCATCTGGTACTACCTCTCCTCCACCTGATCTCTTTCCAGGAAGCTTAAAGTATGACAGTGAACTGTGTAAAACCAATTTCAATCAGTAAAAGAATGAAATAAGTGGCTTATCAACACACACATACACGAATATAGATAGACTAAGAGGTATCTAGTTCATAAAATTACATTTTTATTAGGAAAAGGCCATGAAATAAGAACAAAAAATGAAAAGGGTTTACTCTAAAACCAATTATGGCCCCTGATTCTTAAAAAAATATAAGAACCAAGAATAAGAACCAATTATGGCCCCAGATTGGGATAGCTCTTCCTCCCTTTGAGCTTGTTGCTTAGCCAATATCTGAAGGTGTGGAAGGTGCAATTCCTCACCAGCTTTGTGTTGAGGAACGCTCAAGATAAGAGCAGCTAGATCCCAGGTGGCAACTTTTGATGTAATACGGATGCCTTTTGATGTACAATTTATAAATAAGAAAATACAAATACTTTTAAAATATTTTTCCATTTAAATAAAGAACAAATTTATCGACTTCCTAATATAGAATGTATGAAAATTAATAAACAAACAAATAAATATTACATGGTTTTCACATATGTTGCTCGGAATATCTAGATTCTGTTCGAGTCATATACAAAAAATATTTTACATGAATTTTATAGAATAATTTATTAACCCAAAAAAATAATATATGCATTATTTCTACGAGTAGTACAATACAAAACAGCAAAGTATACAATTTTTTTTTACTATTTTGCCCCTGAGGCCTTGACAGTTCAGTGTTGTTGTCATGTTCATCGTTTATGAACTCACAAACATCATAAACTATTAGTTTGATTTACAAGATGCAGCACAATGAATTCACAAACAACAGCAATAGAGAGAGAGAGAGAGAGAGAGAAAGAGAGAGAGAGAGAGAGATAAATAATACAATAAAAGCTAGTATGATAGCAATTGCAAATTTAGTGCCACCAATACCATCCAAAAAACCAACAGTAGCAGCAAGAGCAGTCACAGTTGCTGAATGTGATGATGGCATGCCACCAGATCCCACAAGCTGCTCAATATCCCATTCCTTTTCTTTATAACAAATGATAAGGTTAAATGTGGCAAGCATCAAAATCAGAGTTTTGGGAAAAAAAAGTTGGACTGCCAGTGCAACAATCATACAACCACATGGACCATTTCTGTTACTTACCTTAGATTAAATGTGGCAAGCATCAAAATTAGAGTTTTGGAAAATACTATGTGTATCATTTATGTACCTATGGTGGCAAGGAAGTGAAACATATGCGATTGTTGGATTGGCCTTACATATGGGGCATAATGTATCGTCCCCCTCAGAACCTGAAGACTTGTCCTTTGAAAATGGACGAAAAAGACTTTTCATTGAAGATAAATTGAGAATAGGAAGTAGCAGCAACAACATTTCTTGCAGATGCATAACAATGGGTATGTAAGTACTTTATTTATACAAAAGAGGGAAGATTGGTAAAATTTCATCCATGAAGCAAAATAGAGTGGAGAATGGAATTGAAATCCATGAGTTTATGGAAATGGAATGGAATTGAATTCTAACGGAATTCAGTTCTTTAGTCATTTGCGACCAAACACTGGAAATGGAATGAAATTGAATTTCAATTCCAGCTAACCAATATTCATAAGAACGAAAATTACCGAGAATTCATTCCACGATATGGAACCAGTGATTCTTTTGTGAAACATTTCACGATTTCCATCTCTTCCATCACTAATCTCTGTTATGATTAATGATTTAGAATGTTTAACAACTCAATCTGATCTCTAATGCTGTTTCTATGAAGATATACCTGAATGCTTTCGCAAAAAGGATGAGAGACTTCTCCATGGAATCGTCAAGGATTTCTTTGTCATCTCTACCCATCATATGATAACATGATCACGCAACATGAATCAATGGGTGTGTGTTGTTTGCTCTGCATTTATGAAGCTAGAACCCTAAATTTCAGGGGAATGAATTAAAACCCAATATACATATATATATATATATATATATATATATATATATATATATATATACATATATATATATATATATATATATATATATATATATATATATATATATATATATATCAAATCACGCAACATGAAACAATTGAAAAACTAAAACTGCTCTTTAGCTTTAATTTTATAATTAGGATAATGACAATTTACCTGGGAATACAAATGAAGACGAACAATCACCAGCCATCATCTCCAGCCATCATCCCCTGACAACCCCTTGACAACCTTTGAACGCCACCTCACACCCTCACCAGCAAATCGAAAAAAATAATAATAAGAAGGGAGAAGAAGGGCTGTGATCGAACCAGAGGAAGAATAGGCACATCTTTTCTTTCTTTTTTTTTTCTTTTTGCTCTCAAACTTTGGCTGTAAATAGGAAAGCGCAAGAGATATTGAGAGAATAGACATAAGAGAGACAAAGATATTGATTCAGGTATGGTTGAGAGGTAAGAACATATAATCATTTGAAGAAGAAGGAATTTGGATGGGTGAGGGTGGGGATGAGGAAAACTTGTTTCCTGTGAGATCCAGAGCACAAAAGCCCTAGTTCTTCCAATTTTGGGATGGCGTGTCTTTAACGTCTCAGAGGGAGAAAATGGTGGATAAAAGAGATAGTCGACATCGCTGGCCACTGTATGGCTGCCAAGCTCCAAAAATACGAAAGGGAGGAAGAGTTACAGCCGCATAATGAGGTCTAGGGTTTACAGAGAAAAGGAGAAGCAGATAATGAAGGTTGTCGGCTGGTGGAGAGGATGAGTTCATTATTCCTTCCCGAACAACAACAAATTGATCAGAGAACAAAACCGAGGTCTATGGTTTACATGGAAACCCTAAAAGATGGATGAAACGCGGGGTTTTTAATTTTTTAGGATTTCATTTCCCCGTTGCTTTTTTTAGGATTTCATTTCCCCCTGCTATTAAAGGATGGAACGCACGTTCCATTAAAATTTATAAACCGACATCCTCAGATGACGCACATGTGCCCTCCGTGTTTTTTTTTGTTTAGACACTAATTTAAGGGCACGCAATAATACGTGACCTAAACCCTTAAATTTTTTGAATAGATGACACTCTTTTAATGTCACTCTCTTTTGCGTAACATAAATCAATGAGTGTCGTGGTTTGTGCGTCGTAAAAGGGTCTTTTTCTTGTAGTGACATATGAGCTTTCTTATAAAAGGTGTATGAGATTAGATAAAGGCTTATCGAAGCATCTTGTGTCGGAAATCTGAACTTTGGAAAGAAATTCAATAAGTATTGATTTCTAGAAGTCCAACTGATTTCGGGGTACATGTCAAAGCTAGTGGGAGCATAAGTGTCATGCTAGTAAGGTAATAATTATTATGCTAGTGGGTTCATAATCATTATGATAAGTGTTGCAGGTTGGCAATACAAGTTATAGGAAACAAAGGTTTCAAATTTGCAAAGTTGCAAAATTTGAAAAGTTGTTTCGCTATAGTAAGGGAGTGGATACTTATACTTTATTTCGAATTTAAAAGCTTAGATTGAGATATTAATCAAACTTAGTCATGGATATATATATATATATATATATATATATATATATATATATATATATATATATATGTGAATACCAAGTTGAAATATTTCAATATTGGAAATTCTATATATGGAAAAATTATTGCAAAAGTTTGGTCAAGTATCATGTCTTTATGTAAGATATTATGAATCGTGTCCCATATGCTTCGGGTATAGGATCGATTGCATATGCTATAATATTTACGTGTTCTAATTTTCCAAATGCCTAGGGCATTAAGAGGGAAAAGGGACCAGAACCGGATATGACTAAAGTTGTTAAACAATTGTCAAATACAATCTAAGGTTCGCCAAAGATTGGTCGCTTACGGGCAGTTGGAAGTATAGCAATGGATGGACCATAATGACATTATTATGAATACACAGGATTCTATTAATAATGAGTTGTCATATGGAAAATATGGAAATGTTTGCATAATGGGAGATGTATATTAAGAATCTATGTGGAAGTTATAAACTTTTATGCTAGAAGGATGTTCAAAGGAATGTACTTTGAATTTGAGACTTCGCTTCCTTGGAATTTTTTTATTATCAATCTCTAGTGGAGATTTTTGTAATATTGTTGGCAAAGTCTCTATGAATTTGGTACCATGACATTACAAAAGGTACGTTGCATGATATTTTAGAATCTAACACATTCTTATAGTGGCAAGAATTTGGAATTCTTACACTTGTGATAAGGATTTGGAATTGTGAAATGAGCTTCATTGGAAATGTTTTTCAATTGATCTATTTCACAAAGAAAGGACCATATGCAAACATAGTGTTCATGCTTGGATCATGGGATAACTATTGTTTTAATTCAAGTATTAAGTTCATTAATCGAAACATTATACAATGAATAATGTGTAATCAATATGGTGATTAAATAAAAGGTGTTTTATTTATATTCAAAGCTTTGAGACCATAATTGGATTCGATTATTCTTCTATTTCAATTTGAATGTTTTGACTTCCTGAATAATAAGATTATTCAAACTATCCCCAGTCGATCATACTTTGGAAGTAGGTATTGAGGTAAGACTATCATGAATCTGATTGTAGATTGTCTAAGTGTTTTAGACATAGCACAAGTTTGTTGCAGTGTTCATGAGTACTCCTGTAATAAGATTTGAGTATTGGATTAAACCCATGCTCACTTGAATCAATTCATGGATTTTATCATGAGTGATTAGTGAGATGATAATATATTATATTCTTCAAATGGAGACATATAGTTGCAGTTTAAAAGTCGGTTGCACATCGATGTTATGTAAACGCACCAGTAACTTGGTTTTATAAAACCTATCATTGTGTGTGATTTCATGAGTAGATAGAACAAGCATATGAGTCGAAGTTTATCCATTCCTTTTACACTTAGAGCGATAAAAGCGATATATGTGGGCCCCTCGATGATTTAGTGATGACAACCCTAAGCATGTGGCCAAGCCTGGACTGAGTTGATTTGTTCAATTAGTAAGTCTTCATAAATCAGAAATCGGGAAACAATATATGGACAAAAAGAATGATAATAATCCATGTCTCAGTCCATACGATATCTAGAATTGAGGTATATATGATCCCTTATCTAATGATGCGTCAGAGTTCGACAGCGGCTTTTTAGAGCTACGATTGCTAGTCGGTTTTAAGTTGTACTTGCAGTTATAGTTATTAGACTTATCCAAGTGGGAGACTGTTGGATTAGGTGTCTAAGCCCATAACTATAATTGGTATGTACTTGACGCGGGAGTAGCATGGTCCTTTTGGGTTGCTTTCACCAGAACAATCTGATAGGATGGATATTTGAGAAAGATGTTATTTATGATTTATTAATATATTATAAGTATAATATATTAATTGAGGAATCATATTATTTAATTAGTATTGATCAAGAATTAATTTGGAACTAATTTAGTGATCAAAAGAAACTAATTAAATATACAGGGGCTGATTATGTAAATCAATGATACATATAGGTTGGGCTAATAATCCATGGTGGATTATTAGTGGTGGGCCAAGCTTATGTAAGTTCCATAAGGTGTTAATCCATTACAAGCCCAAGTGTAAGAAATAGGGTTACACATGACTCTTGGATTCCTACACTATATATATGTAACCCCTTGGCTAAAATGTGACACTAGTGATGTTAGAGACATTATAGCTGAAATTTAGTGCCTAGAAGCTTTCTCATTATCCACCAATTGTTGGTGGTGTTTGTGACTTATTAGAGGCATCACACTTGAGGTGCTAAGTTCTTAAAGTCCAAATAAAAGAAGTTACAACAAGAGGTAATATTCTAACTTGTTTTATGATTCAAGTATCAATTGTATGCTAGTTATAGGCTTCATGCTTTGGAAATTTTTTATTGCACGTATAACTAGAGAAAACTTAGATCCAAAGCATTAAGGTTGTATGTGTACCATAGGAGTGTTATAGTACATAAAACCCAACACCTCCACCTCCATGTTTTCGTCACCACTTTGCTGTCTCGACCTTAACCATCTACACCTCCTCCTATTCAAATCCCTCCCCTGTATACTCATAATCAAATGATCGCACTTGCCATTGTGCTCTCCTTTCAAATTTATGATGCCAAAAAGGGGGAGAATACAGTCAAGGAATTCACTAGTGATACTCCTTCCATACACGTTGAAGCTAGGGAAAATAAATATTAGGTACACTTCTGGAGCTCCTGATCAAACAGATGTTGATGATGAAGTCTATTGTATAGACCGGTCGTTTATTGACGTGAAGCCTCTTTAGACAGTATATCATGATGCTAATACTATTGGTGCTAATATTGAGGGGAGCAGCATGTTCCTCAAGGGGAACCTAGTGTCATTGAATTTGATGAAGATGATGTTCCACTAAGTAAGAAAAAAAGGGTATCAACTGCCCCTGATGCTGGACCTCTCAAGAAGAAAAGTAAAGTGCGTACAACTTCTGAGATGACAGTTCTTTGGGGTGTTTCTATTGAAGAAGCTAGGGAGTTTGTCGGGGAATATAATATTAGTCTGCTAATCATATGTATAACATACGAGATTCCAAGATGATTCAAAAGGTGGTCACTAGCTCTGGCACTTTGTCTTATCTGATTGAACGGTTGAAAAGGTTCAATTTGAAAGTCTCAAAGGAGAAATCTGACACTTTGTCTTATCGTATTTACTTTTCTTTATATTCTAGGGTTCTGATCATTAGTTGATTATCGAACCCTAGAGCTTTGTGTCAGTTCTCCTTGTGAGAACATATTCTGAATACCTTTGTGATATCTCTTATTTCTTCTTTATTTACTGTTAATTGATATCGATCATAGAACCTATAGTAAAGATGATGAATTACTAAACGTATTAAGCGTTTTTAAATGTCTATTTTCTTTTATAGTGTTTCACACATGTATGCTTTTTAGGTTATAGACTATACATTATGTGTAGATACACTACCAGAAATTGGGTT
This sequence comes from Lactuca sativa, assembly GCF_002870075.4. Classification (NCBI taxonomy): domain Eukaryota; kingdom Viridiplantae; phylum Streptophyta; class Magnoliopsida; order Asterales; family Asteraceae; genus Lactuca; species Lactuca sativa. The sequence goes on from NC_056624.2 coordinate 132,168,284, forward strand.
TTTGCGACTGATGAATCCGTCGCTATTCCGTCACGAAAGGTCTTTTGCGACGGATTTGTCACAAACTTACTCCATAGCCAAATGAAATGTGGCTAATGACTTAGCTAGAGATTTAGCGACGAACTTGTTTTTCCTTGCGACGACTTTAGCAACGGAATATCTATCGCAAATTGGTCCCTTAATACCATTATTTAGGACATCAGCAACAAAAATAATTTGTCGCTAATCCCTTGCAAACCTCTATATCTGTGTTTTTATATTTCGTCGCTGATCACTAGCAAATTTTAGATGTGATTTTTTTGTTTACGTTGCTGATCCCTCGCAAATATATAATATCAACTTTTTTTTATTACAAATCTAAAACAAAAAATACTAAAAACATCAAATAATTATACAATCCGAAACTTAACAATAACAAATTAATATCAAAGGAATTCAAGAATTATACAATCCAAAACCAAACACTAATATTAAAATACTAAAATCAAATATCAAAGTTTAACAAAACATCCAAAAACATCAAATATCAATTGTTACCAAAATTATAAAAATCATCAAATATCAAAGTCTAATATTGATTGATATTTATTTCTAAGTATAATATATAATAATCTCAATTTCGCCTCATATTTTTCATTTCCACATACATATTCTCCATTACTTCATCTCTTGCATTGCATCCGAAAGAAGGACCATAATGGAATTGGATTCCGATTCCCGTGAAATCCCATGGAATTAGGCGAACCAAGTTCTACTTACTTTTTCCTGCCATGGAAGGAGACATGGTATTTGTTGGAAGCATGCTCTTCCAGTCATGAAGGACATCATTGTCTACTCATTTGAAGCTAAACTAAATACAAGACTAGAGTGGAATTGAATTCCGATTCTGAACAAAAGGTATATAAAAAAGCATGTTGGTGAAATAAAATACAGCGTTTTCATATTGGTCTTTAGAAATTTCTCTTTTGAGATTTGATCTTTGAACATTTGTATTAACCATTATGGACCATCTACCACATACCAAAACTAATAGCACATTAAACATTTATAAAAATGGATGCATAATTTTTAATTAGGATGAAAATTACAAAACTAACCTTCATAGTCTTTGGTGCCATTGGCCCTTTTTTCATCGCATGCAACCAACCTTATTAATACAGTTGTTGGTACCACCCAAAAGCAATGGAAATCAAATGCTAACAAATATGAAAAAAATATGCACATATTATTTAAAGTTTATATCATGAAATATTATTTAAAAAACATAAAAAGTACCCGACATCAAAGCTATCAATATCCTAAACTTTAATATTTTATAAACACACAATATTCTACCCCCATCACTTAAATGTCCAAAATACCCTTTCGTCATGAAAATAAAATTAGCTACCTGTAAGGCTCCCATGTCTGCATTACCAAGGGTCCACATTGATAGTGCAGCTGACAAAGCATTAGCCAATGCTTTTTAGCAATAATGTCCTAATTTGTCAAGACATGACAAAACAGATTGTACAAATGACCTAAATACCCTTCTCGTTAAAGAAGCATGTTTTAGTCTTTTTGTATGAAAAGATGTACCTTGTATTGAGATCAGGAGAACTTGAATACTCTGCCAATAAAGACACACTCCGTTTACCATCCATTGCATCAAGATTCGTCGGTGTTGTAACCAGCAACTCCAGCTGCAAAAGATTGAGTTAGCCCCTACTTTCATTTAAAAAAAAATGAAATTTGTACTTTGGTTTCTTTTTTCTGTTGACCTCTTTAAGGTTAGTATAGTCAATTCCAATTGGCTCGGAAAGTGCAGATGTCGTATATGATTCTTTATAATCGAATGCATATTTGATCGTTGTTGTAGTGTATATCATATATCCTCCTGTGGTATGAAGAACACCCTATCACATGCACCGACATGATTCATTAAAAAATGAGAAAAAAGGTAGTTCAAAATTATAACAAAGTTAAATACTTTCGGATTTTCGGTGCTTCCACTTGTATAAAGAAGAAAAAGTGGATCCTCTGCATCTATCCACACCACATCACATGTAGTAGAGTACTTATGACCAACATCCTGCAAAAAAAGTATAATGGAAAAAAAGTCCAAAAGGCCTAAAGTTTAATGAACATGATCATATAATAGTATATGTGAAATTAAATAGTATTAATAGTACTACATCTCACCAAATATCTCTTCCTTTTTGTCATTTGGTATAATAATATCTTCCTTCTTCATGGCTGGTTTTTTTTTCGTACGTCAAGCACGAGTCTAATTTGCAACATAGAAATCATGTCATGAAGAGGTAAATAAATATACATATGCTTTCTGAAAACATCTACTATAAGAACAAAAATTTTCACTTACAAATATTCAATTTTGAGATGATTCTTAGAGTGCAACATCAGCAATCTCCTTGAGATTAAGTACTTTTTTCCCTTCTTTTAATCGCATTGCAAGTTACCACAATCTTTGGTTTGCAATCCATAATTCTTTGAAGAAGTGATTCTACAGAGTATCCAGCAAAAACAACCTGAAAATCAAAGTCAAAGTCAATGTTAAATAAAATTATAATAGTAAATACTACGTAATTTGAATGGCTTTCACTGAGTGGGCAGCACCAATGCGAGCACAAGCCAACATTGTGATTGGCAGTTCCATGAGCATGGGTAAGTAAATACTTACAATATCCACCTTTTTAAGAGCATTTTCTTTCAAAAAATTTGCAAGTTGTCGGATGGATTGCCAAATATAAGTATAAAATCACGAAAAAACATTTTAATAACAGTTCACGTCATAGGATTGCAATGTACTTTTTGATTTGTCCTACCTTTTTTTCATGTGTACTAAGTCATTGTACTTCTAAGAATGCGTACTAAGTCATAGTACTAAGTTTGGCTGACATGGCGTCTATGTGACATATAAGTGTAATGACTAGCATCCACAATATGGGAACTACACAATAATAAAAAAAAGCTCATTTCAAGAGCTTGTTAATTAACAAGTTCTTTGAAAAATCTAATCCAATAGCCTTTTCATTTCTCAAGAGCTTTTTGGTTTGAAAAAGCTTTTTAAAAGCTATTATTGTGGTTGCTCTAGTAAGTATGTTGATATTCTATGATCTTAAACCATTTGATAATTAATATGTATACTCAATATGAGAGTATGTAAAAGCATCATACATGGTAGATTCTTTCAAACAGTTGTCTGTAAGTTAATGATTCATCAACATCAGGCTCATTTCCTTCCTAATGAAGTACAAATTTATCGCCATTCCCAGACTCTATGTTTTTATCCAAGCAATTATAACAAATGTTGGTGATGCCACCCTTAAACCACTGAGTAGATAGATAGGAATCGCCAATGGCTGATTAGGTGTGTGATACAAGAGGAAAGAGGCAGATGTCAGAAAGATAAAAGTATTGTTTACCTCAAATTGAAATAGGAATTCTATCCTCTTTGTTCTTGTTAGTTCAAAATATTTTATCATTGAAATAATAGTTCTACATGTTTATGTAGCCATCAATCATTTCTCAATAATCAAAACTAGACTATCACCTTTATAGTTCAAAACTTATGTATTTGACTTGACACTGAATCTATTTTTCCGACGAAATGAAACAATATATGCATATGATCTGTTATTGATCATTTTTAAGGATGTACCTTGTAACACCCCTATTCCAGCAGCACCAAGAAAGGAAAGGAAAGCCCTAAATCAAAGGGTTCAACTCGTCGAGTCCAAGGAGGAACTCGACGAGTCGAAGTGAGTTCCGTGTCACATATTAAGTGGCCGACTCGGCGAGCCGGGGGACTGACTCGGCGAGTTAGGTCTGGTTTGGGAAACCCTAATTTCGGGACTTGATTCCCTATTTAAGCATCTTATTCTCCTCTTCAGGGTTTCATTTATAGCCACTCTAGTTCAGAACCGAAACCCTAGCCATCCAACTTCATTTCTTGAGTTTTTGTGAAGATTAAGGTCCATTTGGAGTGCATCTTGAAGTTCTGGGAGAAAGGAACAAGGAAGGAAGTGTAGATCCAGTCTCTACCTCGGTTTGGCAACTGGTCAAAGGTAACAAGTCAATACCTTGAGCATTCATTAGATAGATCCCCTTCTTAGCTTAGATTTTGTCACATTTGGGCCATTTCCATGGCCAATCCGAACATTGTGCCTTTGAGGACGAAAAGGACTTTAGATCTGGGCATTTCTGAGCTTTAGGAGCTTTGAGTGGGTAAATTTACCCAACTATGGCTTCATTCCATGATTTAGATATTTATTTTAGCTTGGATTAAGTGTTTTAGCTTCATAGCACCTTGCATGCACGTAAAGTTAGTAATTTTACGTGTAATGCTAGCCTTAGGAGTCTAGATCTACGAGTTGGAAGCAATGGAATGGTCTGTAATCGACAGAATGGAGGTGACACAAAGTAGACTCGGCGAGTCGGTTCATGGACTCGGCGAGTCGGGCCGTAAACTCTAGTCTGTTCTGGTTATGATTCAGATCAGTGGGTGAGTGGTGACTCAGTGGGTTGGACAGGACTAGGACTTAGAGATTGAAGGACTTGACGCGTCATGGGGTGACTCGACGAGTCGAGTCGCGAGTTGTATGGTTTCTAGAGGTTATGAACCCGACGAGTCATTATGCTGACTCGGTGAGTAGGGTCAACCGGGAAGGTTGACTTTGACCAGGACTTTGACCTTGATAAGGAATTTGACCAGAGTTGACTTAGTTTGACTTCTGAAGGACATTTTAGGACTAAGTGTTATTTTGGCATTGATAGCTCGATGAGCTAGAGGAGCAGCGGTTCGGAGAGTTGTCGGATAGTAATCAGGAGGGTATCAGCGAGAGATTCAACATTACAAGGTGAGTCTCCTCACTGTGTGCATGGGTCTATGGCCACAATGCCAGCCCATTATGTTTATGTATAGAAGGAAGACCCGGGGGTTAGCCCTAGGCAATTATTGTTACATGATCTGCGTTACGATCTGTGCTGGGTGAGGCCCGATGAATGTAGTATGCTAAAGGTAGTTTTGATTCTCGTATGTGTCAGAGTTGATAGGTTCCGGACCGAGATCCGATGTCGGGGAGAGCCCGAGGAAAGTTTATATGTTGAATGTTAGATTATACTTGTTGTCTTTGTGACACTTGTATGTGCTTGGTATGGAGGTGAGTGTGGGCGAGGTCCCGTATCTCATCATAGTCGAGTATGGACGGGGTTTCGTACCTCATTAGTAGTAGGGTATGCCGGGGCGGGCCCGATGCCGGGGTTAGCCCGATGTAGTTTATATGTTTTCAGACTTCGGTCCGATGCCGGGGCGCTCCCGAGAAGTAGTTATGAATGCTTGATGTCTTTGTGATTCATGCATGTTATTATGTTATATGTTATGTGTTTCGGGTAAGCTCGATGTCGGGGCAAGCCCGATGTATGTTAGTCATTACACCATGTATTATGTATTCGGGGTAAGCCCGATGTATGCTAGTTTATGTGTTATATGTTCCGGACTTCGGTTCGATGTCGGGGTAAGCCCGATGCAGTTTATGTGATTATGTTATGTGTTTATGATATATGTTATGTTGTGTATATACCGGGGTAAGCCCGATGCCGGGGTGAGCCCGATGCCCGATGCGGTCAGATGCTGGGGTGACCCCGATGCCGGGCAGGAGTCCGATGTCGGGTAAGCCGATGCCGGGATTCGTCCGGATGCAGTTGGGAGTAGTCCTAGAGTTATGTGATTTTTATATGTTATGTGTATGGTATGTGGTAGTTTGGGGAAGCTCACTAAGCTTCGTGTTTATGGTTTTCAGTTTTGGTTTCAAGTGCTTAAGTTTTCAAAAGAGGAGCTTAGGAAGATTGCAGTGCACACACCATATGTTCAGCCTGGGATGTTTATACTTTGATATATGATTTATGATTTTATATGTTGAAAGATAATTATGGTTTTATTAATGATTTAAAACGAAATTTTTGGACCGTGTTTTTGGGATGTATCATACCTTTTGAAGAGAGGGTACGTGTGCATGTCGGGAGAAATCATGACTTGGAAAAACAAGATTGTCCGCCTCGGATGCAAGAGACTCGTCGAGTATCACGACATTCAACTTTGGTATCTTGTAGGCACCCGATGGGCGAGTCGCCATTAACTCCAAATGACGGAGGTATTAGTTATGGTCAGATTTTTCCTAGCTGCCATGATCGGCAACGTGACTCGAAGGATTTGAGAGTCAACTCTCCTTCCTCTTCGGTTGGAGAAATATGAAGAAATCGAGAGTGCAAAAAAATGAAAATAATTATAATCCAAAATATTTTGATTATTAGAAAGTAGAAATTAGAGTTAAGATGATGATGAATATGAAAATTCTCATTGGCTAAACATTAAAGAAACTCATAAAAAATTCATCTAGAAACAAAAGGTTTTAAATTGTAATTGGAAAAACAAAATATGTATATAAACAACAAGAAAACCCTAGGAAAACCAAAATTAAGGAGTTAAGGAAGACAAAGCTTATAAAAACGAGTGGTGATTTGAGCTAGAAATGAAGGAGAAATAAGAGAGCTACATTGAAATTGAGCTTACACACTACTTGAAACCAGAATTGGAAGTTGATGAAGACTACTTCAGATTAGTTTTCTCGAGTTTATGATAGAGGTGGAGATTGCTGAGTTGTTATACTAGGAGATCTAAAGAGACAATAGATGATTGAATGGCGCTGACAAGGAAACGATGAGTCAATGTGGAATGGAGACGAATCGATAGGGAAGCCAAAGAGGATGTGAGAGGGATTTGAGTCGACATAGGGTCAATTAGGGCTTTGGGAAAGAAATCGGTGGGAATGAAAATAAAACGAGGGAACGAGAAAAGAAGAAAAGTGCGGAATGAAAAAATGAGGCGTTAGTTTTCTGCGAGCGATTTGCGAGTGCCAGGCCTGTGAATTTTAGCAATCCATCATTATTCCGTCACTAAGAGGTTTTAATCCGAGACGGATTAACGATTAAATGTTTTTGTCGAGAAATTCTTAGCAATCAATCGATGATCCCTCGTTAACACCTCTATAAAATTATATAAGTATGTTAGTCGAAATATTCGTGTATTCCATCGTTGATCCCTTGGTAAATCGTGGTTGATTAGCTACGGATAGAATTTGTAGCTGATTCTGACGCTAAAGTTCAAGTTTATAGTAGTAATATCATGTATTGTGTATACTATTTCAATTGGTTTATTAGAGGATTATCATCATATAGATTTTGAATCAGATAAATAAATTACAAACCCTTTTTGTCTTGAAAAGATGTCATGAATGGGGATAAGTTATTGAATTGAAGTCATTTTCTTATTTGTGCCCCACTTTATAGATACATATGTTGTAACATAAACAAAAATGATAGACAACCGATCATGTCAAGAATAAAGATGATTTGAAAGCATTTTAATTATAGTCATACACGTGTTTTGAAAAAAAAATTCTATTCAATCTTGACTTTCACCAAGTAATGGTAATTTTTACTGATCATTTTCACAGTAAAATTGTCATTTTTTTTGTCAACTTTACTCCTCATTTTTTTTTTTTACCATTTGATATTTTTATCTTTGCAATCAATAATTTTACATTTTTTAGGAACCTTTTAATATTTAAAGTTTGGTCACAAAACTTTAATGGTTTGACAACTTTGATCCCTTTTCGAAAAAGTTGCTAATTCCCACCCTTTTAATTCTTTAGCCATTTTGACATTTCTGGTCCTTTTAGTCAAAACTTTTATATTTTTTCATAAAAACATGAAAAAAACGGTCCGTGATAAAGCCCGAACTTTTCATCTTTGCACTTTCTACGTCTGTCATATTTATCGATCCGGAAACAACATTAAAAGCTTCTGGCCCCCTCGTAGCGGGGGTAACCTTTCTAGTTAATTAAGAAAAAGAAAAAAGGAAAACTATATGTATTCATTTTAAAATCTTTAAATTAAACGCATGTTATGTAAGTAAAACGATTTTTTTGAAAAGTATATGTATTTAATATGGAAATGATTCGTTTGTTGATTTTGATGCGAGTTACTTTCCAATAATTAACACCATTAAGCGAGTGATGTTATAGTCGGCACTTTTTTATGATAAAGTTATTATTATTATTATTATTGTTATTATTATTATTTTGTAAAAACAGGTTATGCGTATAAATTTTCGTTATTAAACAAATGCATACCGTTTGAAGTTGTTTAAACTTTAAACTATAAATACGCGCTACATGAAATGTTTTTTTTTTATTATTATTAAAATGAATGGCCATATAATATCAAGCAATGAAGCAAACAAAGAAAATACTAGTAAAGAGCTAAGGATACAATGAAAATTATGAACATAAGTCATTCTAAAATGACTTGAGTGGAATTAAAAGTAGTTTAGTATTTGTCGTTAAATAAAATAAATCATATTCTAAAATGAGATTCGAACACCAACTTATCCATCGAACCGGTCGTACATTTTTCTTCAGCCATAATATCATAATCCATTTATAAAATTATTAAAAACGTTACTATTAAATCTTTTCACATAAATACTGTCACATCATTGTTCACATTTTGGTTTTTATCTTTTTTGAGGGTTTACCAACTTTTGCTTTAGTTGGACGTGAACCAACCTATTGATGCAGCATGCAATTGGGTTACACAAATCCAATTTGCAACTTCACGGGTACCCACTACCGCTTTTGATCTCACGTCTTGGATCTTGGTAGGGTGTGTAAGATTTTGGGATATAATAGCATTTTGGAATTCTAAGAATCGTGAGATCATTTTTAAATTGAAGTATTTTGATGACACTTCCAAAATTAATAATTGGATAAGACTCACAATGAGATACTAAAACAAAGAAGATGATTGTTATGAATTTCGTAAGTACCAAAATAATGACCAAAACTAGCTAAAACCTCTTTGTCTGAAATATGTCACAAAGTAGTTTGATATGTCCCAAAACTGCCAAAAAAAAAAACAGATTTAGAATATGAGTGAAAACAAGGTTGACCCCAGCCAGGGCTCTGCCCATTGGACCTCGCTAGGGATTGCCGCTCCTTAGACCCCGCTTCTAAGGGTGTTTCTCTCGAACCCCCAGGGGTGTCGCCCCTAAATGACAGTCTACTTGGAATAATGAACAAACTCAAACAAGTGTCTACTTTGCACCTCTCATATTTGCTTAACGTTTATCAAAATTACAATTGGTCAACAAATGAATCCATTACACTTAGAAACATATTTGTAATACAAATCACCAAGAGGGTGTTCAAAAATGTTTAAATCTGAATATATGATTCAAAATTTTAAATATCTAGAATTTCATATATTTGGTTTTGAACCCCTACATCTTAGGATACTCAAAATTGTAATCCAAATGATGACTAGTTGTTGATTCATTTGTACGTTTTCTCGCAACTCATTAAGGTTTTATTGCTTAAATAATATATTCTAACTTTCTTTTGTTGGTGTCATTTTATTTCCTTCTTTGTAGTACGTGTAAACTAACAAACAAAAAATATTGCTATGGTTTTATTTTTGAAAAATAAAGAGTACAATTACAATGAAAGGGAAAGAAAATATAAATATGTAACGACCCAAAAATCACGACATAAAAATTTTTGTTTTTAAATTAATGAATCGTTAATACAAATTGTTTCCATAAAACTAGAGTAACCAATATTTAACAAAACATCATTTAACCAGAGTAATTCAAAGAATACGGAAACATGTGGTGTATACTCTGCAATCATCCCGAGCTCTTCCATTTAAAAAAAAACGGAGTACCTGAAACTTAAACTGAAAATCGTAAGCACAAAGCTTAGTGAGTTCTCTAAAATACCATACCACATAGAAACATAATTTATCATGAACATACATATGACTGTCATGGGCTCCGCCATGGTCTTTATCTACTATGCTATGGGTTCCCCCCATGGTCTTTATCTGGAATGCCATGGGCTTACCCCTCATGGTCTAACATCCAATTGCCACGAGCTCCCCCCGGGGCCTTCCATGCAAGGATCACAGATACAACTAGCATATCACATAACACATAATGGCCCGACTTGGTTCCTTCGACCCATGGATATAGTGACAAGACTCACCTCGCACTGCTGAATCACACAAAAACCCCTGACTACGGACTGATAGATCATCAACTACCAATAACAAAACAGCACTCAATTAACAATTGGGTTCCAATCCATAACCAAAAATCCATACCTGGGGTAAAAAGACCATTTTACCCTTAACCTAGCCTTGTCCAAAACTCTGGTTCAAACTACAATCTAAAAGTCTCAAAGGCCAATTAATCATCCAATGGCCTTATTTTCCAAATTGGGCCCAAACCCTTTATATAGGGAACAACCCTACAATTAAGGACGTTTTTTAGGGTTTTAGGGGGTAGAGGCTGACTTAGAAATGAAGAAGGAGGCTAATTATTAAGCTTATATAGGGTACAACCCTAAAATTAGGGTTTTCAACCTGACCCACGTACGCCCAACGGATCTTGCACCCCGACCCAAGCCTCACACCTAAGTTGCACGTACTCTACACATTGCATTGCGTAACTAGCTTCGCATTAGTACTCCCTGTGTACCTCCCTGGTACGCCCCGCGTACTAAGGTTCTTCCCAAACGCTAATTCTTCTGAATGCCATATCTTTCTCAATACAATTCTGCATTCGACCATCCTTGTACCCATGAAGAGGTATCGAGACACTCAACACTAATATCAATTCATACCTACCATAAGATATCTCAAACTAACATCCTCTTTCCATAAAAACCCGAGCTGACAAATTACCAAAATCCTCTTTTGATTCCAAAACACAAACCGAATACCCGAACCATCCGAAAAACCTTAACCACCCCCAACTGAGTCCAAAACCTAACTCCTCGAGGGTACGAAGCCTGTTAATACCCATTCCTTTGATCACCAACCCAAAGTGGGAACAATTCGAAACAGGATGTTACAACTCTCCCCCACTTAAATTAGATTTGGTCCTCGAAATCCGTCTTTACCTTTTCTAGCACATCCAACAATCTGAACAACACCATCACAACCCGAGAATACTACATCCTTCCCAAGGCAACCGAAACCAACCCTAGCGAAACTTACCAAACCTAAAATGAAACGAACCTTAAACCCCTTGCAGAAAACCACCTCTATCTTTCCCGTAACCCGAAACCTCATATTGATCTGTCTTCCCGACAAACTGCCCACATTGAACTACTAGCATACTATTTCCTCATGAATACCATACTAAAAAAAATCTCCCAACCCTGATTTCCTTGATACTTCCATTGGAACAAAACTAATGATCATATACAGTTGCAAAATACTTACATTTGACAGAAGGAGCAGATAATCCTTCGAATAGAAGATTCCTCCCTGTAACGGTTAGACTGAAACGAGAGCTGCACAACAGTGTCCAATTAACCACCCTGAGATTATTCAATCTAACTGCAAGTGACTTAACATACACCCCGAATTATAAGCGAATCCCCATACAAATTCAAATCACTGACACCACTCCGGCCCAACTTGCTTCCACCTAGCTGCTTCCCAAATGTTGTCGAGACCTCCCTGTCCCAACTTGTCTGCCAACCATCTAAAACGCCGAATTCCTACCCAATTGGTGAGACAAAGGACATCCAAACACACAGTAGCCCCACGCGACTTCCGAGAGTAACCATATCTGGCGATAATACCCCAAACCACATTGACACCAAACCCACGGCTAAAAGATTGCTACGAGACCAACTACAATCTCATAACATACACGGTCTCCAATGACCTACCTTCTCCTAATTCCAAACTTGATGTAGCGCTTTAGCATACAGACCAATCCAAGACACAACATAACGGCTCGTTTTCCATCAAAACTAAACCCATTCAATACCCTTGAACCCTGCGATTGATGCCCTTGTCATTTAGATACCCCAATTCTTATTCCACTTAAACGAAATCCTGCACAAGACACATATGATACTAGACTCGAGTTCTTACCCAAAACAAATTTAATACTTCACTCACAACCCGAGATTCACAAATTTGCCCTTGCTTTTCTCACCACAGCCTTCCGATTCTCGTTGACCCCTCACCCTACATATAACTAATTACCCCCACACCAATACTGAGACTACCAGTCTCGCACCTGGTCCAAGCACTAGGTTCCCAAGAGTCCAAACAGCAAGGCTACCCAGCCTAAAACCCCTCCCTGTCACACACTTGATCCCCCTTATGATCCTGCAACTTCAAGATCCGATGCCTCAACCCAACGGTCTCTAGCAGAACCAATCTAGTTTATCATAATCATACGAGCCTTGCCCACGGGTCCTACACATCTAAACCTATACATGCCCCGACAACCCATATGTGACATCCCTATTTTCACGGCCAGAAAAGACCGATTTTGTTTATGCTTTGTTTAAAAATCAGAGTAACATTTTAAATAAAAGTGTTGCGGAATTTGTCCCAAAACAAAATATGATAAAGATTTATCAAAAGCATTTCCATGGAAATGTATTTCATTAAAAGATTCGGGATGTCATGTTCGATACAGATCATAAGCATAAACAATGCAGCATAGGCCTTACTACATTATTCCATATTTACAGGCCGAAAATCCCTTAATCTCTCATCCCAAGACATCAGACCTATGCTCACGCGCCACTACCTATAATACAAGAAACTGAGTGGGTCAGGCTTGGGAGCCTGGTGAGCACATAGGGTTTTCAACCCACAATAAATAAGTTTATTAACTTTATCAAACCAAACAAACCCAATTACCCGTTCCCGTTATCCTCACTTTACGTCCCTAAAACATCTAACACAAGGGACCTAGTCTAAGGACTATCATCGGGATGGACACTACTGCTAAGGGGATTCCTCAGCAATAAATGTCCTTAAGGCAACCATGTGGGGGATGGAGTACACCTGGTGAGCACACAGTTAAAATAAACACCTACAGGTTACGAGCCTGCTAGCGTTCCACTGGACTATCTAGAATAGTCCATGGTCGTCATCTATACTCCGCTAGATGACTGGATCATCAATAACATCTATAACAAGGCCTCTCATCATTTTATTTTGTCACACAACAACTATTATATCTACCCATGTTTTACCCAACACATTTTGTAGATATAAAATATGTATACAGTTTAAGTCATTTAAAACATGTATAAAATTGTTCATCCAGCATAGATAGCAAGTATACAGATAATATGCACACACAACACGTAATTTATATAAATACTTCATATCTATGTGTAAGCTGAAAGTAACTATGCACTCACCTGAAAGGTGGTGACTCAGCACTCGGACAGCACTTCGATACTCTCAAAACAATTTTCCTTCGATAAAACCTAGTATCAATACCACTAGGGTTTAGTCTAACGATAACCGTGACAAATTAATAGTCTGACTATTATTACTATTATATAAGTGTTAAAGGATACTTATATAACTCATAATAATAGCGCAAATAATTATTTTAAGGACCTAATAACATTACTATAAGTATTTGAAAGTTATATTAAAAAATTGCGTAAGCGTAGCTCACTTACAGCGGATTTTAAAGAAAACCAAGCTTTGCTCGGAGCAGCGTTTCCGAAACCGAAAGACCCTTTTTCTCGAGACTCCGGGAGCCTCGGGACTTCCTTTGGGTGCTAGGGGTTTTATCTAGGGTTTAGGAGGGTTTAGGGGAGTTAGAGAGAGAAGGAAACTAGAGAGAGAAGTGAGAAATGTCTGAAAAAGTCGAAACCCTCGCCCCCCTTTTATACCTTGCGAAACCTCGGATTATGCTGGGCGTAGTCCTTGGCTACGCTGGGCGTTCCTCGGATAAGGGCGCCACCTCGGATCTAGCTGTCTCGCACTCGTCGGAAGGATAAGACCGAAGGTATGCGGGGCGTAATGCGAGGCTCCGTGGCGTGATCCGAAGCGAAGCCTTGGTCAGCAAGCAACGGCTCAGATGTGGCCACGTCATCAGCTTCCCGCAAAATTCCGCAGTTTTCCTTTCTGACTTTTAAAAATCATAACTTTCGCATACGAGCTCCGTTTTTGGCGTTCTTTATATTCGCGAGTAGGCGGGAACGTACTCTACAACTTTCGTTTAGACTCCGTCGGCTAATTTTGACTTTATATTAAAAGTTATATTTTTAACATGCCAGGACAGGATTGGTCCGTTAAAAATTCATAACTTCTTCATCCGACGTCTGTTTTTGTCTGTCTTTTTATCGTTGTGATACTATTAACGAATCTTCGATTCTTGTTTAGGTTGTATCGGCTAAAAACCGCTCGATCTAATATTCGAACATCAGGCTGTACATTGCTAAGCCAAAACTTCGAAAAATCATAACTTCCTCATACGAAGTCAGATTTGGGCGTTCTTTTTATGGACGCTCTTTGTTTAACGTATTCTACGATTTTTGTTTAGATCGCTAAGACTAAAACTCACTCTATCATAAATTCACTATTTACGCTTCCCGGTATCGTGCCGGTTTCATCACGAAACTTCGACGGGTCATAACTTCTTCGTTATAACTCGGATTTCGGCGTTCTTTATATCTCCGGAATCCTTGTTTCGACCACTACAACTTTATGTAAAGATATCGAGCTTATTTGACACTTTAATTTTGACCCTTATTTTTATCCTTTATTAATTATATCTTTATAATTAAGAAATAAGCACACAAATACACATAATTCACATAGAATTCAAATATTTCATCTTTATTACTTCAAAAAGATTTACAATAGTTGACCTATACTATTTCATTGTCTAAAAATGCTTAGCCCCGAAACCCGGGCGTTACAATTCTCTCCCCCTTTGGATGATTCCGTCCCGGAATCATGCATCAGCAAACATATATGGGTAGCGACTCATCATGTCACTTTCTGTTTCCCAAGTGAGATTTAGCCCATTCGAATGTTTCCATCGGACTAGCACTAAGTCGACCATCTTGCGTCGTAACTTCTTAGTCTTATGGTCAACGATTGCCTCAG
The DNA here is from genome assembly GCF_002870075.4 of Lactuca sativa. Lineage (NCBI taxonomy): Eukaryota > Viridiplantae > Streptophyta > Magnoliopsida > Asterales > Asteraceae > Lactuca > Lactuca sativa. The sequence continues at coordinate 132,183,293 of NC_056624.2, forward strand.
GCTCTTCGATCAGCCTCTTATTCTCATCCATCCTTAACTCTGAGATTGGAATTATGTCGGGAACTTCTCCCGTGAATTTCCTCAGATAACACACATGGAAGGTGTTATGAATACCATCGAGTTCTTCAGGCAATTACAGGTTGTAAGTTTGGTTCCCAATCTTTTGAAGAACTTTGAAGGGTCCAATAAACCTTGGACTTAGCTTTCCTCGTTTCCCGAATCTTATAAGTCCCTTCGACGGTGAGAATTTAAGCAGAACTGAATCCCCAACTTCGAAGGTCATCGGTCGTCATTTCTTGTCAGCATAGCTCTTCTGACGATCCTAAGCTGCTAATATCCTTTCTCTAATCACCTTTAGTTTCTCAGTAGTCTCACGGACTATCTCGGGGCCCATAAACTGCTTCTCTCCGGCTTCAAGACAAAAAGACGGTGTACGACACTTCTGTCCATACAAAGCTTGGTAAGGTGCCATCTTGATGCTCGAGTGGAAACTGTTGTTGTAGGAAAACTCTACCAAAGGTAAGTGCTCATCCCAGTTACCTTGAAACTCAAGGGTACATGCTCTCAACATGTCTTCCAGTGTCTGAATCGTTCTTTCGCTCTGACCATCAGTCTGCGGATGGTAAGCTATACCCAGACACAACTTCGTACCGAGTTCCTCTTGTAGACTCCTCCAAAACCTCGACGTGAAACGACTATCACGATCTGATACAATCGTTAGAGGAACACCATGAAGTCTTACAACTTCTTTCATGTAAGAATTTGCGAGCTTATCCATATACCACTTCTTGTTGGCTGCTATGAAGTGTGCACTCTTAGTGAAATGATCCACGACCACCCAAATCATGTCGTGTCCATTCTTCGTCCTGGGCAGTTTAGTCACAAAATCCATGGTGATGTCTTCCCATTTACCCATGGGTACAGGTAAAGATTCTAAACTCCCATACGATTTCTGATGTTGTGCCTTAACTCTCGCACATGTTACACACTCGACCACATACTTTGCAACATCGAGCTTCATCGTCGGCCACCAATAGTAGGGTTTTAGGTCCCTATACATTTTAGTGCTACCGGGATGAATTGAGTACATGGTCTTGTGTGCTTCTTCCATCAGAAGGTCTCTGATTCCTCCCGTCTTAGGTACCCAAATCCGATCTTGGAATACCTTCAGTCCTTGACGGTTTGTACCGAATACCAACGTCTTTCCCAAACATTCTTCTTTTCGGTCATTCTTCTCTGAAGCTTCTTCTTGAGCTTTCCTGATGCTTTCCACAATCGTCGAGACAATTTCTATTCTCAATGCTCTTGGCCTTTTCCTTTCAAGATTGACTTTTCGACTAAGAGTATCAGCAACAACATTAGTTTTACCGGGGTGGTAAAGTATCTCACAGTCGTAGTCTTTAAGCAATTCCAGCCAGCGTCGTTGCCTCATATTCAACTCCTTCTGATTAAAGAGATACTAGAGACTCTTATGATCAGTGAAGAGTTTGCACTTGGTGCCATAGAGGTAAGGCCTCCATATCTTGTGAGTGAAAATTACCGCTGCCAATTCCAAATTGTGAGTGGGGTAGTTCTTTTCGTGCTCTTTCAATTGTCGAGATGCATATGCTATCACCTTTTCTCTCTGGCTCCAGATGCGTCACTGTAAACCGTGAATTCTTCAACTCCATCGGGTAGAGAAAGTATCGGTGCTTTACATAACTTCTTCTTTAGCTTCTCGAATGCCTCATCGTGTTTCTCACTCCACGTATATGTAGCTCCTTTGTGGGTCAAAGTTGTCAATGGAGCAGCTATCGAAGAAAAGCCTTGGATAAATCGTCGGTAATATCCAGGTAAGCCTAGAAAGCTTCGAATCTCCGTTGGACTCTTTGGACGTTCCCACTTAATTACCGCTTCGATTTTTGCTAGGTCAACCATTATCCCTTCTTGGTTAACCACATGACCCAAGAATTGTACTTCTCGGATCCAAAAATCACACTTGGAGAACTTAGCATAAAGCTTCTCCTTCTTTAACACTTCCAACACTTCCCGTAGATGTTTGACATGCTCCTCTTCGGTTTTCGAGTAGATCAGAATGTCGTCGATGAACACTATCACGGATTTACCGAGGAATGGTTTACAAACCCTATTCATCAAATCCATGAATCTTGGTGGAACATTGGTTAGTCCAAATGACATAACCAAGAACTCCTAGTGTCCATATCTAGTTCTGAATGCAGTCTTCTCAATATCCTGATCTCTCACCTTCAGCTGATGATATCCTGACCTAAGATCGATCTTTGAGAAATAGCTCGAACCTTGCAGTTGGTCGAATAGGTCATCAATCCTCGACAATGGGTACTTGTTCTTTACTGTTGCCTTGTTCAGCTCTCGGTAGTCTATATACATTCTCATGCTTTTGTGCTTCTTCTTCACGAATAACACCGGAGCTCCCCAGGGTGATGAACTAGGTCGAATGAAACCGTTGTCCAACAGCTCCTGGAGTTGCGTCATAAGCTCCTTCATCTTCGTCGGTGCTAATTGGTAAAGTGCCTTTGTTATCGATGTTGTACCTGGTAACAAGTCTATCCGAAACTCCACTTGTCTACCAGGTGGTAATCCGGGGAGATCTTCGGGAAAGACTTCTGGATAATCACACACAACTAGTATATTCTACACCTCTTTCTTTTCCTTCTTAGCATCGATTACGAATGCCAAGTATGATGCACATCCCTTGGACAAACATTTTCTGGCTTTCATCAGGGAGATGATTCCAAAATTCACTCTATGTTTGTCCCCGTACACCATAAATGATTCCTTTTCGGGTGGGTTTACCCTTACTATGTTCTTTCAGCATTGTTGGTGCTAAGCGAATCCATACCCAAAACGATGTCGAAACCGTTTAACTCTATGGGTAATAGCTCCTCGTGGAATTCATTTCCGTTTGGGTCGATGACGATGTTCCTAACATGATTACTAACAGGTACGAACTTGCCACTGGCAACTTCCACAATTAGGGCATCATCAAGTTTTTCTACAGGTAATGCTAGTTTCTCACCAAATTTACACGACACAAAGGAGTAGTTGGCTCCGGAATCAAATAGTATATTGGCAGGCAAACCATTTACAAGAAAGGTACCTGAAGCGACGTCTGCTGCCTCCTTCGTAGCCTCGAGCGTCATCTGGAAGGCACTCACCTTCGGCTTTGGTGGAATGTTGGGCCTTCCAGCATCTTTCTTCTTTGGTCAATCCTTGGCAATGTGCCCTTCTTCACGGCACTCGTAGCACACCCTCTTGTTGATGGTGCACTCATTGGCATAGTGCCCCGTTTTCCTATACTTGTAGCAGGTTACTTCCTCGCTACATTTTCCCGAGTGCTTTTTCTTGCACTTCTCGCACCATTTCGATTCATTTCCTCCTCCCCCAAACTTCTTTGAACCGAACTTGCTCTTCTTTTTGTTGGGTTTAGCAGACCCTTCAAATTTCCTCTTCTCGCCAACCTCAACCTTGCTGGCAGCTCTTCCCTTAATCATATCCTCCACAGACTTGGCAGCCCAGATAGCTGCCTCCAGAGTTGGTGCCTGACACACTGGCACCGCGTACTCCAATGGGAGTCCCTTAGCGTACTTGTCGATCTTCGTCAACTCATCTGGGACAAGACGCAAGGAAAACTCCATCTTTTCTATGAAGTTGTTCGCGTATTCATCGATTGACATGCTTCCCTTCTTCAGGGTCAGGAACTGGTTCTCTAGCTCGAGCAAATTTTGAGCTGAGCAGTACTTTCATTTAAATTGCACCAGAAGCTCTGCCCATGTCAGTTGCAGGGGCTCGTTGGGGCTTAAAGTCTTCCCCAGGGTATTCCACCAATGTAAAGCGCCTCCACGGAACTGACGCACTACAAAGGTGGTTTGCAATTTGCCTCTGCAACCGCACGTCTTAAAGGCTAACTCCATTTTTGAGATCCAATCCATGACTCCGATCGGATCTTCCTTTCCAGTGAAAGTCGATGGCTTGCAAGTCAGAAAATCTTTGTACTTGCATCTGTTTCTCTCGACTACATCATCTTGGTCGTTTCTCCTATTAACTGGCAGATCAGCTTGGTCCACTGACCTACTGTAGTTTCCTTCCTCTTCCACAACGGGCATGTTGGCTTCATCCCTATTCTCTAGCATCATCCGCCTCATCTCTTCCTTTTGTTCAGCTAACATAGCCCGCATCATGGCTTGTACTCCAACCATGGTGATTGGCTCAGGTGCAACTTCTACTATGACTGTATTTTCTGTATCAATGGGGGTTTATCTCGGTTCCCATTTGCATTCACGTTTCCGCTACGGGTCCTTGCCATCTTGATCTATATATCGAATAAGGTGAATTTAGATCTTTGTTTAGGACTGATGTTCAAATCATCCTTATCTCTCCGAAACATTTATATGCTAGTTCTAATACTGTAGTCGTACGTTTAGAATCCTAAACACATAAGGTTTCCAGATCCGGTCGGCAATAAACCATAGATCCGAACAAAAAACAGCATTTCAGGCACAAAGCATTTAGCACATAAAAGCATTTTAGGCATAATTCGTAAAATAAGCTGGTGCTGACATCTCACAATCATCGCTTAGCATTCTAAGTTTAAGTCTAGAAATCCTACAAATTCCTAGTTCGCTTAAACTAATGCTCTGATACCAATTGTGACATCCCCATTTTCACGGCCAGAAAAGACCGATTTTGTTTATGCTTTGTTTAAAAATCAGAGTAACATTTTAAATAAAAGTGTTGCGGAATTTGTCCCAAAACAAAATATGATAAAGATTTATCAAAAGCATTTCCATAGAAATGTATTTCATTAAAAGACCCGGGATGTCATGTTCGATATAGATCATAAGCATAAACAATGCAGCATAGGCCTTACTACATTATTCCATATTTACAGGCCGAAAATCCTTTAATCTCTCATCCCAAGACATCACACCTATGCTCATGCGCCACTACCTGTAATACAAGAAACTAAGTGGGTCAGGCTTGGGAGCCTGGTGAGCACATAGGGTTTTCAACCCACAATAAATAAGTTTAATAACTTTATCAAACCAAACAAACCCAATTACCCGTTCCCGTTATCCTCACTTTACGTCCCTAAAACATCTAACACAAGGGACCTAGTCTAAGGACTATCATCGGGATGGACACTACTGTTAAGGGGATTCCTCAGCAATAAATGTCCTTAAGGCAACCATGTGGGGGATAGAGTACACCTGGTGAGCACACAGTTCAAATAAACACCTACAGGTTATGAGCCTGCTAGCGTTCCACTGGACTGTCTAGAATAGTCCATGGTCATCATCTATACTCCGCTAGACGACTGGATCATCAATAACATCTATAACGAGGCCTCTCATCATTTTATTTTGTCACACAACAACTATTATATCTACCCATGTTTCACCCAACACATTTTGTAGATATAAAATATGTATACAGTTTAAGTCATTTAAAACATGTATAAAATTGTTCATCCAACATAGATAGCAAGTATACAGATAATATGCACACACAGCACGTAATTTATATAAATACTTCATATCTATGTGTAAGCTGAAAGTAACTATGCACTCACCTGAAAGGTGGTGACTCAGCACTCGGACAACGCTTCGATACTCTCAAAACAGTTTTCTTCGATAAAACCTAGTATCAATACCACTAGGGTTTAGTCTAACTGATGGGTTTTATACAAACAATCCTATGTGTGCATGCAACCCTAATTTGGATCTATGTTGTCACTATTAGATACACAACATTATGAACACATGAATAAAACCCTAATGTAGGTTGCTATTTTCGAAATTCATATATAAGGTTAGATCACATACCTCTTGCTGTTATATAGCAATAACAACTTAAATCTTCAGACCCTTAGTATTGAAAGCAAGCACCACAAGTGTAGTGCCTCTAATGGCTCACAAACACCACAAGCAATTGGAGAGGCTATAGAGAGAGAAAGGAGGAGGTAGAAATCGGCCTTGGGACTTCTTAGAAGCAATTAGACGATTTCTCAAGGCCTAGGGGTCTTTATATAGTGTTGAGATTAGGGTTTTAGTCCTTATCCTTATCTAGTTGCTTGCCTATCAAGTAACCATAAGATAAGCCTTAATAACCCTTATCTATTATCCCTTTGGACGATTTCAAGGATATCCAAACCCTTGAATATATCCAACCCTAACAAAGGATAACCACTACCTTATTTTGCAACTATTACATAATTACAATTCAGCCCTTCTAGTTTAATTAATTACACTTGATCACAAAATTAATTACTAATTAATTATTGACCAATATTAATTAAACAAATATGATTTCTCCTTTAATATATTATTCTTATAACATATTAATAAATCATAATAACCTCTTTCTCTATTTATTTCTCCAGTCAAGTTGCTTTGCTGAAGGCAACCCAAAATGACCATGCACAACCGGGTCAAGTATTTACCAAATATGGTTACGGGCTTAGACACTAATCCAACAGTCTCCCACTTGGATAAGTCTAGTAACCAGAAATGTAACGTACAACTCAATTAGCAATCGTAGCTCTCAAAGACACTGTCGAACTCTGATCTCATCAGTAACCTGTCCTTTAGATAAGGGATCGTACAGTCCTCCGTTTAGATATTGTGCGGACAATCTCATGGAACTAATTGTCCAGCAGTTGGTTTCTCGATCTCAGATTCATTTGACATAGAACTTACTTGAACACATCAATTCAGTCCTAACCGGGCCCGACACATAAGTCAAATCAAATCATCGAGCGGCCGTGATATCGCTTTTAACCTCTTAGGATAGAACTAACAGATAAACTTCGACTTATATGCATTTACTATTTATTAATCAACTATACACAACAATGTGTTTTATGACATCAATTTACTGATGCGGTTTCGCATTATCAATGTACAACCAATTAGTAAACAATAAACCATATATCTTGGTTTTAAGACCATATGATATTATCGTCTTGCGATCACTTTTGTCACATTCCATAAAATGATTCCAGCAAGCACGGGTTTATTCCAACGCTCAAAACTTGTTCATAAGTACTCATGAACGTTGCAGCAAACCTTTGCTATGTCTAATACCTTTTAAACACTCTACATACCAATTCATGACAATCTTCATTCATACCTACTTCCAACATATGAACGATTATTCTTAATAACTCAATTATTCAGGAAGTCAAAACATGCAAATTGAAACAATACTTAAACAATTAACATAAGACAGTAACTTTACTTATAAATAATACTCCTTTGTTTAATCATCAAATGTCAATTACATTTATCTATTATATGTTTCTAAAACTATCTAATCTAAACTAATATCATCCTTCAGCCCAATGCTCCTAACATGCTGCAAGTGCTTAACCCTACTCAGTCCCTTCGTAAGTGGATCTGCTGGGTTATCTTCTGATGATATCCTCTTAAAACGAGGTGTCCTTCTTCTACTTGATGTCTAATAAAGTGATACTTTCTGTCGATATGCCGAGATCTACCATGATCCCTCGGTTCCTTGGTTAAGGCAACCGCTCTTTCATTATCACAGAAAATTTCCATAGGATCCTTTATGGCAGGTACAACTCCAAGGTCACCAATGAAGTTCTTCAACCATATCGCCTCCTTTGATGCTTCGCTCGCTGCAATGTACTATGATTCGCACGTTGAATCAGCTACAGTTTCCTTCTTGGAACTTTTCCAAGTCACTGCTCCTCCATTTAGGGTAAAGACCCAGCCCGACTGTGAACAATAGTTGTCTCTGTCGGTCTGGAAGATGGCGTCACTATACCCTCGCACCTTTAAGTCATCACTCCCTCTGAGGACTAAGAACCATTCCTTGGTCCTCTGAAGGTACTTAAGTATATTCTTGACCACAATCCAATGAGCTTTGCCCGGGTTCCCTTGATATCTACTGACCATGCTCAAGGCAAAGGCCACATCAGGGCGAGTACAAGTCATAGCATACATGATCGAGCCAAATGCGGAAGCGTAAGGTACTCGGCTCATCTCTGCTATCTCGGCTTTGGTACTCGGACTTTGAGTCTTACTCAACTTGGCATTACTCTGTATCGGTAGTTCTCCCTTTTTCGAGTTTTCCATACTAAACTGTTTTAGTACTTTATCCAAGTAAGTATTCTGACTAAGTCCTATTAGTCTCTTACTTCGTTCTCTCGCTATCCTTATTCCCAAAATATAGCAAGCCTCTCCGAGGTCCTTCATAGCGAAGCACTTCCCGAGCCAGGACTTAACCTCCTGCAGAGTCAGGATGTTGTTTCCTATGAGCAGTATGTCATCGACATACAAAACAAGGAAGCTAACTATATTCCCACTGGCTTTGACATATACACATGGTTCATCTTCGCTTCGTATAAATCCAAACTCTTTGACTTTCTCATCAAAGCAAAGATTCCATCTGCGAGATGCTTGCTTAAGTCCATAAATGGACTTCTCAAGCTTTCACACTCTATTGGGATGCTTCGGATCGACAAAACCCTCTGGATGAGCCATGTAAACATCCTCAGCCAACTTCCCATTATGGAAAGCGGTCTAGACATCCATCTGCCATATCTCATAATCATGAAATGCAGCAATGGCTAGCATCACCCTAAAAGATTTTATCTTGGCAACTGGTGAGAAGGTCTCATCATAGTCAACTTCGGGAGTTTGAGTAAAGCCCTTCGCCACCAATCGTGCCTTATACGTGTGTACATCCCCATCCACGTCGGTCTTCTTCTTGAAGATCCATTTGCACCCAACCGTCTTACGTCCGAGCACATTGTCAACCAAATTCCAAACTTGGTTGTCATACATGGACTGAATGTCGCTGTCCATCGCCTCTTTCTATTTAGCAGACTCCAGGCCTTCCATGGCTTCCTTATAGCTATTAGGTTCATCTAGATTTATTAGTGTACCATCACTAATATATGTGTGCCCTTCGGTAGTAATGTGAAAACCATAAAACTGGGGTTGAACTCTAACTCTTTCAGAACATCTAAGAGGTAAGGACTCGTCAATTGGTTCAACCGGAGTTTCCTCCTTGGGTTGAGCGCCAGCGGTAGAGGTTCCTTCATCGCTCGATTCTTGAATCTCTTCAAGATCGATTTGCCTCCCACTGTCTCCTTGGCTTATGAGTTCTCACTCTCGGAAAACCCCTCTCCTTGCAACGAAGACAACAATTGTTACTCGGTCTATAGAAGAGATACCCAAAGGATCTCTGCGGGTAGCCGATGAAAATACATCGCTCACTACGAGGTTCGAGCTTGTCGTGTGTCTCTCGTCTTACGAAAACTTCACAGCCCCAAACCTTGATATGTGCCAACGAGGGAGCTTTCCCTGTCCACATCTCGTGAGGTGTTTTGGCAACCTTCTTTGTAGGGACTCAGTTAAGGATATGGGCAGCAGTCTCTAAGGCATACCCCCAGAATGAGATAGGTAGTGAAGTACGACTCATCATAGAATGGACCATGTCTAACAGGGTTCGATTACGCCTTTCTGCCACTCCATTCAATTACGGTGTCCTAGGTGGCGTCAATTGCGAAACTACTCCGCATTCCTTGAGATAGTCATGGAACTCAAGACTTAGGTACTCTCCTCCTCGATCGGATCGAAGCATCTTGATTTTCCTGCCCAATTGATTCTCCACTTCATGCTTGAATTCTTTGAACTTTTCAAACGTTTCTGACTTGTGCTTGATTAAGTAAATATACCCATATCTACTATAATCATCGTTGAAAGTCACGTAGAAGCGGTTCCTATCCTTTGTGGTGGATCTAAAGGGCCCACATACATCGGTATGTATGAGATCCAATAAACCCTCACCCCTTTCACAAGTGCCAGTGAAGGGTGACTTGGTCATCTTTCCAAGTAAACAAGATTCACACGTGTCATCTTCCCTAAGGTTGAATGACTCCAACACTCCATCCTTTTTGGAGTTGGGCTATGCGCTTCTTGTTGACGTGTCCAAGACGAAACTGCCACAAAGATGCTTTATCCATACTATTAGAAGAATCTATACACAACACATCATTTCCTAGGTTATCTACAACCATAACAGTTTCATAAATTCCATTACAAGGCATTGCTTCAAAGTATAAAACACCATTTAGATAAGCATAAATAGAACCATTCTCATTATTAAGCGAATATCTAAATCCTTGTCTAGATAAACCATGAAAAGAAATGATGTTTCTTGCCATATCTGGCGTGTAGCAACAATTGTTTAAATCTAAATTCAATCCATTACTAAGCACTAAAGAATACACTCCAATCTTGGTAACAGCCGACGTTGTTCTGTTCCCCATGATTAGATTTATTCTTCCAAGCTCCACATCCTTATTTCTTCCTAGTCCCTGCAAATCAGAACAAATGTGGTAACCACATCCTGTATCAAGAACCCAAGAAATAGCATGAGATGAATCATTAGATTTAATTGTGTATATACCTGTATAAGATGGCTTGATCTTTCCATCCTTGACGGCTTGCAGATATTCCAGGCAGCTTCTCTTCCAATGCCCTATTTTGTGGCAATGATGGCAATCTACCTCCTTTGGGTTAGGGTTGGGCTTAGCAGGATCAACCTTGGTCCCACTAGAAGAGGAACCATCTTGGGACTTTCCCTTGCGGTGGCTCTTTGACGGAGCTTTCCTCTTCTTGCACCTTCCCTACCCTATAGCCAAAACAGGAGCAGTCCTTAAGATTAGGATTTGATGCAACAGACTTGTCCTTAAGGTTGCTCTCAGCAGTCCTTAAGAGCCCTTGGAGTTTGCTTAGGGTGACCTCTACCTTATTCATGTGGTAGGTCATCCTAAATTGGTTGTAGCATGAGGGCAAGGAGTGAAGAACAATTTCGATTGCCAAATCTTCCCCAAAGTTGACATTCAACTTGCAAAGACGATCAACATACCTTTGCATCTTTTGCAAGTGCACAGTTAGAGACTCTCCACTTCCCATTTTAGCAGTTATCATATTCGAAATGATCTCATAGCGCTCTTGCCTCGCGCTTTGGTGATATCTCTCCATCAAGTCTATATGCATCTCATAGGGATACATGTCCTCATAGGACTTTTGGAATTCGGAGTTCATTGTGGCTATCATGATGCAGTGAACTTTCGTTGCATCACGCTCATGGGTCTCAAAGACAGCCATTTCTTCGGGAGTAGTAGTTTCTGGATTGATCTTCTCGAGCTTCTCATCAAGAACATACTCTTTGTCCTCGTAACACGTGATAGTGCGAATGTATCTTATCCATTCGCTAAAGTTCGATCCATCGAAAGTCACTTTTTTACAAAGGCTCATTAGCGTGAATGAGCTAGTAGCAGCGTTGTTTGCGTTAGACATCTACAGATAGAAAGGACAAAGTTTAATTAGAATTGAATCCCTAATTAAATACCCAAAATGAAAAATTAGGGCTAGGACCCAACAACATTATTTACATATTAGAAAAAGGGATGTCGTAATCCAACACGCAAATAATTTGGAGGTAAGTTGTGACATCCCCAATTTCACGGCCAGAAAAGACCGATTTGTTTATGCTTGTTTTTAAAATCAGAGTAATCTTTTAAAGAAAACAGTTGTGGAATTTGTTCCCAAAATATGATAAAGATTTATCAAAGCATTTCTTTAAAGAAATGTATTTTTATTATATAACAAAATCTCGGGATGTCATGTTCCGATACAGACATATAAGTATAAACAGAACTTACATTATTTACACTAAAAATTTACATCTCCTTTAATCTCTCAGTGCAAAGCAGCTTCGTATCGATACCTGTGATACAATTAAACTGAGTGGGTCAGGCTTGGGAGCCTGGTGAGCATATAGGGTTTTCGACCCACAATAATATAATTATTATATTCAACCATTGAACAATCAACCCAATTACCCATCACCATTATCTTCTTTATTTCTTAAGGTTTTACCCTATTAATCAACTATCCTTCCTTCATTCATTCCTAAGGATTGACCTAAGGAATTAGCACAAACTTTCATTTCTACATAAGGCGCATCTGCCAACATTATCCTTTAAGCGCCTCTGTCAGGATTACGTCATACACTATGAGGCGCGACTGCCAGGTTTATGACATTCTCTTTTAGGCGCATCTGCCGACATTATCTTATAAGCGCATCTGCCAAGATTATCCTATAAGCGCATCTGCCAAGATTACCCTATAAGCGCATCTACTATTGTTACGACAATCTCTATTTGGCACGTCTGCCAAGATCACGACATTTACTACTTGGTGCATCTACCGATATTATTCTCAAGCGCTCTGCTAGTTTTATGACATTCCTTAATTGGTGCATCTACCAATATCATTCTTAATCATCTTTCATACCTCATCATTTTATCACATACCAACTATCTCATCTACCCATGTTCTACCCAACATATTTGTAGATATAAAATACATATATACAGTTTAACTCATTTAAAAACTATATAAAACATTCATTCCAAACTCATCTCAAATAAACAACAATATATAAACACATAGCACGTATTTTATAACAAATACTTCATATTTATGTATTAGAAGAAAGTAACTACACACTCTCCCAAACATATACTTAATACATTCAAACAATACTTGTATTATACCCGTGTTTATGAAAGGGACTATACACCCACACGTATAAACAACTTTATATTATACACATAGCACGTATTTTATAGAAAATACTTAATATTTATGTGTTAAAAGAAAGTAACTATACACTCACTTGATCAGAAGATGATCGGACAACACTACGGCTTGTAGAAGTAGTATCTCTCCGCAGATCTGGAAGATCTTCACAAAAATCGAACTTCTCACGGGCAGAGCTTCGGCTCGGGAATCACGCTCTTTGGGATTCTCGGGGCTTCGGATCTTGCTTCGGGACTCGGGAATGATACCGGGGCTTCGGGGTACTTCCGGCACGCAAATCGAGGTAAAATGGGAGAGAGAAGAGAGAAAATAGCAACCCTAAACATCTGGCCCTTCAAATCTATTTATAGGGCAAATTTGGCCCTTGCCACGTCGTGGGCTTGGTCGTCACTGCATGCGTCATCCCAAGTTGCATCTGGGGGCCTCCTGGAGGTGTCAGGAGACTTGCCACGTCATGGCACTGCTTGCCACATCGTGGTCTCTGACAGTTTTGGGGTTTCGCGTCCCGAACTTCAGAAATTCATAACTTTCGCATACGAACTCCGTTTTCGACGTTCTTTATATCGACGCGAAGGTGAGATTATGCTCTACAACTCTCGTTTAGACTCCATTGGCTAATTTTGATTTTATTTTTAATATATTATAAGTATATTACTTATATATTATCTTTAGTAGGCCGGGACAGGAAAACTCCGTTATAAACTCATAACTCCTTCATCTGAACTCCGTTTTCGTCTGTCTTTTTATCGTTGGACTACTATCGAAGAAATCTTCGACTCTCGTTTAGATCACTAAGGATAGATATCTATCTACCTTAAATTCACTATTTACGCCGCGCTGGGTCGCGCTAGGTTGTGCCAGTTCTGTCGCGAAACTTTGACAGGTCATAACTTCTTCGTTATAACTCGGATTTCGACGTTCTTTATATGCACGGAAACCTTGTGACATATACTACAACTTGGTTAAGACTAATCCTTCTAAATAATTTTCCATAAAAAAGTCATTTTTGATGCTTATCGTCTCTAAATTGACTAGCCCTAATCTACGGGCGTTACAATTATCTCCCCCTTAGGATGATTACGTCCCGGAATCATCAACGAAACAGGATTCATATACTGACTCCATACGCTATCTCTCCATCCTAAGTAATAACCGTAACTTCTATGTTTTCCTCGAAAGAGTATTTAACTCTATGGTTTTCGTGACCGCAGACGATGCCCAATCTTGCATCTTCTTATCGTACTATGTTGTACTTTCAATCATAATTTCCAAGTTACAAAATAAGTCCTTATTGTGGACTCCTTCTTCTTCTCAGGATAAATACTTTCATTTATCTATTGTAGCAAATCGATGGGTCGTGTTCTAATGACCTCTCATCGTATGATGCAACGCTTAGACTCAAGTCTCTTAAAGTCAAATTCCATAATGGAATATACCTTCTTTCATACTCTAACGTGATATAATCACATTTTTACATGTAGCATTTCTAGCTACAAGCTTCCTTAACAACGAGCGCGATGCTATCGATCGCATTGATTTCAATCTTTTGACTTAGGTCAGATGTTACATCGAACTTGGTTCCATGAACCACGTAACAAACTCCTCGTAGTCGGACTCAATTTTTGATATGACTACTAGGGTCGGAACAAGAACCATATTACTAGTCATTACCGAAACAATGGTAATGACATACCAGAATAAAATGGAATCAATCACTAGCTTCTTGGTAACCTTGTGGCTTTCCCTGATCAATGTGCGAGTCCTGTGCTTTCGGTAGTATATGCATCTACTACCTTTCACACCTACTCATACTCGTCCCAAGTATTGTCCCGCAGTCGACCAAATCACCATACAAGAAAATCAGACAATCATTCAACACATCAGTTAGCAAAACTAGGGTTTATATTAATTCCTTGAAACGATTACACAAAAGTTCAAGTTCACTCTATACTATGCCTCTAATAGGCTACATACATGATACTTTTCATATCGCTACCTTAAAACCTGATCTTTAGATATAAGATCCTTATTCTTGATTCCTTGCATTGCCATCTGCTTCATCAAGGATCATTTGAAATGCTCTTGCCTTTAGCTTTAGCGGCGCCTCTAGCCTTGCTGCTTGATTTTTCCTTGGGCAGTCTTGCTTGAAGTGCCCCTCTTTGTTACATTCGTAACACACCTTTTTGTTGAAAATACATTCATCGGCGTACTGCCCATGCTTTCCACACTTGAAACATGTCACCTCCACGCCACATTTTCCTGAGTGCTTCTTCTTGCACTTATCGCACCACCTTGCCTCATCCCTTCCTCCTCCTCCAGACTTTGAGAATTTTCTTTTCTCATTATAACCTGAAGTTCCTTCTAACTTTCTCTTCTCGCCAACTTCAACCTTACTGTCAGTCCTCCCCTTGATCATATTCTCAACAGACTTGGCAGCCCAAATAGCTGCCTCTAGAGTAGGTGCCTGACGCACTGGCACCGCATACTCCCAAGGGAATCCCTTTGCGTACCGGTCAACTTTTGTCAATTCGTCTGGGACGATGCGCAAAGCAAACTCCATCTTGTCTATGAAGGCATTAGTGTATTCATCCACTGACATGCTGCCTTTCTTCAATATCAGAAATTTGTTCTCCAACTCTAGCAGGTTTTGGGCTGAGCAGAACTTGCGCTTGACTTGCACCAAGAACTCTACCCAGGTCAGTTGCAGTGGCTCATTAGGACTTAGGATCTTCCCCAAAGTGTTCCACCAACGAACAGCCCCACCCCTAAACTGACGTACTGCGAAAGTGGTATGTAACTTGCCTCTGCAACCACACGTCATGAAGGCTAGCTCCATTTCCGATATCCAATCCATAACTCCGATCGGATCCTCCTTTCCAATGAAGGTCGATGGTTTGCAAGTCAGAAAATCCTTATACTTGCATCCCATTCCATCATTCCTTCCATTTTGGTTGTTTTGCCTAACTATCGGTGGGTTGGCTTGACCAACAGATCCACTGAAGTTTCCTCCTTCCGAGTGCCCTTCATTTAATTCAGGCTCTTCCACTTGAATTGACAGTTCTTCATGATTCTGTTGAAGCAACTGCCTGGTCTCCTCCATCTGGCGATCCAACATCGTTTGAATCATCATTTGTACAGCAGCCATTGTTATCGGCTCAAGTGTTGCTGCTACGACAGGTATTTGCTCAATCACGGGTGGTTGATTCCTGTTTTCATCAGCATTTCCAACTCCACTTCTTGTTCTCACCATTTTTGATCTACACACCGAATAAGGTGAAATTAGATCCTCATTCACGATAGATATTCAAATCGTCCTTATCACTCCGAAACGTTTATATGCTAGTTCTAATATCGTAGCCATACGCTTAGAATCCTAAACACATAAGGTTTCCAGATCTGGTCGGCAACAGACCATAGATCCGAACAAATAATAGCATCAATATAGCTATCACACAAAACATTTTGCACATAAAAGCATTTTAGGCATCATTCCTAAAATACACTAGTGCTTGTGTCAATTTAGGTGTACCACCTAACATATTTTAGACACACTCCTCACAATCATTACTTAGCATTCTAAGTTTAAGTCTAGAAATTTCCTACAAATTCCTAGTTTGCTTAAACTAATGCTCTGATACCAACTGTGAAATCCCCAATTTCACGGCCAGAAAATACCGATTTGTTTATGCTTGTTTTTAAAATTAGAGTAATCTTTTAAAGAAAACAGTTGCGGAATTTGTTCCCAAAATATGATAAAGATTTATCAAAGCATTTCTTTAAAGAAATGTATTTTTATTATATAACAAAATCTCGGGATGTCATGTTCCGATACAGACACATAAGCATAAACAGAACTTACATTATTTACACTAAAGATTTACATCTCCTTTAATCTCTCAGTGCAAAGCAGCTTCGTATCGATACTTGTGATACAATTAAACTGAGTGGGTCAGGCTTGGGAGCCTGGTGAGCATATAGGGTTTTCGACCCACAATAATATAATTATTATATTCAACCATTGAACAATCAACCCAATTACCCATCACCATTATCTTCTTTATTTCTTAAGGTTTTACCCTATTAATCAACTATCCTTCCTTCATTCATTTCTAAGGATTGACCTAAGGAATTAGCACAAACTTCCATTTCTACATAAGGCGCATCTGCCAACATTATCCTTTAAGCGCCTCTGTCAGGATTACGTCATACACTATGAGGCACGACTGCCAGGTTTATGACTTTCTCTTTTAGGCACATCTGCCGACATTATCTTATAAGCGCATCTGCCAAGATTATCCTATAAGAGCATCTGCCAAGATTACCCTATAAGCGCATCTACTATTGTTACGACAATCTCTATTTGGCACGTCTGTCAAGATCACGACATTTACTACTTGGTGCATCTACCGATATTATTCTCAAGCGCATCTGCTAGTTTTATGACATTCCTTAATTGGTGCATCTACCAATATCATTCTTAATCATCTTTCATACCTCATCATTTTATCACATACCAACTATCTCATCTACCCATGTTCTATCCAACATATTTGTAGATATAAAATACATATACAGTTTAACTCATTTAAAAACTATATAAAACATTCATTCCATACTCATCTCAAATAAACAACAATATATAAACACATAGAACGTATTTTATAACAAATACTTCATATTCATGTGTTAGAAGAAAGTAACCACACACTCTCCCAAACATATACTTAATACATTCAAACAATAATTGTATTATACCTGTGTTTATGAAAGGGACTATACACCCACACGTATAAACAACTTTATATTATACACATAGCACGTATTTTATAGAAAATACTTAATATTTATGTGTTAGAAGAAAGTAACTACACACTCACTTGATCAGAAGATGATCGGACAGCACTACGGCTTGTAGAAGTAGTATCTCTCCGCAGATCTGGAAGATCTTTACAAAAATCGAACTTCTCGCGGGTAGAGCTTCGGCTTGGGAATCACGCTCTTCGGGATTCTCGGGGCTTCGGATCTTGCTTCGGGACTCGGGAATGATACCGGGGCTTCGGGGGTACTTCTGGCATGCAAATCGAGGTAAAACGGGAGAGAGAAGAGAGAAAATAGCAACCCTAAACGTCTGGCCCTTCAAATCTATTTATAAGGCAAATTTGGCCCTTGCCACGTCGTGGCAACCTTTTTCCATGTCGTGGGCTTGGTCGTCACTGCATGCGTCATCCCAAGTTGCATATGGGGGCCTCCCGGAGGTGTCAGGAGACTTGCCACGTTGTGGCACTGCTTGCCACGTCGTGGTCTCTGACAGTTTTGGGGTTTCGCGCCCCGAACTTTAGAAATTCATAACTTTCGCATACGAACTCCGTTTTCGACGTTCTTTATATCGACGCGAAGGTGAGATTATGCTCTACAACTCTCGTTTAGACTCCATTGGCTAATTTTGAATTTATTTTTAATATATTATAAGTATATTACTTATATATTATCTATAGTAGGCCGGGACAGGAAAACTCCGTTATAAACTCATAACTCCTTCATCTGAACTCCGTTTTCGTCTGTCTTTTTATCGTTGGACTACTATCGAAGAAATCTTCGACTCTCGTTTAGATCACTAAGGATAGATATCTATCTACCTTAAATTCACTATTTACGTCGTGCTGGGTCGCGCTAGGTCGTGCCGGTTCTGTCGCGAAACTTCGACAGGTCATAACTTCTTCGTTATAACTCGGATTTCGGCGTTCTTTATATGCACGGAAACCTTGTGACATATACTAAAACTTGGTTAAGATTAATCCTTCTAAATAATCTTCCATCAAAAAGTCATTTTTGATGCTTATCGTCTCTAAATTGACTAGCCCTAATCTACGGGCGTTACATAAGTGAATGACGATTCACTAATTCTTCACCATGAAAAACATAAGCTTAAGTTTTAAATGTATTGAGAATTCCTAGATTTTCTTGGAGATTCATTAAACTTTTCAATGGCATGTTTAAATCTCGATATGTCTCTCTCGTTTGTGACTGGGATGCCGAGGATCACAAAGTGGGTGTGAATAACCATGCAAATCTACATGGTGCCTTCATTGTTACAATCAACTATTCGGTGTGCCGGTAAACCACACACGCTCCATCAAACTATGAAAAACAATGAGTCACCCTTTTCCACCCTTGCTTAGAACCAATTAGTGTGCCGGTTAACCACACACGCTCCACTAACTTCTTAGCAAAGGTACAAAGTGTAATTTCAAGGGATTGCATCAATTCACTTTTGCCTAAAGTAACTAGGATTGGGAATTTGTAAAAAAAATGTTTAGTTACTTTATATAGATTCATTATACTTATTCATGAGGAGAGGATTGCCCTATCCTACCCGTTCGGCTAACGACCCTCCACCAGTCAAGCAAGCGGTGGGTGTCAGTGTACACCCATTAAGCGCCATTTTATAGGCAGCAACCTTATACCCACCTTATAGACCGGCTTCGTGAATGAGGCCTACTAACGGTAAGACTAGCATTTTAATTATACATATATATATATATATATATATATATATATATATATATATATATATATATATATATACATATATATATATATATATATATATTAATCTTGTAATAATATAATAGTATAGGGTGTATTTTAAACATTTCAAAATACTAGGGTTTTAATCTTCAATTTTAAAATTTTCGAAATTTAATACCATTTAAATTAAAATTTTAAATATTAAAACTCTTGATTTAATAATTATCGCAAATTAAGCTATTAATTCAAATTATTAAATCATAAGGGATTATTAAATCTTAAAAGATAATTACCATTTAAACAATTAACTTATCCTAATCCCTTTTATCCCTCTAAATCTTGAAAATAATGGGAGGGGATAATTCAAAATCTTTAATTACCATATTTAACTATTAAAAGTTAATTACAAGATATGAGATTATCCAAATCCCTAAAATTTAGGATCTTATCTTGGGAAAGGAGGCTAATCTCGAAATCTTAGGGTTTACAAACCCTAGAATTCGAAATCTTGGATTAAATAGAAAGGATTCAAAAACCTTTTCATAATTTACGCAAATTAGGGTTAGGAAACCCTAATCTCGAAATTTCTTGCCTCCTAGGGTTTATTTGAAACATCCAAAAAAAAAATACAGTCTGAAAATTTCGTTTTAAATTAGTAATAAACTTATATTCATCAAACGTCATATAAGAATCATAAACAATGTATCTTAAAATATCTTAACAACTGTCAAATATATCAGAGTATAAACATCCCAGGCTAAACAAATGGTGTGTGCACTAAAATCTTCCCGAGCTCCTCTTTTGAAAACTGAGTACCTGAAACCAAAACTAAAACTGTAAGCACGAAGATTAGTGAGCTCCCCCAAACTACCACATACCATACAATAACATATAAACACATATTGGGCCTAGCCCACTGCATCGGACCGAAGTCCGGAAACTGCATCGGACCGAAGTCCGGAACTGACTGCATCGGACCGAAGTCCGGAACTGACAGCATCGGACCGAAGTTCGGAACTGACTGGGACCCCGTCCCCTGCATCAGGCCGAAGTCCGGAAACTGACTGAACATAGCATATCGTAACATATCAATTAGCATGAGTACATATACTGCATACTGCATCGGAATAGAGTCCGAAACACATAACACAAAACATGCTTGAATCACAAAGACATCAAGCACTCTAACTACTGCATCGAACCGAGGTCCGGATCTAACTGAACATAGCATAACATAATCATAGCATATAATATAAACACATATACTGCATACTGCATCGGACCATAGTCCGGAACACATAACTCATCTGTATCACAAAGACACCAAGCATAATGAACTACTGCATCAGACTGTAGTCTGGAACTACTGCTAACTAAACGGGTCGGTATTGTAGTCGTAGACCCGTTCCTACTGGAAGGAAACTCACCTCACACTACTGACGTCCCGTAGACACAATCTCATACTGCTGAAGTCCCACAGACTCAACCTTAGCTGTTGGACGACAGATTCCCGAACTGTCAACACCAAAATAACACCTAATTAATAACTGGGTTCTAACACATAACTATAAATACATACTTTGGGTAATTACTACATTACCCCTAGCTTGGCTTACCCAAGCTCAAGGCCCAATCCATAGGCCCAAAGTCAACTAGGGATCAAAGCCCAACATATGGCCTAATTTTCCAAATTGGGCCCAAACCACTACATGGACTTCCCTTAAGGCCCAATTGTCCAGTCCAGTCCAACATGTCTCATTCTAAGGGCCCAATATCATACAACCATCTAGGCCCAACTATGGCCCATCTATGGCCTAATTTTCCAAATTGGGCCCAATCCTTCATATGGGCCTTACCATAGAGCCCAACTAATTACTCTAGTCCATTTGATTATTTTTGGATGGCCTAACACCAAGCCCAAGTGAAATTAGGGTTTCACATAAAATGATAATTAGGGTTAAGTGTTTTTCACTTAACCCATTAAGGGCATAACCCACTAAGGACTTAATCCATTAAGTCCATTATTGCTTAGATTAATTTCTGCCAATGATTGTTATTTAATATTTCGCTTATTAAAAAATTCTCGTGTGTGTCTTGATAAATTCTCAAATATTAGGATTTTCTCAATTAGCCCATTAAGGAATTGATCCATTAATTCCTTTACTCTACTAGATAAATGACATGGAATAATTTGGGCTTAATTCACAATCCAATCCCAATGGCCTACAAGTGGGCCCAATAAGTCTAAGGACCAATACTCATAATTAGGGTTTTCCACCCAAACATGGCTCAATAGGCCCAAAACCAATCTCTAAGCCCATTAGGGTTTGGTAGCGGGGCACCACCTACTACCACCTCGGGTAGTGGTGGTCAATGGCGGCTTTCGGTGGTGGTTTAAGTTTCTTTATGTTAATATTTTGGAAATTACAATTACAATACTTTACTCAAGGATAAACACACACTAACTAACTAACACACACACACAACCACACCGTGGTGGCCGGTGGTGGTGCTTAGCGGCAGCCACCACCTCACAGTGGTGGTGGTGATTTTTTCCTGAGAAATCCGGCTAAACAAAACCCCCCACTAGACTGAAATGAACATACACAAGCACTCTTTTCCTGGAACAGTAAGACAACCACCTACCTGGGGGCGTACATGGCGGTGAAGGCACAAGATGGCGACAACTGTGTTTTGACAGCCACCAACTCACGGTGTTGGTGGCGTTTCCTCTTGATCCACTGCCCAACAACACTTCAACCTTGCCTAACATGTCAACTGGAGCAAGGTGCTTCATCCATGCCGGCAACGGAGGCTCACGGTGGTTTTCCAACTACATATGACGCCGACAACAAGAGCTGGGAGTAGAAGAAGAAAGGGAGGCGAAGAAATGAAAGCAGCGATCGATCATTGTCGCTTCGAGCCTCAGAGACTTCCTCTGTAGCGCTAAACATCTTCGATCGAAGGTTGGTTACGGTCCAACCACTCTATCTCGTTCACAGCGATGGCTCGAGCTTCGCATCCCACTTCTTCGTTGGCTCTCGTCTTGGCGGTCCTCAACTCCTACATCGGATGCAATGGAACAGTGGGAGTGTGTCTTCATCGGCAGCAAGACCCCGATGGCATATCAATGGTGACGCGGCAGGCATCGGCGTTTGAGGCTTCATCTGGTCGGAGCGCAAGAGAGAAACCGGTGATGGCGGCTAGAGGAGTGGAGGGGTGGCGGCCGACACTTCTTTAGGGTTAGGGTTCACAAATGATTCATCGAAATATATATACCTGGTCCTTATTACAACTTTCCCATAATTGCAATCCTGGTCCCTCCTTCCTTCTTTTCTTTCAAAATAAGTTCATATTTTACACTTTTAACCCTGCCTTCCGAAATCTTTACAAACTAAATGCAAAACTTACATTTAAGCCCTAATCCCATAAATTTCTTTCATAATAGATCCCTGCATTACCAATAAACCCTTCAGCCTTCAAATCTTTTCAATTTAATCCCAAACTTACTCTTTTAACCCCCGACTTCTAAAAGTCTTCACAAATTAGTCCGAGACTCACATTTACTAGTTTATTTAAATAAACGGGGCGTTACATTATTGGCTATAAACCCTAATTTGTCAAGTTCATACAATTGCACAATACTAATTGAAAACAAGTTAACCAAAGGTTCTGATACCACTTATGGGTTTTTTACAAACAATCCTATGTGTGCACGCAACCCTAATTTGGATCTATGTTTTCACTATTAGATACACAACATTATGAACACATGAATAAAACCCTAATGTAGGTTGCTACTTTAAAAAATTCATATATAAGGTTAGATCACATACCTCTTGTTGTTATATAGCAATAACAACTTAAATCTTCAAACCCTTAGTCTTGAAAGCAAGCACCATAAGTGTAGTGCCTCTAATGGCTCGCAAACACCACAAGCAATTGGAGAGTCTATAGAGAGAGAAGGGAGGAGGTAGAAACCGGCCTTGGGACTTCTTAGAAGCAATTGGACGATTTCTCAAGGCCTTAGGGTCTTTATATAGTGTTGAGATTAGGGTTTTAGTCCTTATCCTTATCTAGTTGCTTGCCTATCAAGTAACCATAAGATAAGCCTTAATAACCCTTATCTATTATCCCTTTGGACGATTTCAAGGATATCCAAACCCTTGAATTCGTCCAACCCTAACAAAGGATAACCACTGCCTTATTTTGCAACTATTACATAATTACAATTAAGCCCCTCTAGTTTAATTAATTACACTTGATCATAAAATTAATTCCTAATTAATTATTGACCAATATTAATTAAACAAATATGATTTCTCCTTTAATATATTATTCTTATAACATATTAATAAATCATAATAACCTCTTTCTCTATTTATTTCTCCAGTCAAGTTGATTTGGTGAAGGCAACCCAAAAGGACCATGCACAACCGGGTCAAGTATTTACCAAATATGGTTACGGGCTTAGACACTAATCCAACACTAACGATAACTACAACAAATTAATAGTCTGACTATTATTACTATAATATAAGCGTTAAACGATACTTATATAACTAATAATAATAGCCCAAATAATTATTTTAAGGACCTAATAACATTACTATAATTATTTGAAAGCTATATTTAAAATTGCGTACGCGTAGCTCACTTACAGCGGATTTTAAAGAGAACCGGGCTTTGCTTGGAGCAGCGTTTTCGAAACCGAAAGACCCTCTTTCTCGGGACTCCGGGAGCCTCGAGACTTCCTTTGGGTGCTAGGGGTTTTATCTTGGGTTTAGGAAGGGTTAGGGGAGTTAGAGAGAGAAAGAAACTAAAGAGAGAAGTGAGAGATGTGTGAAAAATTCGGAACCCTCACCCCTTTTATACCCTGCGAGGCCTCGGATTACGCTGGGCGTTCCTCGGATAAGGGTGCCACCTCGGATCTAGCTGTCTCGCACTCCTCGGAAGGATAAGGCCGAAGGTACGCGGAGCGTACCGGATCTCGTACGCGGGGCGTAATCAGAGGCTACGTGATGTGATCTGAAGTGAAGCCTTGGTCAGCAAGCCACGGCTCAGATGCGGCCACGTCATCAGCTTCTCGCAAAATTTCGTAATTTTCCTTTCCGACTTCTAAAAATCATAACTTTCGCATACGAGCTCCGTTTTTGACGTTCTTTATATTCACGCGTAGGCGGGAACGTACTCTACAACTTTCGTTTAGACTCCGTTGGCTAATTTTGAATTTATTTTAAAAGTTATATTTTTAACAGGCCGGGACAGGATTGGTCCGTTAAAAATTCATAACTTCTTCATCTGACATCCGTTTTCGTCTGTCTTTTTATCGTTGTGCTACTATTAACGAGATATTCGATTCTCGTTTAGGTTGTGTCGGCTAAAAACCGCTCGATCGAATATTTGAACTTCGGGCTGTGCACTGCTAAGCCAAAACTTCGAAAAATCATAACTTCCTCATACGAAGTCAGATTTGGGCGTTCTTTTTATGGACGCTCTCAGTTTAATGTATTCTATGACTTTCGTTTAGATTGCTAAGGCTAAAACTCGCTGTTTCGTAAATTCACTATTTACGCTTCCTGGTATCGTGTCGGTATCATCACAAAACTTCGACGGGTCATAACTTTTTCGTTATAACTCGGATTTCGGCGTTCTTTATATCTCTGGAATCCTTGTTTCGACCACTACAACTTTATGTAAAGATATAGGGCTTATCTCACAATTTAATTTTGACGCTTATTTTTATCCTTTATTAATTATATCTTTGTAATTAAGTAATAAGCACACAAATACACATAATTCACATAGAATTCAAATATTTCATCTTTATTACTTCAAAAAGATTTAAAATAGTTGACCTACC
Organism: Lactuca sativa; assembly: GCF_002870075.4. NCBI lineage: Eukaryota > Viridiplantae > Streptophyta > Magnoliopsida > Asterales > Asteraceae > Lactuca > Lactuca sativa. The sequence continues at coordinate 132,208,346 of NC_056624.2, forward strand.
CTATGTCATTGTCTAAAAATGCTTAGCCCCGAAACCCGGGCGTTACACCATACCTCAACGGTCCTCAACTCTAAATAGAGAATACTCCTTGACAACCCTAACCGACGTGCCCAAGGCACGAACTGATTCCCTATCACACTCGACCATTTCTAATAAAAGTTTACCTCAAACTAGTGATTGCTACAATCCCATTGTAGTCTTACAACACCTCCAACCAACCATGGTTACCACTCATGACCTTACCATGCTCAAACCAATAAAATACAATGCATCCTTAGTCGAATCCTGCTACCCATCAGGAGTTCGGGTCACACATTCGAATCCCACAGCCTCAAAATGAATAACAATGAAGATATCAACTTGCGCTCGGGAGTTTCCTGAACCCCCACCCACACAACCTCAATCTGAACAGCCACTTAACTCTCTACCACTTGGTCTCGACGAAGGTCTCCCACCTTTTAATCCTTACGGATTTCAGATCCATCTTTCTCAAATGGCGCGATCTGCCTATACCCTGCGTTGAATAATACTACCATTCCATTGCTAGCCAAATTCATTGATCACCAGATTCCTGAAACCCTGATGGATACCCTTGAAATCTCTACCCACTAGATAATCCAGATCACTTCCCAAGATACCATACCAATTCCCGATCTCTTACGATTGTGACTATAACTATAACCCTTGCCTTGAACCAAAAGATATTATGCCACTTCTAATACCAAAAAATTATTGGATTCCAACTGAATGCAACCCAGGCGAATATAAAGCTCATCTGACACTTCTGATGACCAAACAACCCATACAATTGACACTGCCATCTTCCTGTCACTGCTCCCCTCTTAGCAACAACAATGCTTGAACCTGAAGATTCTTCCATAAGCAACTTCGCTCCTACCGAAACAAATACTAGAACCATCAAACCTTGACAATTAATAGAGGACTAACTCGTTGAATCATATCCATATACCTTCCACATAATTCCCTTGAACCAATCTCGACCGAACCCATAACATCAACCAAATACAATGGAACCTGCTACACAAGATACAACCCTCTAGATAGCCCACCAAATTAATATCAAATCCCAAGCATCATGAAAACTGATAATAACCGAAAAGAACGCAAAATATAACATGCCCATAAATTCTCCTAACGGAGCATGGACCATCCCTACCTGACACTGCAATAACAGACTCTTCTCTGTTGGGGCTTCTGCCCTATCTTCACGACTATCAGAGATCCCCAAAATAGTCGGAGCAGGCACACTAACTGCTCCTCCCCTTCTCCTCAGACAGACGACCCTTTGATGGCCCACTGAGTCGCAATGAACATAACGGGCTTTCGCTAGAGGACAATCCATGCTAACATGATCGATCCTACTACACCTATATCATCTTATACCCTTGAACGACAACTCCATCCTGCATTTTCCCGCGTGCTCTATACTGACCCTGGTCCTGCTGGCCTCTCAAACCCAAATCAGAAATCTTGGGTCTATTCTCGAGACCCTCCACTATATGCACCTGACCTGATCGAGAAATTGTGACATCCCCAATTTCACGGCCCGAAAAGACCGATTTCGTTTATGCTTTTAAAATAAAATCATAATAATCTTTCAAAAGGTGTTGCGGAATTTGTTCCCAAAACAAAATATGATAAAAATTTATCAAAGCATTTCTTAAAGAAATTTATTTTCATTATCTTACAAAACCTTGGGATGTCATATTCCGATACATACCAAAATCATAAACAGTACGATATAGGCCTTACAACAGTTATTTACATCTACTGGCTTATAATCCAAAGTCTCTCGTCATCATCCAACTATGCTCTGGTTCCACTACCTGTAATAATAAAAGTTAAGTGGGCCAGGCTTGGGAGCCTGGCGAGCATATAGGATTTTCAACCCACAATAAATAAATTTATTATGTTTAAACATCAAACAATCAACCCAATTTTCCATCCCCATTATCCTCTTTATTACCCCACCTTATTGATTCTCACAACGACACGATCTATACTCTCAGATATAAAATCAACCTCTTTACCTAATCCATACTCTCGGATCTAAAATTTACCTCTTTACCTAATCCGTACTCTCGGATCTAAAATTTACCTCTTTACCTAATCCATACTCCCAGATCTAAAATTTACCTCTTTACCTAATCCATACTCCCGGATTAATAACAAATAACTATGTCTTAATCCATACTCCCGGATTAATAACAAATAACTATGGCTTAATCCATACTCTCGGATTAATAACAAATAACCATGTCTTAATCCATACTCTTGGATTAATAACAAATAACCATGTCTTAATCCATACTCCCGGATTAATAACAAATAACCATGTCTTAGTCCATACTCTCATATTAATAACAAATAACTACGTCTTATCTATACTCTAGGACTAAGGACAATTGACTAAGTCTAATTCGTACTCTCGAAAAACATCTTTAGTTTACGAGCCTGTTAATATTCCATTGGACTATCTAGAAAAGTTTTTGGTCGTCATCTATATTCCGCTAGATGACTGGAACATCGTCAACATCGAGACCTCTCATCATTTTGTTTCATCACATATCAACTATTTCATCTACCCATGTTATACCCAACATATTTGTAGATAAGAATACATATACAATTTATAACCTGTATAAAACATTCATTCAACATCCATTTCAAATAAACAAACAACATATATACACATAGCACGTATTTTATATAAAATACTTCATATCTATGTGTAAGATGAAAGTGACTATACACTCACCTGATAAGACGGTGATTGGACATCACTTCGTCCCTTAAAACAATCTTGTTCGATGAAACTGGGATGTTTTCTCAAAAACCGGGCTTCACGCGGACAAAGTTTCGTCTCGAAAAACTCTTTTTCTCGGAGACTTCGGGGCTCCGGGCTTTCTTCGGGTGCTAGCATGGTACCCTAGGCTTTTAGGGGTTTAAGATAGGCTAAAAGGGAAGTAGAATGTGTAAAAGTGCGAAAATTGTAAACATAACCCGGGCAGCCTCGCATCCTATTTATAGGAGACCGAAGCTCCTGATTACGCAAGGCGTAATCTTCATGTACGCGGGGCGTACTGCCTCGCAAAGCCCTTCGTTGGGCGTAACTTCGTACACTGTGTGTACGAGGGGATCAGTTCGGACATGTCAAGGCTACGACATGTGTCCATCTTGCAAATGAGTAAGGGGTGACTGGCTCCAGATCACGTACACAAGTATGCTGGGCGTACTCCTTCGGACCAGCCTTGATGTTTGTGCCCAGAACTTCAAACATTCATAACATTTGTATACGAACTCCATTTTTGACATTCTCTATATCCATGCATAGGTGAAATTATGCTCTACAACTTTCATTTAGACTTCGTCGGCTAATTTTATTTTATTTTTAAAGTTATATTTTTAACAGGCTAGGATAGGAAAAGTCCGTAAAAATTCATAACTGCTTCATCCGACGTCCGTTTTCATCTATCTTTTTACCGTTGAACTACTATCAGCAAGAACTTTGATTCTCATTTCGGTTGTGTCGGCTAAAAATCGTTCGATCTCATATTCGAACTTCGGGCTGCATACTGCTAAGCCGATACTTAGAGAAATCATAACTTCCTCTTACGAAGTCGGATTTTGGCATTTTTTTATGCATGCTCTCGGTTTAACGCACACTACGAATTTCATTTAGATTGCTAAGGATAAAAAGAACATTATCGTAAACTCACTTTTTACGTCACACAACGTCGTGCCGGTTTTGTCGCGAAACTTCGACAGGTCATAACTTCTTCGTTATAACTCGGATTTCGGTATTCTTTATATCTTCGGAATCCTTGTTTCAACCACTACAACTTTCTTCATAGATATACGGTTTATCTAACATTTTACTTTCAACGCTTATTTTTATCCTTAACTTATTAAATCATAATAATTAAGTATAAAACACATAATACTCAAATAATACATTTTATTTTTTCAAAAAAAAAATACAATGGTTGGCGTAGACTATTACATCATTATTAATGCCTAGCCTAAAAACACAGGCGTTATAGAAATAACCGCCTGACATAATGTCAACAACATCATCGCCCACTTCACAACCAATCTCTTTCCACCAATCCTGCACCCTGGCTTTCAATAGGCAAGAAGCATATCTGAATTTCGCCTCCTTCGGCATACACTCGTCCTGAACGTGTTAGCCATACCCTCTAACCACCTCCTACTGGAAATGGGGTCCCTCTCCCCACAGAATGCAGGAGCTCCACAAGCATGAAAATCACTGAAAGAAAGAGTGTGAGCTCCAACGATAACAATAAATTCAGCACGAAACACTCCCAAATGCTCATCAACGATATCCAAAACGCCTCCTGTACCGAACCAAAGATCACAGGATTCTACTCCAAAACACTGCGGGTAGACTTCAATGAGATGAATTCCCGCATCGACTGCCTAATCGGCCTTGTACCCTTACCTGCGCCGGAAACAGAACCTAAACCTCCTTCCTGGATGTCACACCCCCGAACTAGACGGCGGAAACGTCCGAGGGCTTGTGTGACTTAAATTGAATATCATCACAATGAATATACATGAATCATAACATAAACATCACCATGCATCAATAGATTACAACTGATATTGTTCACATCAAGTGCATTGTTTAAACGTTACAAATCCATACATATATTGTTTGATAGTTTTCAAAAGCAAAACACACTAACATACTTGGTACTTATTCCCCAGCTTACCTGTTACCTGAAAATAGAAGTTATTTTGAAAACGGGTCAACATATAGAATGTTGGTGAGTTCATAAGCAGGTTTGATATGAAATGTTTTGTGTAATTTGAATGAAAACAACCCAGAAAATCCGATATTTTCTTAAAAGACCATTGTTTATAAAAAGGTGTGAAAATCCGTAAATATATGCATGATGATTTCAAAACATGTATAATTGAAAAAATTAGTATTAAACATACAAGTGAAAACGTTGAACTTCCCCGGAAAACCCGATGTTTTCCAAAATAAAAATATCATATAACAGTTTGAATGGTTACTCATTACGTGAATGATTTTGAATTATCTTGTTTACTTGGTTTACATTGGATTTATTCATGTGAGTCGTTATAACCATGCATGATAATGACTAGTTCGTTTGTCTTGGCACTCTGGTGAACGCTGGAATTGATCTTAAGATTTTTGTCACCCTAGACTGGCAGAGTCTAACTGTAGCGAACAGCTGAGGTGTGGGGGACTCACCCCCGTATAGATCTATACACAAACTCTCTCTATCCCTCCAGGAGGATTTGATTATAACTACAGACTACGACCAGCACACGTTGGTGCCACCCATTATTACTCACTAAATCCCAATTGACTTTGATTACTATTGATTATCGACTTGTATTTGTTTACTTTGGTTACGCGTAAGCCTAACAAACGAGTAGAAGAGGAAATACAAAGCCCTGCTACCTTCGTGAGTTATTTTAGGCTGTTGGGTATACGAAGGACACGTTGGCCCATTTTGTATTTGATTACTTGGACCTTGCTAGCAATGCTAATGGACCACTAAGGGCCAATACCACTTAAAAGCCATTGAAGGTCCCTTAAACATGAAATTGGGTCATAGAAGGCCCAATAAAATTTATAATTACCCCTTGGGCCCAAAATCATGTTAATGGGTCACAAAGGCCCAATAAACATGTATGGAACTTTCAAGCCCAAAGAATTTAATGTTTACTTGTTGTGGGTATCGTACAGTTGTCGGAATGTTTAATTGAACAATTGTTAAATTTTTATCGATACGAGTCTGATATTTGAAATTTATGTATATTCATCTTGCCATTTGTCATAAGTTGTGGTTTGGTACTTTTGACCCAAATATCTTAAATAATAAAATAATTGACTCAAAATATTGTTTTGACCATTTCAGCCCTTCTTGGATACAAATGACAATTTTAGCCCTTTATATATATAAAAACACATTTTAGACCCTAAAACCATTTTCTTATCATTTTTGACCCATAGACTTTGTTTATGTGGTGGTTTTAGCTCAAAATTTACTTTTATCAGTTTTAGTCATTCCAGAAAAGTATTTTACGGCTAAATTCCAAACTTTTTGCAACTTTTACAATTTTGGCCCAAAATCCAAAAACATTACATTTTTTTATCCTTTTTGGTAAAGAAAAGCATTTTAACCCCCTGAAATGATTTTGTTTACCCTTTTTATCCCCTGTTTTGAGAAAATTTTCATTTTAGCCCTTTGAAAATCAGATTTTTCGCAACCTTTGGCTTAATGGGCCGAAAAGCCCAAAAATTGGCCCATCGAGCTATTATTTACATTTCAAGTCCTTTGAAGAGCATAATCGTCACAAAAACATTTATTTTAACTGTCTTGACTCTTTTTCCCCTCAAGAAAACCGTGAATAACAACCTTTCCACCAACTTTTGTGTATTTGACAATTTAAGCCCCAAAAATTTTGTTATATGTTACAATGTGTCTATTTTAAATTTTAGAGGGTATTTTTCTTGACTTGTTTAGTGTGGTATAACTTAGATCAAGTTTGTTTTACTTCTTATGCCATGGATCTCGAGATTTCTACTCTTTTCGTTGCATATTTACGACATAAACACATACATGCATAAAATCATACATAGCACACACATACACATAGATCTACACATTTTACTTGTATTCTCCCCCATTAAACTAGTAAAAACCGAAAAAAGAGGGGTATGAACTCATCTTGAGTTTGTGGTTTCGGTTTTGATGAAGAATAGAAGAAGTTTGATGCTATTCTCGGCCTAGCAAGCTTCTTGGAGGATTTTTGACTTAGATGTGTTCTAAGAGGCAAGATCACAAATTTTGTATGAGATACGGGGCATTGTTGATGAAATGAAGAAGATATATTTTGAATCAAAGTAATAACTTACCAAGGATGTGAACTACTTGATGAAAATCATTAGATTTCTAGCAAAATTTTCGAGATCTTTAAAGAAGAAGAGGATGATCTTGAGAGTGGCTTAGAGAGGATTTGTGAGGTGTGTGTATGTTTGGTGTCTTCGGCCGAAGGAAAAGATAGAGGGGGATGAGAGAGGGTGAGATGACTAGTCTAGATACATGTTGGTCCATACATGGGTGCATGGTGTGTAATAAGGAGGTGGTACCTCCTAAAGTCAACCCTTCTCTTATTTCTTTTTTTGTTTTCTTTTTGGGTCGAGAAAAAGGAAGAAAGAAGAGAGTTTTGGGCCTTTGGTGCTTAATTCCATCTTATGGACCCATTTTTGATGATTTTTGTTCCATTGGGCTCCTATGATGAATTACGGCCCAATTTGGCAAAAATAATGGGTTTCATAGCCCATTAAAGCTAATTAGGTTAGTTATGGCCCAATATGGTCCATTAGGGTATTTTATTTCATTCTAGGCCCAATATGGCCCAAAATGTTAAAATAAATGGAAGTGGGTCCAATTAGAGCCCATTTAAGAGTTCTAAGCCCAAAATAGTCAGATTGGATGTAACATCGTGAATTTCAAAATAATTTTTCGCATAATATTAAAACATATTTATTTAATTTTTCATAAAACATCAGTGTTTGAAACTCCAATAAATGTCATACAATAAATCCCAAGATCACATATCATAAAAATCCCATGTGTGTGTACTGATCAAGCCGGCGCCTTCCCACGGTCATCACTAGTACCTGAAACAAATAACACCAACACTGTAAGCACAAAACTTAGTGAGTTCCCCAAAATACCACACATAACACATATTAGCCACTCGAGGCTATAACTATGTGGGTCCGTAGACCCTACTCTGTGAACCCTCTGGTTCTAACTCTGGGAACCTTCCGGTTCCAACTCTATAAACATGCACAGCATAAATCACATAGAAATAATGCAGTACAACACATAACATACATATAGCATACAAATACTCTGTCACATAACTCTGGTTACCTACTCAAGGTAAAGTATAGTGAGAAGACTCACCTCGCGTATCTCGATAACTCGCAAATCCCGGAAATCACTCGCGATCGATCCTCTGAGCTATAATCCTCCTATAACACCATATATCTCTAATTAACACTTTCACAACCAAGGTTGACTACCCCTATCATGTCAACACTGGTCAACTCTAGTCAACGGTCAACTATCAACTTTAACCGGACTCGACGAGTGCACTAGAGCGACTCGGCGAGTCTATACGTGTTCACTGACTCCCTAGGATCCTCTCTTGACACGTCGAGTACTTCCCTGACTCGACGAGTTCCACCTTCCATGAATCGCGGGGCCACCACAACTCAACTTGGCGAGTTCCAGCTTGACTCAGTCCACCTGTCAACCCTCTCTGACTCTCCCTGACTCACTGAGTCAACCCTTAACTCGGTAAGACCACTCGCTGAGTGGTTATGAACAATCTTCATGCTAGTTGCCGAGTCTGTTCTTCGGACTCGGCGAGTCTAAGCCATGCATGAACTCAAACTCACTCCTGAGGTCAGATCCGTTCCATTAACTCATAGATCCAGTCCTTCCAAGCACATTTATCACGTAAAGTTACGATCTTGGCTACCATGCAACGCTTACAACGCTTATTTTGGTGAAATGACATCTAAAATGGTAACCTAAGTCCACAACTAAAAAGGAAAGGCATAAAGTAGAGCATTTGGGACTCTCTGGACCTACTAATGTCCAGATCTAGGTACCAATTCCCCATGGGACCTCTCATACTCCAATTACAAGGTAAATAATGCATGAAGAAACCCTAGATTTGACCATATCAATAAAAACACGAGAATAAGCTCTGAATATTACCTCAAATAGCTTCCTCTGCCGAGATGGAAGTAGATCCAAGCTCCCCAACTCTCCTAGCTTGGCCTTCCTCTTCCCTTCTTGCTAACACACACAAGGATGGTGAATAATGGCCTCTTTTCTCACTCACAAGGACTCACAGATGCTCTGGTGCTCTCAAGGTCGAAGGTAGCCGCAATGAAGGGTCATAAGGTCCTTTAAATATGTCTCAGGGCCGGGAAATTAGGGTTTCATTAAACAGCGTGGACTCGCCGAGTCCACTCTTGGACTCGCCGAGTCCGGACGCGAACCCGCGTCCAAATCCGCGATCCTACTCAGCGAGTCTAGGCTCCAACTCGCCGAGTCTCCTCACAATTTACCAAAAATAAATAAATGAATAATACCTGGGAATCCGGGCTGTTACATTGGAAGCTTATTGGCCCATTAGGCCCAATAAGGAAATCCTAGTCCAAAATGGACTTAAACCGGGATTTCTAGGGTTTCCAATTCTTTGTTGACTATTTGAAGTGTGTTAGGGGTGTCAAACCCAACAAATAAAGGGTACAAATGACTCCTTAAACACTATTATGATGCACTAATAATGTAGTACAAGGTAAGTAGGGTCGATCCACAGAGACACGGGACAAGTGTTTATACCTTTTTGCGTAAGGTACAAAAATGGTCGCAGAATAGGGGGAATTTAGAAACAATGATTTAAACTATAGAATAAAGCAATAAGTAAATGATGGGTTTAATGAAGTAGATTCAAGATTTGTAAGGACTCCAACTTCATGCAAGACAAATTAGCAATGTGATTCCAAGGATGAAATGATATTTGTTTAATTCTATCTAAATTGGTACATGGAAATGCTAACAAGATCTAGCACCTCCCATTCACCACATTGACTAACCAAAATAAGCTCTTTGATTAATCCTAACCTTACCAATCTAATCTAAACAAGCTCTTAGAATTAGGTTGAAAGATTGCATTAAACTTTATGTGAATGTTCCCAACAACACTCAATACTCCTCATAAGCTCGGGAGCATAAGAATGTGTGAATAAGATTTACACTAAATTCATTCAATAGAAATCAATTTAGTGCTTGTTACCTAGTCGAATTTACAAAACAATTACGGATTTTGCAATATGACAACTTGAATGATCTAACCCTAATTCAAATGGCCAATAAGAATCACAATTAGAATCAAACATTCGATTGAAACAAAATCAAATTCACTAGATAGAAAATGGAAAGAAAACATCAAGTCATATGATTGAAATCACAACTAGAAGTCAAGACATAAAGTTGGAGAATCTAGGGTTCTAGCCACTCATGACTAGAACAAGATCACAAATCTAGAAAATGAAATTAAAGTTCTTACAAAATGAAATCAAATGTTCCCAAGTGTTAATCAACTTCAAAATCCTCAAGAAAATCGCCTTCTCTACTCCAAAAGTCGACCCCCCAAAGTAAAGTCGGTTCCCCCTTTAAGAAAAATGAAAAAACTGCTTTAAAACCCACGTTTACGTTTACACGGCCCGTGTAAATTAACACTGTCATTTACACGGCCCGCGTAAACGCAAAAATATACTGCGCAGAAATCTACGTTTACACGGCCCGCGTAAAAGCAAGGCTTGCATTTACACGGCCGGGTAATCTCTGTAAAGCCAAAATCTTCATTTCTTTGATATCTTGCTCCTCGGTGCTCCGCAAGTCCCGAAATTTTGTCCGCAACTCTTATTTACCTCCTTCAACAATATCCTACCTCCAAAAGTCCCTAAAATATCACAAAAATGTGTGAATGAAATTGCCTCATGAAAAATCCCGAAAAAACATGCAAAATGCATGAGTTTAAACCTAAATGCAATGCACTTTTATGGATTAAAACTACAAAATGAATGCATGAAATGCACCTAACAAAGTGCTTGCATAGAGTGTTTGATGGACAATTTGTTGTTATTGAATAAGCATCATACATGCTTTCACATTTTTGGTTCACAAAGGTTGTCATTGTTGTTGTTACAAGCATCAAAATTCCTAGTTGTGACATCATCCCCCCGTTAGAGGGAATTTCATCCCGATATTCTTTCTAAAGGTAGGTTCAAGAATGAGAGAATAGGTGAGGGTACTTCTGCTTCATTTGGTCTTCGCGTTCCCATGTGAATTCTGTCCCACACTTCGCGTTCCAGCTTCCTTATACATGCAAATTATACACATAATAGGATCAAATACTCTGTCAAATAATAGAATCTACCCTAGGACCAAAACCAGACAAGGAACAGGAAGTAAGGCCAAATCATTTATTCTAGGGCTATAAGATCCTAACCGTATACAATTTTTAAAGCATACACTTAGCAGTTACCAAGACCAATAGATATTTACATTATTGCATAGCATCCAATACTCCTAAGACTACTAAACATCACACATATCAAACCAATCTATCACTAACTAATCAATTCTAGCATGCAAGTCTACCAGCTCATACAATAAACATACAAAGGCATCTTTCCTAGCATTCTATCACGCAAAAACTGAGCAGATACTTATCCTTAACTAGCATGTATTCACGACTTCATAAATCAAATCATAACAAATAACATGTATGGGTGTTTTCGGAAAAGTTACTTGAGCTCGAATGATTACATTCACAACACCCTTCATTTATCTTAGAAAACTTTTTCCTTAAAAGTACTTTTCTTTCTGAAAACTTTACCAATCCTCAGGTTGAGTTCAGACACACCCGAGAGTATGTATGAATACCCCAAACCAAGGCTCTGATACCAAGTTGTAACGATCCAAAAATCATGACATAAATATTTTTTTTTAAATTAGTAAATCGCTAATGCAAATTGTTTCCATAAAACCAGAGTAACCAATATTTAGCAAAACATCATTTGACTAGAGTAATTCACAGAACAAGGAAACATGTAGTGTGTGATTTGTAAACATCCCGAGCTCTTCCGTTAAAAAAATAGATTACCTGAAACATAAACTGAAAACCATAAGCACAAAGCTTAGTAAGTTCCCCAAAATACCATACCACATACAAACACAGATTATCATGCACATACATATGATTGTCATGGGCTCCCCATGGTCTTTATCTACTTTTCCATGGGCTCCACCATGGTTTTTATCTGGAATGCCATGGGCTTACCCCTCATCGTCTGACATCCAACTGCCACGGGCTCCCCCCCGGGTCTTCCATGCAAGTATCACATAGACAACTAGCATACCACATAACACATAATGTGACGACATTGGTGCCTTCGATCCATGGATATAGTGAGAAGACTAACCTTGCCATGCTTAAGCACACAGAAACCCTAGGCTGCAGATTGACAGATCCTCAACTATCAATAACAAAACAACACCCAATTAACAATTGGGTTCCAATCCATAACCAAAACTCCATACCTAGGGTAAAAAGACCATCTTATCCCTAACCTAGCCTTGTCCAAGACTCTAGCCAAACTACAATCTGAAACTCCCAGAGGCCAATTAATCATCCAATGGCCAAATTTTCCAAATTGGGCCCAAACCCCTTACATGGGCCTTACCTTAAGGCCCAACCATTCATTCTAGTCCAAAACACATTGTAATCCGATGGGCCATTAATAACTTATCTCTTAAGCCCAAAATACCAAAAACTACTCGTGGCCCAAAATCATGGCCTAATTTTCCAAATTGGGCCCAATTCCCTTTATGGGCCTTCTCAAACTTACAAAAAGACCAAACCCTGATGACCCAACAGGGCCCAAGATAAATAAAACCAACCGATGGGCCACACCAAAGCCCAATAAGCAAGACACCTCCCTTACTGAGTACGCAAGGTGTACTCAGATGTACGCTAAGCGTACACGCTGCTTGGCTTGTACGATGTGTGTACTGGATTATACGTCTAACGTACTCCTCCATTGAGCCAAAACTTTCATTAAGCTCTTAATGCTTGATCCGATAAGTCCAAACCATAGATCTACTTCTAAATGAACTTCTAGAACCATAAAGTCGTTGACTTGGTGACTTTGCATGCCCCAAGAAGACTCAATCTCAAAATGTAGCATTCTACTTTCATGAAAAGGACCCAAACTCAAGCATGAATGGTTTTAAACTCCAAAGGTACCTACTTTATGGGCCTTGAACCTTAGAAACACTACGAGGGGCAACTTAAAGCTCCTGGAGTGGAATCACGACCACTAGATCTCATTCTTGGGACCAAAATGAACCAAAACTCATAAATGGTAGAGCTAAGACATTAATGATCAAGTGAAAAGCTTTATACCTTAAACAAGCTTGAAATGAGACACATAAGCAAGATCCATAAGCTCTTCCTTGATTCTCATCCTTGCACCAAGCTCCATTTTCATATAAATGGACCCAAAACACCAAAAATGGACTCCACAAGCTCAAAATTCCACCTTGAAGGCTTCAGGACAGTTTTTAGGGTTTTAAAGGGTAGTGGCTGACTTATAAATGAAGAAGGAGGCTAATCACTAAGATTATATAGGGTACAACCATAAAATTAGGGTTTTCAACCTGACTCACGTATGCCCTTCGTACCTCCTTGTACGTCCCGTGTACGGGGTCTTGCACCCCAATCCAAGACTCACACCTACATTGCGCGTACTCTACACTATGCCTGGTGTAACCAGCTTCGCATCAGTACGCTTTGCATACCTCCCTGGTACGTCCCACGTACTAAGTTTCTTCCCAAACCCTAATTCTTCCGAAGGCTATATCTTTCTCAATACAATTCCACATCCGACCATCCTTGTACCCATGAAGAGGTACCAAGACGCTCAACAGTAGTATCAATTCATACTCACCATAGGATATCCCATATGAACATCCACTTTCCATAAAAACCCGAGCTGGAAAATTAGCAAAATGCCCCTTTTATTCCAAAACACAAACCGAATACCCAAACAATCCGAAAAACCTTAACCACCCACAACGGAGTCCAGAACATAACTCCTCGAGGGTCTGAAGCCTGCTAATACCCAGTCCTTTGATAACTAACCCAAAGTGGGAACAATTCGAAACATGATGTTACAAAATAGGAAAACTAATTAGGTTAATCCTAGCTATAAGGCTAAAGGGTCAGACATGACCTAAACCATTAAAGGGTCTAATAAATTTATTACGTTAGCATCCCATCTCAAACTCATAATGTGACAAAAATAAGGATTGAGAGTTTGTCATTTAAAAAAATGAAGAGAAATACTTCCCTGTTGAAAGTGGTGACAAGTGAAATGAAAATCAATCACCGAATTCTTGATAATGATTATCTCACTCTCATTGTCACAGTGAAAATGGGTATGCTGATAAATATGAACACTCATGACCGCAAGAAGCCTTCGCAACCACACAATCTCACAAGTAGCAACGAATATACCTCGATACTCAGATTATGTAAATGATCGAGAGACATGTTGTTTCTTATTCTTCCATGAAATCAACAAATCTCCATGAAAGATACAATACCCAGAAGTGGACTCGTGATCATAAACTTTGTTATCCCAGTCAATACCACTATAAGCACGCAGCTCAAGAGAGGAAGTGGAAGGAAACACTAGAATACGAAACTAAGTACCACGAAGATATCTCAAAATACGAATAACATTTTCCCAAAGAACCGTAGAAGGAGGAGTGAAAAAAATGGCTAACCAATGAACTGCATTAGCAATATCTGGCCTAGTGACGATAAGATAGACCAAACTTCCCACAATGGTATGATAAAGGCTCGGATCTGATATGGAAACACCGTCAACTGGTGAATACTTAGCATTACTCTCTAGAGAGGTATCAACTGTTTTTTATCCGAAATTAGTGAGAATTCAAACAAATCTAAGATATACTTCTTCTGAGATAGAAGAAAACTTTTTAGAGATTAAGCAAGTTCAATCCCAAAGAAATAGCGCAGTTCTCCTAAGTCTTTCATAGCAAAATGGTTATCCCAATCACGCTTCAAGGACTCTATATCATCATGATCAACCCCAATAATCATCATATCATCAACATATAAGGAAAGAATGATCTAACATACACTTTTACAACTAAAAAAGCATAATCATGAAAACTATACTGAAAACCAAGGCAAGTAATTGGAGACCATACAAAGCTTTCCGAAACGGACAAACTTCACCTTACAAGTGAGCAATACCAGGTGGAGTAGACATGTATACCTTTATGGTTCCTAATAGCTTCATAATGGATAAAGTTTCCAACTTTATCCATTAGAATGTTCCCAACAAACAAGATCTAGTCTTTAAGTCTCAAAGGGACCAAAAGCGCATCCTTTTCAACTTAAACCATTAAGTCCATCTCCAACCTTTAGATCTGAATCAATATGATGTTTAGATGGATAAAGTTTCCAAATTCTCCATAACAATGTCATAAACTTTATCCACTAAAGTGACCAAAAGCTCATAACACCCAAAACAAGCTAGATCTAACAAATGCATCATCAAGATTCAAACTTTTTACCTCCAGAAGAAAGTTCAGGTGAACAAGTTTTGGATCTACAAGCTCCAATGCAACCAACACTTCTCCAATGAGCTCCTTATTTTACAATATGCACTAAGAACACTCCAAAGCACTTAAAACACCTTCTTTTTTAACACAAGGACCAAAATAGGTTAAGGTTGTTGGATTAGGTGTCTAAGCCCATAACTATAATTGATATGTACTTGACCTAAGAGTAGCATGATCCATTTCGGGTTGCCTTCACCAGAACAATCTGATAGGATGGATAATTAAGAAAGAGGTTATTTGTGATTTATTAATATATTATAAGTATAATATATTAATTGAGAAATCATATTATTTAATTAATATTTGTCAAGAATTAATTTGGAATTAATTTAGTGATCAAAAGAGACTAATTAAATATGTAAGGACTAATTATGTAAATCATGGATATTTATAGTGTGGACGAATGATCCATATTGATTAGGAATGGACTAAATCCATGTGAGTGTCCATGAAGATTTAGTCCAAAAGGACCATCATATGGATCATTGGATTGCTTAAAGGTTTAAGTAAATGGGATAGGGTTTACTAGTTAAACCTTATGAATTCCATATTATAAAAGAAACCCCTAGCATGCAAAAATGGGGCCTAACTCTTCCATGAGAAGCCATAAACGATTTTGGTGCCTTCATCCTCTTTCTCATTTGGTATCCATTTGTCCATGGTGTTTGTGACTTTTTTGAGGCATCACACTTGAGGTGCTAAGCTCTCGAAAGGCCATCAACTGCAAGCTACAAATAAGATGTATTCTTCTAACTAGTTTTATGATTCATGTACCAAATTTGTATGCAAGATAGGTTTCATGCTTTGGATAATTTTTATTTCATGTATAACTAGAGAAAACTTAGATCCAAAGCTATTAGGTTTGTATGTGCACCATAGGAGTGTTATAATACACAAAACCCAACAATTGTATCAGAGCCATGGGTAGTTTTCTGTTATATTGTTGCTTAGTTAATTGTTCAAAGATGGAAAAATTGGAAATTAGCACTCTGACAGGGGGGACTCGATGAGTCCATTCAAGAACTCAATGAGTTCAGCAGTCTGTTTGCAAAATTTCGGGTTTTTTTGGCCTAAATTGGATTAGGATCATTATCATGAAATGTTTTATGTCATAAAATCTGATTTTTCTTATGTGGTAGTGTCTATCCCATCTAATTAAAAGATAAATTGTCAAATCTTGAAATTATTACTAGTTTATATGATAAGCTAATTGTTTGTAATATTTTGATTTGAAGTTATCTTGCTTTAAGAGTTGCATTATGTCAAATTTGTAAAAGATAAAATTATGATTATTTTTTTGGTTTTAAAATTTGATCTAATTGTTTTAGGAGTTACAAAACCTACCATCAAGTTTTGGAACTCAAAAGGTTTTTTTATGGAGTTACAAATCTTGTCATCAAGTTTGTAACTCAAAGGTTTTTCAAGAGGTAAAAAAACTAGCCCTCAAGTTTTGGTATCTGAAAAGTCTCAAATTATGAAACATTGATTTCTAAAACTCTTTTAATTAAAAGGTGCAACTCTTGGGTTCATAAGTTAAAAATTAATTAAATAATTTTAATTTTGAATTTTTATCCTTAGAACCTAGATGCTTTGAATAGTTTACATTACACTTTTATGGATTTCATTTAATTAATCAAAGTGTTTAATTAAAAAAGATTAATAAATCCATAATAGCATGGTTCAAGTTTAATTAAATTAAGAGTTTAATTTATTAATAGATTAAACCATCAAGTATTTTAAAAGTTGAAAATACACCCTTATAATATATAAAATTAAAAGTTTAATATATTATATATGTATAAGTAAAAAGTCAGTCTTACCGTTAGTAAGCCTCATTCACAAAGTCAATCTATAAGGGGGTATAAGGTTACCATGTCACATCCCCAAAATCTCGGCCAGAAAAGACCGGTTTCATTTATGCTTTTTAAATATTTTCAGAGTAAATCCTTTTGATTTTAAAAGAGATGCATAACTTGTTCCCAAAAACAAAACATGATAAAATAGATTTTTATCAAAACATTTCATAAAGAAATATAATTTCATTTCATAATCAAAAATCGGGATGTCATGTTCCGATACAGACCATAAAGCATAAACGATAACATTACAAGTCATTCAACAAATATATACATATATAGACTTGTAAACAAAACATCTTGATGATTCATCTATCTTATACCCTTGCGCCACTTCCTGTAATACAAACAAACTGAGTGGGTCAGGCTTGGGAGCCTGGTGAACATATAGGATTTTTAACCCGCAATAAGTAACTATATTTAATTTCACCAACCAATAATAACCCGATTACCCATTCCCATCATGCTCACTTTACGTCCCTAAAACAACATCTATCTCAAGGGACCTAATCTAGGATTTTCATCGGGACGGACATTACTGCAAAGGGGTTTCCTCAACAGTAGATGTCCTAAAGGCAACCATGAGGGGGATAGAGAACACCAGTGAACACATCATTCACAACACCTACAGGTTATGAGCCTGCTAGCATTCCACAGGATTGTCTAGAAAGAGTCTGTGGTCATTATCCATACTCCGCTGAATAACTAGATCAACAACAACAACTTCGAGGCCTCTCATCTGTTTATCACATATCAACTATCTACCCATGTTCTACCCAACATATTAGTAGATAAAAATATATATTTTTTTATACATAGTTTAAAACCTGAATAGCATTCTCATTCAATACATATTCCAAACAAAAAATGAGACACAAACACATAACACGTATTTCATAGAGAATAAATCATATTTATGAGATAGAAGAAAGTGAATATACATTCAAAAATATAACAACAAAATATACACATAACACGTATTTTGTATAAAATACTTCATAATTATGCGTTAGAAGAAAGTAACTACACATTCACTTAATCAGAAGATGATCGGACAGCACTACGACCTGTAAAAGTAGTATTCTTCGGTAGATCTGGAAGATTTTCACAAAAAACGGGCTCCTCGCGGGCAGAGCTTCGGCTCGAGAATCTCACTTCTCGGGATCTTCGGGACTTCGGAACTTGCTTTGGGCTTGGGAATGATACCGGGGCTTCGGGATATAATTGGCACGCAAACCAAGGCGAAAACTAGAGAGAAGAAAGAAAAATGGAAAGGAAAATGGCTGATCTCGGTTTCTATTTATAGGGTGCTGGGTATGGGATTACGCTGGGCGTAACTCCAAGTACGTTGGACGTACTCAGTACGCTGGGCATACCAAGCCTTACGCTGAGCATACTCAACGTCACTGCATGCGTCACTTAGTGGCACTTGAGTATTGGTCAGGCAACTTGCACCCATCCGAGTATTGGTCAGGCAACGCTGAGTATTATTCCTAATTTAATTAAGTCACACAGTTAAGCACAAAAACACATAATATTCAAATAATACACTTATATTATTTCAAAACGGGTTACAAAGGTTAACCTAGACTATTATATCGCTATTAATGATAAGCCCATAAACACGGGCGTTACAATTCTCCTCACCTTTGGATGATGTCATCCCCGGAATCACACATCAACAAACAAATGCGGGTAGCGACTCATCATGTCACTCTCCGTCTCCCAGGTGAGATTCGGCCCATTCGTGTGTTTCCATCGAACAAGCACTACCTCGACCATCTTTCGTCGCAACTTCTTAGTCTTTTGGTCAACGATTGCCTCTGGTTCGACAATCAACCTTTTGTTCTCATCGATTCTCAACTCCGAAAGTGGAATCATGTTAGGAACATCTCCTGTGAACTTCCTCAAATAACACACATGGAAAGTGTTATGAATTCCATTCAGTTCTTCTGGTAGTTCGAGCTTGTAAGCTTGGTTCCCAATCCTCTGAAGAACTTTAAATGGTCCAATAAACCTTGGACTTAATTTTCCCTTTTTACCAAATCTTATAAGTCCCTTCCACGGCGAGACTTTAAGCAAAATTGAATCTCCAACTTCAAAAGTCATCGGTCTTCGCTTGTTGTCAGCATAGCTCTTTTGACAATCCTGAGTGGCTAACATTCTTTCCCTAATTATCTTCAACACTTCAGCAGTTTGATGGACTATCTCTGGTCCCATAAACTGCTTTTCCCCAGCCTCAATCCAACAAGACAGCGTACGACACTTATGTCCGTACAAAGCTTGATAAGGTGCCAATTACCTTGGAATTACAGGGTACATGCTCTCAGTATATCTTCAAGTGTTTGTATCATTCGTTCGCTATGACCATCAGTCCGTGGATGGTAAGTTGTACTTAAACACAACTTGGTACCCAATTCCTCTTATAGGCTTTTCCAAGATCGTGAGGTGAAACAGCTGTCACGATCTGACACAATTGTTAACGGAACACTGTGAAGCCTCACAATTTCCTTCACGTAAGAATTCGCAAGCTTATCCATAGACCATTTCTCCTTGGCTGCTATGAAATGCGCACTCTTAGTGAATCGACCAACGACCACCCAAATCATGTCGTGACCATTCTTTGTTATGGGTAGTTTAGTGACAAAATCCATAGCAATCTCTTCCCATTTACCCATGGGCACAGGTAAAGGTTCTAAACTCTCGTATGGTTTCTGATGTTGTGTCTTGACTCTCGCACAAGTCACGCACTCGGCCACATACTTTACAATATCAAGCCTCATTGTCGGCCACCAGTAATAGGGTTTCAGGTCCCTATACATTTTAGTGCTACCAGGATGAATCAAGTACATGGTTTTGTGAGCTTCTTCCATCTGAAGATCTCTGACTCCTGTAT